>NW_028234367.1:184728-551593 GCF_057382095.1 Aulonocara sp. 'chitande type north' Nkhata Bay | reverse complement strand
GCTCTTGCTCAGGCCACTCATATCACACCAGGCCCTGTGCTTCTGGCCGAGGCCATCTTCACCAAACCAGGCCCTGTGCTGCTTGCTGTGGCCATGTACAACACACCAGGCCCTGTGCTGGTTCCTGAGGCCATCTTCAACAATCCAGGACCTGTGCTGTTGGATAAATGCCAAACTGAGCCTTTGGGTTAGGGTATTATGCAAACATGCAGGTATGGTTATAGGATTGTCTTCGTAACTTCAGGTACTTGCCACCTAATCACTTGAATCCATAAATTGAGACATTGTGCTGGGGCCAGCAGCTTACGGCCATACCACCCTAAGCACGCCCGACCTCGTCTGATCTCGGAAGCTAAGCAGGGCTGGGCTTGGTTAGTACTTGGATGGGAGACCGCCTGGGAATACCTGGTGCTGTAAGGCTTTCATTTTCATGTCATTGAACCGCTTTTGATCCAGAGAAGGGGTGTATTAAAAGACCAAAAGCAGCTGCCCATTAATGAGGGCACATTAACGACATTGCTTTTGGCTCTTTTCCAATGTCTTGTGCTGCTAGCTGATGCCACCTACACCACACAAGGGCCTGAGTGACCGGCTGAGGCCACTTACACCACATCAGGGCCTGTGGCTCTGGCTGAGGCCACTTACACCACACCAGGGCCTGTGGCTGCTGGCTGAGGCCACCTACACCACACCAGGGCCTTAGTTGCTATTGAGGCCAATTACACCACACCAGGGTCTGTGGCTCTTGCTCAGGCCACTTACACCACACCAGGGCCTGTGGCTCTTGCTCAGGCCACTTACACCACACCAGGGCCTGTGGCACTGGCTTAGGCCACTTACACCACACCAGGGCCTGTGGCTGCTGGCTGAGGCCACTTACACCACACCAGGGCCTGAGTGACCGGCTGGGGCCACTTACACCACATCAGGGGCTGTGGCTCTGGCTGAGTCCAGTTACACCACACCAGGGCCTGTGGGTTCTGGCTGAGGCGACTTACACCACACCAGGGCCTGTGGCTGCTGGCTGAGGCCACTCACATCACACCAGGCCCTGCGCTTCTGGCCGAGGCCATCTTCACCAAACCAGGCCCTGTGCTGCTAGCTGTGGCCATGTACAACACACCAGGCCCTGTGCTGGTTCCTGAGGCCATCTTCAACAATCCAGGGCCTGTGCTGTTGGATAAATGCTAAACTGAGCCTTTGGGTTAGGGTATTATGCAAACATGAAGGTAGGGTTATAGGATTGTCTTCGTAACTTCAGGTACTTGCCACCTAATCACCTGAATCCATAAATTGAGACATTGTGCTGGGGCCAGCAGCTTACGGCCATACCACCCTGAGCACGCCTGACCTCGTCTGATCTCGGAAGCTGAGCAGGGCTGGGCTTGGTTAGTACTTGGATGGGAGACTGCCTGGGAATACCTGGTGCTGTAAGCTTTTCATTTTCATGTCATTGAACCGCTTTTGATTCAGAGAAGGGGTGTATTAAAAGACCAAAAGCAGCTGCCCATTAATGAGGGCACATTAACGACATTGCTTTTGGCTCTTTTCCAATGTCTTGTGCTGCTAGCTGATGCCACCTACACCACACCAGGGCCTGAGTGACCGGCTGGGGCCACTTACACCACATCAGGGCCTGTGGCTCTGGCTGAGGCCACTTACACCACACCAGGGCCTGTGGCTGCTGGCTTAGGCCACCTACACCACACCAGGGCCTTAGTTGCTATTGAGGCCAATTACACCACACCATGGTCTGTGGCTCTTGCTCAGGCCACTTACACCACACCAGGGCCTGTGGCTGCTGGCTGAGGCCACTTACACCACACCAGGGCCTGTGGCGGCTGGCTGAGGCCACCTACACCACACCAGGGCCTGAGTAACCGGCTGGGGCCACTTACACCACATCAAGGCCTGTGGCTCTGGCTGAGGCCAGTTACACCACAACAGGGCCTGTGGCTGCTGCCTGAGGCCACATACACCACACCAGGGCCTTAGTTGCTATTGAGGCCAATTACACCACACCAGGGTCTGTGGCTCTTGCTCAGGCCACTCACATCACACCAGGCCCTGCGCTTCTGGCCACTTACACCACACCAGGGCCTTATTTGCTATTGAGGCCACTTACACCACACCAGGGCCTGTGGCTCTTGCTCAGGCCACTTACACCACACCAGGGCCTGTGGCTCTTGCTGAGGCCACTTAGACCACACCAGGGCCTGTGGCTGCTGGCTGAGGCCACTTACACCACACCAGGGCCTGTGGCTGCTGGCTGAGGCAACCTACACCACACCAGGGCCTGTGGCTGCTTGCTGAGGCGACTTACACCACACCAGGGCCTGTTGCTGCTGGCTGAGGCCAGTTACACCACACCAGAGCCTGTGGCTGCTGGCTGAAGCCACTTACAGCACACCAGGGCCTTAGTTGCTATTGAGGCCACTTACACCACACCAGGGCCTGTGGCTCTTGCTCAGGCCACTTACACCACACCAGGGCCTGTGGCTCTTGCTCAGGCCACTCATATCACACCAGGCCCTGTGCTTCTGGCTGAGGCAACTTAGACCACACCAGGGCCTGTGGCTGCTGGCTGAGGCCACTTACACCACACCAGGGCCTGTGGCTGCTGGCTGAGGCCACCTACACCACACCAGGGCCTTAGTTGCTATTGAGGCCAATTACACCACACCAGGGTCTGTGGCTCTTGCTCAGGCCACTTACACCACACCAGGGCCTGTGGCACTGGCTGAGGCCACTTACACCACACCAGGGCCTGTGGCTGCTGGCTGAGGCCACTTACACCACACCAGGGCCTGTGGCTGCTGGCTGAGGCCACTTACACCACACCAGGGCCTGTGGCTGCTGGCTGAGGCCACTTACACCACACCAGGGCCCTTTTGCTGCTGGCTGAGGCCACTTACACCACACCAGGGCCTGTGGCTGCTGGCTGAGGCCACTCATATCACACCAGGCCCTGTGCTTCTGGCCGAGGCCATCTTCACCAAACCAGGCCCTGTGCTGCTTGCTGTGGCCATGTACAACACACCAGGCCCTGTGCTGGTTCCTGAGGCCATCTTCAACAATCCAGGGCCTGTGCTGTTGGATAAATGCCAAACTGAGCCTTTGGGTTAGGGTATTATGCAAACATGCAGGTATGGTTATAGGATTATCTTCGTAACTTCAGGTACTTGCCACCTAATCACTTGAATCCATAAATTGAGACATTGTGCTGGGGCCAGCAGCTTACGGCCATACCACCCTGAGCACGCCCGACCTCGTCTGATCTCGGAAGCTAAGCAGGGCTGGGCTTGGTTAGTACTTGGATGGGAGACTCCCTGGGAATACCTGGTGCTGTAAGCCTTTCATTTTCATGTCATTGAATCGCTTTTGATCCAGAGAAGGGGTGTATTAAAAGACCAAAAGCAGCTACCCATTAATAAGGGCACATTAATCATATTGCTTTTGGCTCTTTTCCAATGTCTTGTGCTGCTAGCTGATGCCACCTACACCACACCAGGGCCTGAGTGACCGGCTGGGGCCACTTACACCACATCAGGGGCTGTGGCTCTGGCTGAGGCCAGTTACACCACACCAGGGCCTGTGGCTGCTGGCTGAGGCCAGTTACACCACACCAGAGCCTGTGGCTGCTGGCTGAAGCCACTTACACCACACCAGGGCCTTAGTTGCTATTGAGGCCACTTACACCACACCAGGGCCTGTGGCTGCTGGCTGAGGCCACCTACACCACACCAGGGCCTGTGGCTGCTGGCTGAGGCGACTTACACCACACCAGGGCCCTTTTGCTGCTGGCTGAGGCCACTTACACCACACCAGTGCCTGTGGCTTCTGGCTGAGGCGACTTACACCACACCAGGGCCTGTGGCTGCTGGCTGAGGCCACTTACACCACACCAGGGCCTGTGGCTCTTGCTCAGGCCACTTACACCACACCAGGGCCTGTGGCACTGGCTGAGGCCACTTACACCACACCAGGGCCTGTGGCTGCTGGCTGAGGCCACTTACACCACACCAGGGCCTTATTTGCTATTGAGGCCACTTACACCACACCAGGGCCTGTGGCTCTTGCTCAGGCCACTTACACCACACCAGGGCCTGTGGCTCTTGCTCAGGCCACTCACATCACACCAGGCCCTGCGCTTCTGGCCGAGGCCATCTTCACCAAACCAGGCCCTGTGCTGCTAGCTGTGGCCATGTACAACACACCAGGCCCTGTGCTGGTTCCTGAGGCCATCTTCAACAATCCAGGGCCTGTGCTGTTGGATAAATGCTAAACTGAGCCTTTGGGTTAGGGTATTATGCAAACATGCAGGTATGGTTATAGGATTGTCTTCGTAACTTCAGGTACTTGCCACCTAATCACTTGAATCCATAAATTGAGACATTGTGCTGGGGCCAGCAGCTTACGGCCATACCACCCTGAGCACGCCCGACCTCGTCTGATCTCGGAAGCTAAGCAGGGCTGGGCTTGGTTAGTACTTGGATGGGAGACTGCCGGGGAATACCTGGTGCTGTAAGCCTTTCATTTTCATGTCATTGAACCGCTTTTGATCCAGAGAAGGGGTGTATTAAAAGACCAAAAGCAGCTGCCCATTAATAAGGGCACATTAATCACATTGCTTTTGGCTCTTTTCCAATGTCTTGTGCTGCTAGCTTATGCCACCTACACCACACCAGGGCCTGAGTGACCGGCTGGGGCCACTTACACCACATCAGGGGCTGTGGCTCTGGCTGAGTCCAGTTACACCACACCAGGGCCTGTGGGTTCTGGCTGAGGCGACTTACACCACACCAGGGCCTGTGGCTGCTGGCTGAGGCCACTTACACCACACCAGGGCCTGTGGCTCTTGCTCAGGCCACTCACATCACACCAGGCCCTGCGCTTCTGGCCGAGGCCATCTTCACCAAACCAGGCCCTGTGCTGCTAGCTGTGGCCATGTACAACACACCAGGCCCTGTGCTGGTTCCTGAGGCCATCTTCAACAATCCAGGGCCTGTGCTGTTGGATAAATGCTAAACTGAGCCTTTGGGTTAGGGTATTATGCAAACATGAAGGTAGGGTTATAGGATTGTCTTCGTAACTTCAGGTACTTGCCACCTAATCACCTGAATCCATAAATTGAGACATTGTGCTGGGGCCAGCAGCTTACGGCCAGCAGCTTACGGCCATACCACCCTGAGCACGCCTGACCTCGTCTGATCTCGGAAGCTGAGCAGGGCTGGGCTTGGTTAGTACTTGGATGGGAGACTGCCTGGGAATACCTGGTGCTGTAAGCTTTTCATTTTCATGTCATTGAACCGCTTTTGATCCAGAGAAGGGGTGTATTAAAAGACCAAAATCAGCTGCCCATTAATGAGGGCACATTAACGACATTGCTTTTGGCTCTTTTCCAATGTCTTGTGCTGCTAGCTGATGCCACCTACACCACACCAGGGCCTGAGTGACCGGCTGGGGCCACTTACACCACGTCAGGGCCTGTGGCTCTGGCTGAGGCCACTTACACCACACCAGGGCCTGTGGCTGCTGGCTTAGGCCACCTACACCACACCAGGGCCTTAGTTGCTATTGAGGCCAATTACACCACACCATGGTCTGTGGCTCTTGCTCAGGCCACTTACACCACACCAGGGCCTGTGGCTGCTGGCTGAGGCCACTTACACCACACCAGGGCCTGTGGCGGCTGGCTGAGGCCACCTACATCACACCAGGGCCTGAGTAACCGGCTGGGGCCACTTACACCACATCAGGGCCTGTGGCTCTGGCTGAGGCCAGTTACACCACAACAGGGCCTGTGGCTGCTGCCTGAGGCCACATACACCACACCAGGGCCTTAGTTGCTATTGAGGCCAATTACACCACACCAGGGTCTGTGGCTCTTGCTCAGGCCACTCACATCACACCAGGCCCTGCGCTTCTGGCCACTTACACCACACCAGGGCCTTATTTGCTATTGAGGCCACTTACACCACACCAGGGCCTGTGGCTCTTGCTCAGGCCACTTACACCACACCAGGGCCTGTGGCTCTTGCTGAGGCCACTTAGACCACACCAGGGCCTGTGGCTGCTGGCTGAGGCCACTTACACCACACCAGGGCCTGTGGCTGCTGGCTGATGCAACCTACACCACACAAGGGCCTGAGTGACCGGCTGGGGCCACTTACACCACATCAGGGCCTGTGGCTCTGGCTGAGGCCACTTTCACCACACCAGGGCCTGTGGCTGCTGGCTGAGGCCACCTACACCACACCAGGGCATTAGTTGCTATTGAGGCCAATTACACCACACCAGGGTCTGTGGCTCTTGCTCAGGCCACTTACACCACACCAGGGCCTGTGGCTCTTGCTCAGGCCACTTACACCACACCAGGGCCTGTGGCTGCTGGCTGAGGCCACCTACACCACACCAGGGCATTAGTTGCTATTGAGGCCAATTACACCACACCAGGGTCTGTGGCTCTTGCTCAGGCCACTTACACCACACCAGGGCCTGTGGCACTGGCTGAGGCCACTTACACCACACCAGGGCCTGTGGCTGCTGGCTGAGGCCACTTACACCACACCAGGGCCTGTGGCTGCTGGCTGAGGCCACTTACACCACACCAGGGCCTGTGGCTGCTGGCTGAGGCCACTTACACCACACCAGGGCCCTTTTGCTGCTGGCTGAGGCCACTTACACCACACCAGGGCCTGTGGCTGCTGGCTGAGGCCACTCATATCACACCAGGCCCTGTGCTTCTGGCCGAGGCCATCTTCACCAAACCAGGCCCTGTGCTGCTTGCTGTGGCCATGTACAACACACCAGGCCCTGTGCTGGTTCCTGAGGCCATCTTCAACAATCCAGGGCCTGTGCTGTTGGATAAATGCCAAACTGAGCCTTTGGGTTAGGGTATTATGCAAACATGCAGGTATGGTTATAGGATTATCTTCGTAACTTCAGGTACTTGCCACCTAATCACTTGAATCCATAAATTGAGACATTGTGCTGGGGCCAGCAGCTTACGGCCATACCACCCTGAGCACGCCCGACCTCGTCTGATCTCGGAAGCTAAGCAGGGCTGGGCTTGGTTAGTACTTGGATGGGAGACTCCCTGGGAATACCTGGTGCTGTAAGCCTTTCATTTTCATGTCATTGAATCGCTTTTGATCCAGAGAAGGGGTGTATTAAAAGACCAAAAGCAGCTACCCATTAATAAGGGCACATTAATCATATTGCTTTTGGCTCTTTTCCAATGTCTTGTGCTGCTAGCTGATGCCACCTACACCACACCAGGGCCTGAGTGACCGGCTGGGGCCACTTACACCACATCAGGGGCTGTGGCTCTGGCTGAGGCCAGTTACACCACACCAGGGCCTGTGGCTGCTGGCTGAGGCCAGTTACACCACACCAGAGCCTGTGGCTGCTGGCTGAAGCCACTTACACCACACCAGGGCCTTAGTTGCTATTGAGGCCACTTACACCACACCAGGGCCTGTGGCTGCTGGCTGAGGCCACCTACACCACACCAGGGCCTGTGGCTGCTGGCTGAGGCGACTTACACCACACCAGGGCCCTTTTGCTGCTGGCTGAGGCCACTTACACCACACCAGTGCCTGTGGCTTCTGGCTGAGGCGACTTACACCACACCAGGGCCTGTGGCTGCTGGCTGAGGCCACTTACACCACACCAGGGCCTGTGGCTCTTGCTCAGGCCACTTACACCACACCAGGGCCTGTGGCACTGGCTGAGGCCACTTACACCACACCAGGGCCTGTGGCTGCTGGCTGAGGCCACTTACACCACACCAGGGCCTTATTTGCTATTGAGGCCACTTACACCACACCAGGGCCTGTGGCTCTTGCTCAGGCCACTTACACCACACCAGGGCCTGTGGCTCTTGCTCAGGCCACTCACATCACACCAGGCCCTGCGCTTCTGGCCGAGGCCATCTTCACCAAACCAGGCCCTGTGCTGCTAGCTGTGGCCATGTACAACACACCAGGCCCTGTGCTGGTTCCTGAGGCCATCTTCAACAATCCAGGGCCTGTGCTGTTGGATAAATGCTAAACTGAGCCTTTGGGTTAGGGTATTATGCAAACATGCAGGTATGGTTATAGGATTGTCTTCGTAACTTCAGGTACTTGCCACCTAATCACTTGAATCCATAAATTGAGACATTGTGCTGGGGCCAGCAGCTTACGGCCATACCACCCTGAGCACGCCCGACCTCGTCTGATCTCGGAAGCTAAGCAGGGCTGGGCTTGGTTAGTACTTGGATGGGAGACTGCCTGGGAATACCTGGTGCTGTAAGCCTTTCATTTTCATGTCATTGAACCGCTTTTGATCCAGAGAAGGGGTGTATTAAAAGACCAAAAGCAGCTGCCCATTAATAAGGGCACATTAATCACATTGCTTTTGGCTCTTTTCCAATGTCTTGTGCTGCTAGCTTATGCCACCTACACCACACCAGGGCCTGAGTGACCGGCTGGGGCCACTTACACCACATCAGGGGCTGTGGCTCTGGCTGAGTCCAGTTACACCACACCAGGGCCTGTGGGTTCTGGCTGAGGCGACTTACACCACACCAGGGCCTGTGGCTGCTGGCTGAGGCCACTTACACCACACCAGGGCCTGTGGCTCTTGCTCAGGCCACTCACATCACACCAGGCCCTGCGCTTCTGGCCGAGGCCATCTTCACCAAACCAGGCCCTGTGCTGCTAGCTGTGGCCATGTACAACACACCAGGCCCTGTGCTGGTTCCTGAGGCCATCTTCAACAATCCAGGGCCTGTGCTGTTGGATAAATGCTAAACTGAGCCTTTGGGTTAGGGTATTATGCAAACATGAAGGTAGGGTTATAGGATTGTCTTCGTAACTTCAGGTACTTGCCACCTAATCACCTGAATCCATAAATTGAGACATTGTGCTGGGGCCAGCAGCTTACGGCCAGCAGCTTACGGCCATACCACCCTGAGCACGCCTGACCTCGTCTGATCTCGGAAGCTGAGCAGGGCTGGGCTTGGTTAGTACTTGGATGGGAGACTGCCTGGGAATACCTGGTGCTGTAAGCTTTTCATTTTCATGTCATTGAACCGCTTTTGATCCAGAGAAGGGGTGTATTAAAAGACCAAAATCAGCTGCCCATTAATGAGGGCACATTAACGACATTGCTTTTGGCTCTTTTCCAATGTCTTGTGCTGCTAGCTGATGCCACCTACACCACACCAGGGCCTGAGTGACCGGCTGGGGCCACTTACACCACGTCAGGGCCTGTGGCTCTGGCTGAGGCCACTTACACCACACCAGGGCCTGTGGCTGCTGGCTTAGGCCACCTACACCACACCAGGGCCTTAGTTGCTATTGAGGCCAATTACACCACACCATGGTCTGTGGCTCTTGCTCAGGCCACTTACACCACACCAGGGCCTGTGGCTGCTGGCTGAGGCCACTTACACCACACCAGGGCCTGTGGCGGCTGGCTGAGGCCACCTACATCACACCAGGGCCTGAGTAACCGGCTGGGGCCACTTACACCACATCAGGGCCTGTGGCTCTGGCTGAGGCCAGTTACACCACAACAGGGCCTGTGGCTGCTGCCTGAGGCCACATACACCACACCAGGGCCTTAGTTGCTATTGAGGCCAATTACACCACACCAGGGTCTGTGGCTCTTGCTCAGGCCACTCACATCACACCAGGCCCTGCGCTTCTGGCCACTTACACCACACCAGGGCCTTATTTGCTATTGAGGCCACTTACACCACACCAGGGCCTGTGGCTCTTGCTCAGGCCACTTACACCACACCAGGGCCTGTGGCTCTTGCTGAGGCCACTTAGACCACACCAGGGCCTGTGGCTGCTGGCTGAGGCCACTTACACCACACCAGGGCCTGTGGCTGCTGGCTGATGCAACCTACACCACACAAGGGCCTGAGTGACCGGCTGGGGCCACTTACACCACACCAGGGCCTGTGGCTGCTGGCTGAGGCCACTTACACCACACCAGGGCCTGTGGCTGCTGGCTGAGGCCACTTACACCACACCAGGGCCCTTTTGCTGCTGGCTGAGGCCACTTACACCACACCAGGGCCTGTGGCTGCTGGCTGAGGCCACTCATATCACACCAGGCCCTGTGCTTCTGGCCGAGGCCATCTTCACCAAACCAGGCCCTGTGCTGCTTGCTGTGGCCATGTACAACACACCAGGCCCTGTGCTGGTTCCTGAGGCCATCTTCAACAATCCAGGGCCTGTGCTGTTGGATAAATGCCAAACTGAGCCTTTGGGTTAGGGTATTATGCAAACATGCAGGTATGGTTATAGGATTATCTTCGTAACTTCAGGTACTTGCCACCTAATCACTTGAATCCATAAATTGAGACATTGTGCTGGGGCCAGCAGCTTACGGCCATACCACCCTGAGCACGCCCGACCTCGTCTGATCTCGGAAGCTAAGCAGGGCTGGGCTTGGTTAGTACTTGGATGGGAGACTCCCTGGGAATACCTGGTGCTGTAAGCCTTTCATTTTCATGTCATTGAATCGCTTTTGATCCAGAGAAGGGGTGTATTAAAAGACCAAAAGCAGCTACCCATTAATAAGGGCACATTAATCATATTGCTTTTGGCTCTTTTCCAATGTCTTGTGCTGCTAGCTGATGCCACCTACACCACACCAGGGCCTGAGTGACCGGCTGGGGCCACTTACACCACATCAGGGGCTGTGGCTCTGGCTGAGGCCAGTTACACCACACCAGGGCCTGTGGCTGCTGGCTGAGGCCAGTTACACCACACCAGAGCCTGTGGCTGCTGGCTGAAGCCACTTACACCACACCAGGGCCTTAGTTGCTATTGAGGCCACTTACACCACACCAGGGCCTGTGGCTGCTGGCTGAGGCCACCTACACCACACCAGGGCCTGTGGCTGCTGGCTGAGGCGACTTACACCACACCAGGGCCCTTTTGCTGCTGGCTGAGGCCACTTACACCACACCAGTGCCTGTGGCTTCTGGCTGAGGCGACTTACACCACACCAGGGCCTGTGGCTGCTGGCTGAGGCCACTTACACCACACCAGGGCCTGTGGCTCTTGCTCAGGCCACTTACACCACACCAGGGCCTGTGGCACTGGCTGAGGCCACTTACACCACACCAGGGCCTGTGGCTGCTGGCTGAGGCCACTTACACCACACCAGGGCCTTATTTGCTATTGAGGCCACTTACACCACACCAGGGCCTGTGGCTCTTGCTCAGGCCACTTACACCACACCAGGGCCTGTGGCTCTTGCTCAGGCCACTCACATCACACCAGGCCCTGCGCTTCTGGCCGAGGCCATCTTCACCAAACCAGGCCCTGTGCTGCTAGCTGTGGCCATGTACAACACACCAGGCCCTGTGCTGGTTCCTGAGGCCATCTTCAACAATCCAGGGCCTGTGCTGTTGGATAAATGCTAAACTGAGCCTTTGGGTTAGGGTATTATGCAAACATGCAGGTATGGTTATAGGATTGTCTTCGTAACTTCAGGTACTTGCCACCTAATCACTTGAATCCATAAATTGAGACATTGTGCTGGGGCCAGCAGCTTACGGCCATACCACCCTGAGCACGCCCGACCTCGTCTGATCTCGGAAGCTAAGCAGGGCTGGGCTTGGTTAGTACTTGGATGGGAGACTGCCTGGGAATACCTGGTGCTGTAAGCCTTTCATTTTCATGTCATTGAACCGCTTTTGATCCAGAGAAGGGGTGTATTAAAAGACCAAAAGCAGCTGCCCATTAATAATGGCACATTAATCACATTGCTTTTGGCTCTTTTCCAATGTCTTGTGCTGCTAGCTTATGCCACCTACACCTCACCAGGGCCTGAGTGACCGGCTGGGGCCACTTACACCACATCAGGGGCTGTGGCTCTGGCTGAGTCCAGTTACACCACACCAGGGCCTGTGGGTTCTGGCTGAGGCGACTTACACCACACCAGGGCCTGTGGCTGCTGGCTGAGGCCACTTACACCACACCAGGGCCTGTGGCTCTTGCTCAGGCCACTCACATCACACCAGGCCCTGCGCTTCTGGCCGAGGCCATCTTCACCAAACCAGGCCCTGTGCTGCTAGCTGTGGCCATGTACAACACACCAGGCCCTGTGCTGGTTCCTGAGGCCATCTTCAACAATCCAGGGCCTGTGCTGTTGGATAAATGCTAAACTGAGCCTTTGGGTTAGGGTATTATGCAAACATGAAGGTAGGGTTATAGGATTGTCTTCGTAACTTCAGGTACTTGCCACCTAATCACCTGAATCCATAAATTGAGACATTGTGCTGGGGCCAGCAGCTTACGGCCAGCAGCTTACGGCCATACCACCCTGAGCACGCCTGACCTCGTCTGATCTCGGAAGCTGAGCAGGGCTGGGCTTGGTTAGTACTTGGATGGGAGACTGCCTGGGAATACCTTGTGCTGTAAGCTTTTCATTTTCATGTCATTGAACCGCTTTTGATCCAGAGAAGGGGTGTATTAAAAGACCAAAATCAGCTGCCCATTAATGAGGGCACATTAACGACATTGCTTTTGGCTCTTTTCCAATGTCTTGTGCTGCTAGCTGATGCCACCTACACCACACCAGGGCCTGAGTGACCGGCTGGGGCCACTTACACCACGTCAGGGCCTGTGGCTCTGGCTGAGGCCACTTACACCACACCAGGGCCTGTGGCTGCTGGCTTAGGCCACCTACACCACACCAGGGCCTTAGTTGCTATTGAGGCCAATTACACCACACCATGGTCTGTGGCTCTTGCTCAGGCCACTTACACCACACCAGGGCCTGTGGCTGCTGGCTGAGGCCACTTACACCACACCAGGGCCTGTGGCGGCTGGCTGAGGCCACCTACATCACACCAGGGCCTGAGTAACCGGCTGGGGCCACTTACACCACATCAGGGCCTGTGGCTCTGGCTGAGGCCAGTTACACCACAACAGGGCCTGTGGCTGCTGCCTGAGGCCACATACACCACACCAGGGCCTTAGTTGCTATTGAGGCCAATTACACCACACCAGGGTCTGTGGCTCTTGCTCAGGCCACTCACATCACACCAGGCCCTGCGCTTCTGGCCACTTACACCACACCAGGGCCTTATTTGCTATTGAGGCCACTTACACCACACCAGGGCCTGTGGCTCTTGCTCAGGCCACTTACACCACACCAGGGCCTGTGGCTCTTGCTGAGGCCACTTAGACCACACCAGGGCCTGTGGCTGCTGGCTGAGGCCACTTACACCACACCAGGGCCTGTGGCTGCTGGCTGATGCAACCTACACCACACAAGGGCCTGAGTGACCGGCTGGGGCCACTTACACCACATCAGGGCCTGTGGCTCTGGCTGAGGCCACTTTCACCACACCAGGGCCTGTGGCTGCTGGCTGAGGCCACCTACACCACACCAGGGCATTAGTTGCTATTGAGGCCAATTACACCACACCAGGGTCTGTGGCTCTTGCTCAGGCCACTTACACCACACCAGGGCCTGTGGCTCTTGCTCAGGCCACTTACACCACACCAGGGCCTGTGGCTGCTGGCTGAGGCCAGTTACACCACACCAGAGCCTGTGGCTGCTGGCTGAAGCCACTTACACCACACCAGGGCCTTAGTTGCTATTGAGGCCACTTACACCACACCAGGGCCTGTGGCTGCTGGCTGAGGCCACCTACACCACACCAGGGCCTGTGGCTGCTGG
Organism: Aulonocara sp. 'chitande type north' Nkhata Bay; assembly: GCF_057382095.1. Classification (NCBI taxonomy): domain Eukaryota; kingdom Metazoa; phylum Chordata; class Actinopteri; order Cichliformes; family Cichlidae; genus Aulonocara; species Aulonocara sp. 'chitande type north' Nkhata Bay. Next base: position 537,892 of record NW_028234367.1, on the reverse strand, counting down.
CTGAGGCGACTTACACCACACCAGGGCCCTTTTGCTGCTGGCTGAGGCCACTTACACCACACCAGTGCCTGTGGCTTCTGGCTGAGGCGACTTACACCACACCAGGGCCTGTGGCTGCTGGCTGAGGCCACTTACACCACACCAGGGCCTGTGGCTCTTGCTCAGGCCACTTACACCACACCAGGGCCTGTGGCACTGGCTGAGGCCACTTACACCACACCAGGGCCTGTGGCTGCTGGCTGAGGCCACTTACACCACACCAGGGCCTTATTTGCTATTGAGGCCACTTACACCACACCAGGGCCTGTGGCTCTTGCTCAGGCCACTTACACCACACCAGGGCCTGTGGCTCTTGCTCAGGCCACTCACATCACACCAGGCCCTGCGCTTCTGGCCGAGGCCATCTTCACCAAACCAGGCCCTGTGCTGCTAGCTGTGGCCATGTACAACACACCAGGCCCTGTGCTGGTTCCTGAGGCCATCTTCAACAATCCAGGGCCTGTGCTGTTGGATAAATGCTAAACTGAGCCTTTGGGTTAGGGTATTATGCAAACATGCAGGTATGGTTATAGGATTGTCTTCGTAACTTCAGGTACTTGCCACCTAATCACTTGAATCCATAAATTGAGACATTGTGCTGGGGCCAGCAGCTTACGGCCATACCACCCTGAGCACGCCCGACCTCGTCTGATCTCGGAAGCTAAGCAGGGCTGGGCTTGGTTAGTACTTGGATGGGAGACTGCCTGGGAATACCTGGTGCTGTAAGCCTTTCATTTTCATGTCATTGAACCGCTTTTGATCCAGAGAAGGGGTGTATTAAAAGACCAAAAGCAGCTGCCCATTAATAATGGCACATTAATCACATTGCTTTTGGCTCTTTTCCAATGTCTTGTGCTGCTAGCTTATGCCACCTACACCACACCAGGGCCTGAGTGACCGGCTGGGGCCACTTACACCACATCAGGGGCTGTGGCTCTGGCTGAGTCCAGTTACACCACACCAGGGCCTGTGGGTTCTGGCTGAGGCGACTTACACCACACCAGGGCCTGTGGCTGCTGGCTGAGGCCACTTACACCACACCAGGGCCTGTGGCTCTTGCTCAGGCCACTCACATCACACCAGGCCCTGCGCTTCTGGCCGAGGCCATCTTCACCAAACCAGGCCCTGTGCTGCTAGCTGTGGCCATGTACAACACACCAGGCCCTGTGCTGGTTCCTGAGGCCATCTTCAACAATCCAGGGCCTGTGCTGTTGGATAAATGCTAAACTGAGCCTTTGGGTTAGGGTATTATGCAAACATGAAGGTAGGGTTATAGGATTGTCTTCGTAACTTCAGGTACTTGCCACCTAATCACCTGGGCATTAGTTGCTATTGAGGCCAATTACACCACACCAGGGTCTGTGGCTCTTGCTCAGGCCACTTACACCACACCAGGGCCTGTGGCTCTTGCTCAGGCCACTTACACCACACCAGGGCCTGTGGCACTGGCTGAGGCCACTTACACCACACCAGGGCCTGTGGCTGCTGGCTGAGACCACTTACACCTCACCAGGGCCTGTGGCTGCTGGCTGAGGCCACTTACACCACACCAGGGCCTGTGGCTGGTGGCTGAGGCCACCTACACCACACCAGGGCCTGTGGCTGCTGGCTGAGGCGACTTACACCACACCAGGGCCCTTTTGCTGCTGGCTGAGGCCACTTACACCACACCAGTGCCTGTGGCTTCTGTCTGATTCCACTTACACCACACCAGGGCCTGTGGCTCTTGCTCAGGCCACTCATATCACACCAGGCCCTGTGCTTCTGGCTGAGGCCATCTTCACCAAACCAGGCCCTGTGCTGCTTGCTGTGGCCATGTACAACACACCAGGCCCTGTGCTGGTTCCTGAGGCCATCTTCAACAATCCAGGGCCTGTGCTGTTGGATAAATGCCAAACTGAGCCTTTGGGTTAGGGTATTATGCAAACATGCAGGTATGGTTATAGGATTGTCTTCGTAACTTCAGGTACTTGCCACCTAATCACTTGAATCCATAAATTGAGACATTGTGCTGGGGCCAGCAGCTTACGGCCATACCACCCTAAGCACCCCCGACCGGGTCTGATCTCGGAAGCTAAGCAGGGCTGGGCTTGGTTAGTACTTGGATGGGAGACTGCCTGGGAATACCTGGTGCTGTAAGCCTTTCATTTTCATGTCATTGAACCGCTTTTGATCCAGAGAAGGGGTGTATTAAAAGACCAAAAGCAGCTCCCCATTAATGAGGGCACATTAACGACATTGCTTTTGGCTCTTTTCCAATGTCTTGTGCTGCTAGCTGATGCCACCTACACCACACCAGGGCCTGAGTGACCGGCTGGGGCCACTTACACCACATCAGGGCCTGTTGCTCTGGCTGAGGCCAGTTACACCACAACAGGGCCTGTGGCTGCTGGCTGAGGCCACATACACCACACCAGGGCCTTAGTTGCTATTGAGGCCATTTACACCACACCAGGGTCTGTGGCTCTTGCTCAGGCCACTTACACCACACCAGGGCCTGTGGCACTGGCTCAGGCCGCTTAGACCACACCAGGGCCTGTGGCTGCTGGCTGAGGCGACTTACACCACACCAGGGCCTGTGGCTCTTGCTCAGGCCACTTACACCACACCAGGGCCTGTGGCTCTTGCTCAGGCCACTCACATCACACCAGGCCCTGCTCTTCTGGCCGAGGCCATCTTCACCAAACCAGGCCCTGTGCTGCTAGCTGTGGCCATGTACAACACACCAGGCCCTGTGCTGGTTCCTGAGGCCATCTTCAACAATCCAGGGCCTGTGCTGTTGGATAAATGCTAAACTGAGCCTTTGGGTTAGGGTATTATGCAAACATGCAGGTATGGTTATAGGATTGTCTTCGTAACTTCAGGTACTTGCCACCTAATCACTTGAATCCATAAATTGAGACATTGTGCTGGGGCCAGCAGCTTACGGCTATACCACCCTGAGCACGCCCGACCTAGTCTGATCTCGGAAGCTAAGCAGGGCTGGGCTTGGTTAGTACTTGGATGGGAGACTGCCTGGGAATACCTGGTGCTGTAAGCCTTTCATTTTCATGTCATTGAACCGCTTTTGATCCAGAGAAGGGGTGTATTAAAAGACCAAAAGCAGCTGCCCATTAATGAGGGCACATTAACGACATTGCTTTTGGCTGTTTTCCAATGTCTTGTGCTGCTAGCTGATGCCACTTACACCACACCAGGGCCTGTGGCTGCTGGCTGATGCCACTTACACCACACCAGGGCCTGTGGCTGCTGGCTGAGGCCACCTACACCACACCAGGGCCTTAGTTGCTATTGAGGCCAATTACACCACACCAGGGTCTGTGGCTCTTGCTCAGGCCACTTACACCACACCAGGGCCTGTGGCACTGGCTGAGGCCACTTACACCACACCAGGGCCTGTGGCTGCTGGCTGAGGCCACCTACACCACACCAGGGCCTTAGTTGCTATTGAGGCCAATTACACCACACAAGGGCCTGTGGCTGCTGGCTGAGGCCACCTACACCACACCAGGGCCTGTGGCTGCTGGCTGAGGCCACTTACAACACACCAGGGCCTGTGGCTGCTGGCTGAGGCCACCTACACCACACCAGGGCCTGTGGCTGCTGGCTGAGGCCACTTACAACACACCAGGGTCTGTGGCTCTTGCTCAGGCCACTCATATCACACCAGGCCCTGTGCTTCTGGCCGAGGCCATCTTCACCAAACCAGGCCCTGTGCTGCTTGCTGTGGCCATGTACAACACACCAGGCCTTGTGCTGGTTCCTGACGCCATCTTCAACAATCCAGGGCCTGTGCTGTTGGATAAATGCCAAACTGAGCCTTTGGGTTAGGGTATTATGCAAACATGCAGTTATGGTTATAGGATTGTCTTCGTAACTTCAGGTACTTGCCACCTAATCACTTGAATTCATAAATTGAGACATTGTGCTGGGGCCAGCAGCTTACGGCCATACCACCCTGAGCACGCCCGACCTCGTCTGATCTCGGAAGCTAAGCAGGGCTGGGCTTGGTTAGTACTTGGATGGGAGACTGCCTGGGAATACCTGGTGCTGTAAGCCTTTCATTTTCATGTCATTGAACCGCTTTTGATCCAGAGAAGGGGTGTATTAAAAGACCAAAAGCAGCTGCCCATTAATGAGGGCACATTAACGACACTGCTTTTGGCTCTTTTCCAATGTCTTGTGCTGCTAGCTGATGCCACTTACACCACACCAGGGCCTAAGTGACCGGCTGGGGCCACTTACACCACATCAGGGCCTGTGGCTGCTGGCTGAGGCCACTTACACCACACCAGGGCCTGTGGCTGCTGGCTGAGGCCACTTACACCACACCAGGGCCTGTGGCTGCTGGCTGAGGCCACCTACACCACACCAGGGCCTGTGGCTGCTGGCTGAGGCCACTTACACCACACCAGGGCCCTTTTGCTGCTGGCTGAGGCCACTTACACCACACCAGTGCCTGTGGCTGCTGGCTGAGGCCACCTACACCACACCAGGGCCTGTGGCTGCTGGCTGAGGCGACTTACACCACACCAGGGCCCTTTTGCTGCTGGCTGAGGCCACTTACACCACACCAGGGCCTGTGGCACTGGCTGAGGCGACTTACACCACACCAGAGCCTGTGGCTGCTGGCTGAGGCCACCTACACCACACCAGGGCCTTAGTTGCTATTGAGGCCACTTACACCACACCAGGGCCTGTGGCTCTGGCTGAGGCCACTTACACCACACCAGGGCCTTATTTGCTATTGAGGCCAGTTACACCACACCAGGGCCTGTGGCTCTGGCTGAGGCCACTTACACCACACCAGGGCCTGTGGCTGCTGGCTGAGGCCACTTACACCACACCAGGGCCCTCTTGCTGCTGGCTGAGGCCACTTACACCACACCAGTGCCTGTGGCTTCTGGCTGAGGCGACTTACACCACACCAGGGCCTGTGGCTGCTGGCTGAGGCCAATTACACCACACCAGGCTCTGTGGCTCTTGCTCAGGCCACTTACACCACACCAGGGCCTGTGGCACTGGCTGAGGCCACTTACACCACACCAGGGCCTGTGGCTGCTGGCTGAGGCCACTTACACCACACCAGGGCTTGTGGCTGCTGGCTGAGGCCAATTACACCACACCAGGGCCTGTGGCTGCTGGCTGAGGCCACCTACACCACACCAGGGCCTGTGGCTGCTGGCTGAGGCGACTTACACCACACCAGAGCCTGTGGCTGCTGGCTGAGGCCACCTACACCACACCAGGGCCTGTGACTGCTGGCTGAGGCCACTTACACCACACCAGGGCCTTAGTTGCTATTGAGGCCACTTACACCACACCAGGGCCTGTGGCTCTGGCTGAGGCCACTTACACCACACCAGGGCCTTATTTGCTATTGAGGCCAGTTACACCACACCAGGGCCTGTGGCTCTGGCTGAGGCCACTTACACCACACCAGGGCCCTTTTGCTGCTGGCTGATTCCACTTACACCACACCAGGGCCTGTGGCTGCTGGCTGAGGCCACTTACACCACACAAGGGCCTGTGGCTGCTGGCTGAGGCCACCTACACCACACCAGGGCCTGTGGCTGCTGGCTGAGGCCACTTACACCACACCAGGGCCTGTGGCTCTTGCTCAGGCCACTTACACCACACCAGGGCCTTAGTTGCTATTGAGGCCAATTACACCACACCAGGGTCTTTGGCTCTTGCTCAGGCCACTTACACCACACCAGGACCTGTGGCACTGGCTGAGGCCACTTAGACCACACCAGGGCCTGTGGCTGCTGGCTGAGGCCACTTACACCACACCAGGGCCTTATTTGCTATTGAGGCCACTTACACCACACCAGGGCCTGAGTGACCGGCTGGGGCCACTTACACCACATCAGGGCCTGTGGCTCTGGCTGAGGCCACCTACACCAAACCAGGGCCTGTGGCTGCTTGCTGAGGCGACTTACACCACACCAGGGCCTGTTGCTGCTGGCTGAGGCCACTTACACCACACCAGTGCCTGTGGCTTCTGGCTGAGGCCACTTACACCACACCAGGGCCTGTTGCTGCTGGCTGAGGCCACTTACAACACACCAGGGCCTTTGGCTGCTGGCTGAGGCCACTTACACCACACCAGGGCCTGTGGCTGCTGGCTCAGGCCACTCATATCAAACCAGGCCCTGTGCTTCTGGCCGAGGCCATCTTCACCAAACCAGGCCCTGTGCTGCTAGCTGAGGCGACTTACACCACATCAGGGCCTGTGGCTCTGGCTGAGGCCACTTACACCACACCAGGGCCTGTGGCTGCTGGCTGAGGCCAGTTAAACCACACCAGGGCCTGTGGCTGCTGGCTGAGGCCACTTACACCATACCAGGGCCTGTGGCTGCTGGCTGAGGCGACTTACACCACACCAGAGCCTGTGGCTGCTGGCTGAGGCCACCTACACCACACCAGGGCCTTAGTTGCTATTGAGGCCATTTACACCACACCAGGGCCTGTGGCTCTGGCTGAGGCCACTTACACCACACCAGGGCCTGTGGCTCTGGCTGAGGCCACTTACACCACACCAGGGCCTGTGGCTCTTGCTCAGGCCACTTACACCACACCAGGGCCTGTGGCTCTTGCTCAGGCCACTCATATCACACCAGGCCCTGTGCTTCTGGCCGAGGCCATCTTCACCAAACCAGGCCCTGTGCTGCTAGCTGAGGCGACTTACACCACATCAGGGCCTGTGGCTCTGGCTGAGGCCACTTACACCACACCAGGGCCTGTGGCTGCTGGCTGAGGCCAGTTAAACCACACCAGGGCCTGTGGCTGCTGGCTGAGGCCACTTACACCATACCAGGGCCTGTGGCTGCTGGCTGAGGCGACTTACACCACACCACACCAGAGCCTGTGGCTGCTGGCTGAGGCGACTTACACCACACCAGGGCCTGTGACTGCTGGCTGAGGCCACTTACACCACACCAGGGCCTTAGTTGCTATTGAGGCCACTTACACCACACCAGGGCCTGTGGCTCTGGCTGAGGCCACTTACACCACACCAGGGCCTTATTTGCCATTGAGGCCAGTTACACCACACCAGGGCCTGTGGCTCTGGCTGAGGCCACTTACACCACACCAGGGCCTGTGGCTGCTGGCTGATTCCACTTACACCACACCAGGGCCTGTGGCTCTTGCTCAGGCCACTCATATCACACCAGGCCCTGTGCTTCTGGCCGAGGCCATCTTCACCAAACCAGGCCCTGTGCTGCTTGCTGTGGCCATGTACAACACACCAGGCCCTGTGCTGGTTCCTGAGGCCATCTTCAACAATCCAGGACCTGTGCTGTTGGATAAATGCCAAACTGAGCCTTTGGGTTAGGGTATTATGCAAACATGCAGGTATGGTTATAGGATTGTCTTCGTAACTTCAGGTACTTGCCACCTAATCACTTGAATCCATAAATTGAGACATTGTGCTGGGGCCAGCAGCTTACGGCCATACCACCCTAAGCACGCCCGACCTCGTCTGATCTCGGAAGCTAAGCAGGGCTGGGCTTGGTTAGTACTTGGATGGGAGACTGCCTGGGAATACCTGGTGCTGTAAGGCTTTCATTTTCATGTCATTGAACCGCTTTTGATCCAGAGAAGGGGTGTATTAAAAGACCAAAAGCAGCTGCCCATTAATGAGGGCACATTAACGACATTGCTTTTGGCTCTTTTCCAATGTCTTGTGCTGCTAGCTGATGCCACCTACACCACACAAGGGCCTGAGTGACCGGCTGGGGCCACTTACACCACATCAGGGCCTGTGGCTCTGGCTGAGGCCACTTACACCACACCAGGGCCTGTGGCTGCTGGCTGAGGCCACCTACACCACACCAGGGCCTTAGTTGCTATTGAGGCCAATTACACCACACCAGGGTCTGTGGCTCTTGCTCAGGCCACTTACACCACACCAGGGCCTGTGGCTCTTGCTCAGGCCACTTACACCACACCAGGGCCTGTGGCACTGGCTTAGGCCACTTACACCACACCAGGGCCTGTGGCTGCTGGCTGAGGCCACTTACACCACACCAGGGCCTGAGTGACCGGCTGGGGCCACTTACACCACATCAGGGGCTGTGGCTCTGGCTGAGTCCAGTTACACCACACCAGGGCCTGTGGGTTCTGGCTGAGGCGACTTACACCACACCAGGGCCTGTGGCTGCTGGCTGAGGCCACTCACATCACACCAGGCCCTGCGCTTCTGGCCGAGGCCATCTTCACCAAACCAGGCCCTGTGCTGCTAGCTGTGGCCATGTACAACACACCAGGCCCTGTGCTGGTTCCTGAGGCCATCTTCAACAATCCAGGGCCTGTGCTGTTGGATAAATGCTAAACTGAGCCTTTGGGTTAGGGTATTATGCAAACATGAAGGTAGGGTTATAGGATTGTCTTCGTAACTTCAGGTACTTGCCACCTAATCACCTGAATCCATAAATTGAGACATTGTGCTGGGGCCAGCAGCTTACGGCCATACCACCCTGAGCACGCCTGACCTCGTCTGATCTCGGAAGCTGAGCAGGGCTGGGCTTGGTTAGTACTTGGATGGGAGACTGCCTGGGAATACCTGGTGCTGTAAGCTTTTCATTTTCATGTCATTGAACCGCTTTTGATTCAGAGAAGGGGTGTATTAAAAGACCAAAAGCAGCTGCCCATTAATGAGGGCACATTAACGACATTGCTTTTGGCTCTTTTCCAATGTCTTGTGCTGCTAGCTGATGCCACCTACACCACACCAGGGCCTGAGTGACCGGCTGGGGCCACTTACACCACATCAGGGCCTGTGGCTCTGGCTGAGGCCACTTACACCACACCAGGGCCTGTGGCTGCTGGCTTAGGCCACCTACACCACACCAGGGCCTTAGTTGCTATTGAGGCCAATTACACCACACCATGGTCTGTGGCTCTTGCTCAGGCCACTTACACCACAACAGGGCCTGTGGCTGCTGGCTGAGGCCACTTACACCACACCAGGGCCTGTGGCGGCTGGCTGAGGCCACCTACACCACACCAGGGCCTGAGTAACCGGCTGGGGCCACTTACACCACATCAAGGCCTGTGGCTCTGGCTGAGGCCAGTTACACCACAACAGGGCCTGTGGCTGCTGCCTGAGGCCACATACACCACACCAGGGCCTTAGTTGCTATTGAGGCCAATTACACCACACCAGGGTCTGTGGCTCTTGCTCAGGCCACTCACATCACACCAGGCCCTGCGCTTCTGGCCACTTACACCACACCAGGGCCTTATTTGCTATTGAGGCCACTTACACCACACCAGGGCCTGTGGCTCTTGCTCAGGCCACTTACACCACACCAGGGCCTGTGGCTCTTGCTGAGGCCACTTAGACCACACCAGGGCCTGTGGCTGCTGGCTGAGGCCACTTACACCACACCAGGGCCTGTGGCTGCTGGCTGAGGCAACCTACACCACACCAGGGCCTGTGGCTGCTTGCTGAGGCGACTTACACCACACCAGGGCCTGTTGCTGCTGGCTGAGGCCAGTTACACCACACCAGAGCCTGTGGCTGCTGGCTGAAGCCACTTACAGCACACCAGGGCCTTAGTTGCTATTGAGGCCACTTACACCACACCAGGGCCTGTGGCTCTTGCTCAGGCCACTTACACCACACCAGGGCCTGTGGCTCTTGCTCAGGCCACTCATATCACACCAGGCCCTGTGCTTCTGGCTGAGGCAACTTAGACCACACCAGGGCCTGTGGCTGCTGGCTGAGGCCACTTACACCACACCAGGGCCTGTGGCTGCTGGCTGAGGCCACCTACACCACACCAGGGCCTTAGTTGCTATTGAGGCCAATTACACCACACCAGGGTCTGTGGCTCTTGCTCAGGCCACTTACACCACACCAGGGCCTGTGGCACTGGCTGAGGCCACTTACACCACACCAGGGCCTGTGGCTGCTGGCTGAGGCCACTTACACCACACCAGGGCCTGTGGCTGCTGGCTGAGGCCACTTACACCACACCAGGGCCTGTGGCTGCTGGCTGAGGCCACTTACACCACACCAGGGCCCTTTTGCTGCTGGCTGAGGCCACTTACACCACACCAGGGCCTGTGGCTGCTGGCTGAGGCCACTCATATCACACCAGGCCCTGTGCTTCTGGCCGAGGCCATCTTCACCAAACCAGGCCCTGTGCTGCTTGCTGTGGCCATGTACAACACACCAGGCCCTGTGCTGGTTCCTGAGGCCATCTTCAACAATCCAGGGCCTGTGCTGTTGGATAAATGCCAAACTGAGCCTTTGGGTTAGGGTATTATGCAAACATGCAGGTATGGTTATAGGATTATCTTCGTAACTTCAGGTACTTGCCACCTAATCACCTGAATCCATAAATTGAGACATTGTGCTGGGGCCAGCAGCTTACGGCCATACCACCCTGAGCACGCCCGACCTCGTCTGATCTCGGAAGCTAAGCAGGGCTGGGCTTGGTTAGTACTTGGATGGGAGACTCCCTGGGAATACCTGGTGCTGTAAGCCTTTCATTTTCATGTCATTGAATCGCTTTTGATCCAGAGAAGGGGTGTATTAAAAGACCAAAAGCAGCTACCCATTAATAAGGGCACATTAATCATATTGCTTTTGGCTCTTTTCCAATGTCTTGTGCTGCTAGCTGATGCCACCTACACCACACCAGGGCCTGAGTGACCGGCTGGGGCCACTTACACCACATCAGGGGCTGTGGCTCTGGCTGAGGCCAGTTACACCACACCAGGGCCTGTGGCTGCTGGCTGAGGCCAGTTACACCACACCAGAGCCTGTGGCTGCTGGCTGAAGCCACTTACACCACACCAGGGCCTTAGTTGCTATTGAGGCCACTTACACCACACCAGGGCCTGTGGCTGCTGGCTGAGGCCACCTACACCACACCAGGGCCTGTGGCTGCTGGCTGAGGCGACTTACACCACACCAGGGCCCTTTTGCTGCTGGCTGAGGCCACTTACACCACACCAGTGCCTGTGGCTTCTGGCTGAGGCGACTTACACCACACCAGGGCCTGTGGCTGCTGGCTGAGGCCACTTACACCACACCAGGGCCTGTGGCTCTTGCTCAGGCCACTTACACCACACCAGGGCCTGTGGCACTGGCTGAGGCCACTTACACCACACCAGGGCCTGTGGCTGCTGGCTGAGGCCACTTACACCACACCAGGGCCTTATTTGCTATTGAGGCCACTTACACCACACCAGGGCCTGTGGCTCTTGCTCAGGCCACTTACACCACACCAGGGCCTGTGGCTCTTGCTCAGGCCACTCACATCACACCAGGCCCTGCGCTTCTGGCCGAGGCCATCTTCACCAAACCAGGCCCTGTGCTGCTAGCTGTGGCCATGTACAACACACCAGGCCCTGTGCTGGTTCCTGAGGCCATCTTCAACAATCCAGGGCCTGTGCTGTTGGATAAATGCTAAACTGAGCCTTTGGGTTAGGGTATTATGCAAACATGAAGGTAGGGTTATAGGATTGTCTTCGTAACTTCAGGTACTTGCCACCTAATCACCTGAATCCATAAATTGAGACATTGTGCTGGGGCCAGCAGCTTACGGCCAGCAGCTTACGGCCATACCACCCTGAGCACGCCTGACCTCGTCTGATCTCGGAAGCTGAGCAGGGCTGGGCTTGGTTAGTACTTGGATGGGAGACTGCCTGGGAATACCTGGTGCTGTAAGCTTTTCATTTTCATGTCATTGAACCGCTTTTGATCCAGAGAAGGGGTGTATTAAAAGACCAAAATCAGCTGCCCATTAATGAGGGCACATTAACGACATTGCTTTTGGCTCTTTTCCAATGTCTTGTGCTGCTAGCTGATGCCACCTACACCACACCAGGGCCTGAGTGACCGGCTGGGGCCACTTACACCACGTCAGGGCCTGTGGCTCTGGCTGAGGCCACTTACACCACACCAGGGCCTGTGGCTGCTGGCTTAGGCCACCTACACCACACCAGGGCCTTAGTTGCTATTGAGGCCAATTACACCACACCATGGTCTGTGGCTCTTGCTCAGGCCACTTACACCACACCAGGGCCTGTGGCTGCTGGCTGAGGCCACTTACACCACACCAGGGCCTGTGGCGGCTGGCTGAGGCCACCTACATCACACCAGGGCCTGAGTAACCGGCTGGGGCCACTTACACCACATCAGGGCCTGTGGCTCTGGCTGAGGCCAGTTACACCACAACAGGGCCTGTGGCTGCTGCCTGAGGCCACATACACCACACCAGGGCCTTAGTTGCTATTGAGGCCAATTACACCACACCAGGGTCTGTGGCTCTTGCTCAGGCCACTCACATCACACCAGGCCCTGCGCTTCTGGCCACTTACACCACACCAGGGCCTTATTTGCTATTGAGGCCACTTACACCACACCAGGGCCTGTGGCTCTTGCTCAGGCCACTTACACCACACCAGGGCCTGTGGCTCTTGCTGAGGCCACTTAGACCACACCAGGGCCTGTGGCTGCTGGCTGAGGCCACTTACACCACACCAGGGCCTGTGGCTGCTGGCTGATGCAACCTACACCACACAAGGGCCTGAGTGACCGGCTGGGGCCACTTACACCACATCAGGGCCTGTGGCTCTGGCTGAGGCCACTTTCACCACACCAGGGCCTGTGGCTGCTGGCTGAGGCCACCTACACCACACCAGGGCATTAGTTGCTATTGAGGCCAATTACACCACACCAGGGTCTGTGGCTCTTGCTCAGGCCACTTACACCACACCAGGGCCTGTGGCTCTTGCTCAGGCCACTTACACCACACCAGGGCCTGTGGCTGCTGGCTGAGGCCACCTACACCACACCAGGGCATTAGTTGCTATTGAGGCCAATTACACCACACCAGGGTCTGTGGCTCTTGCTCAGGCCACTTACACCACACCAGGGCCTGTGGCACTGGCTGAGGCCACTTACACCACACCAGGGCCTGTGGCTGCTGGCTGAGGCCACTTACACCACACCAGGGCCTGTGGCTGCTGGCTGAGGCCACTTACACCACACCAGGGCCTGTGGCTGCTGGCTGAGGCCACTTACACCACACCAGGGCCCTTTTGCTGCTGGCTGAGGCCACTTACACCACACCAGGGCCTGTGGCTGCTGGCTGAGGCCACTCATATCACACCAGGCCCTGTGCTTCTGGCCGAGGCCATCTTCACCAAACCAGGCCCTGTGCTGCTTGCTGTGGCCATGTACAACACACCAGGCCCTGTGCTGGTTCCTGAGGCCATCTTCAACAATCCAGGGCCTGTGCTGTTGGATAAATGCCAAACTGAGCCTTTGGGTTAGGGTATTATGCAAACATGCAGGTATGGTTATAGGATTATCTTCGTAACTTCAGGTACTTGCCACCTAATCACTTGAATCCATAAATTGAGACATTGTGCTGGGGCCAGCAGCTTACGGCCATACCACCCTGAGCACGCCCGACCTCGTCTGATCTCGGAAGCTAAGCAGGGCTGGGCTTGGTTAGTACTTGGATGGGAGACTCCCTGGGAATACCTGGTGCTGTAAGCCTTTCATTTTCATGTCATTGAATCGCTTTTGATCCAGAGAAGGGGTGTATTAAAAGACCAAAAGCAGCTACCCATTAATAAGGGGACATTAATCATATTGCTTTTGGCTCTTTTCCAATGTCTTGTGCTGCTAGCTGATGCCACCTACACCACACCAGGGCCTGAGTGACCGGCTGGGGCCACTTACACCACATCAGGGGCTGTGGCTCTGGCTGAGGCCAGTTACACCACACCAGGGCCTGTGGCTGCTGGCTGAGGCCAGTTACACCACACCAGAGCCTGTGGCTGCTGGCTGAAGCCACTTACACCACACCAGGGCCTTAGTTGCTATTGAGGCCACTTACACCACACCAGGGCCTGTGGCTGCTGGCTGAGGCCACCTACACCACACCAGGGCCTGTGGCTGCTGGCTGAGGCGACTTACACCACACCAGGGCCCTTTTGCTGCTGGCTGAGGCCACTTACACCACACCAGTGCCTGTGGCTTCTGGCTGAGGCGACTTACACCACACCAGGGCCTGTGGCTGCTGGCTGAGGCCACTTACACCACACCAGGGCCTGTGGCTCTTGCTCAGGCCACTTACACCACACCAGGGCCTGTGGCACTGGCTGAGGCCACTTACACCACACCAGGGCCTGTGGCTGCTGGCTGAGGCCACTTACACCACACCAGGGCCTTATTTGCTATTGAGGCCACTTACACCACACCAGGGCCTGTGGCTCTTGCTCAGGCCACTTACACCACACCAGGGCCTGTGGCTCTTGCTCAGGCCACTCACATCACACCAGGCCCTGCGCTTCTGGCCGAGGCCATCTTCACCAAACCAGGCCCTGTGCTGCTAGCTGTGGCCATGTACAACACACCAGGCCCTGTGCTGGTTCCTGAGGCCATCTTCAACAATCCAGGGCCTGTGCTGTTGGATAAATGCTAAACTGAGCCTTTGGGTTAGGGTATTATGCAAACATGAAGGTAGGGTTATAGGATTGTCTTCGTAACTTCAGGTACTTGCCACCTAATCACCTGAATCCATAAATTGAGACATTGTGCTGGGGCCAGCAGCTTACGGCCAGCAGCTTACGGCCATACCACCCTGAGCACGCCTGACCTCGTCTGATCTCGGAAGCTGAGCAGGGCTGGGCTTGGTTAGTACTTGGATGGGAGACTGCCTGGGAATACCTGGTGCTGTAAGCTTTTCATTTTCATGTCATTGAACCGCTTTTGATCCAGAGAAGGGGTGTATTAAAAGACCAAAATCAGCTGCCCATTAATGAGGGCACATTAACGACATTGCTTTTGGCTCTTTTCCAATGTCTTGTGCTGCTAGCTGATGCCACCTACACCACACCAGGGCCTGAGTGACCGGCTGGGGCCACTTACACCACGTCAGGGCCTGTGGCTCTGGCTGAGGCCACTTACACCACACCAGGGCCTGTGGCTGCTGGCTTAGGCCACCTACACCACACCAGGGCCTTAGTTGCTATTGAGGCCAATTACACCACACCATGGTCTGTGGCTCTTGCTCAGGCCACTTACACCACACCAGGGCCTGTGGCTGCTGGCTGAGGCCACTTACACCACACCAGGGCCTGTGGCGGCTGGCTGAGGCCACCTACATCACACCAGGGCCTGAGTAACCGGCTGGGGCCACTTACACCACATCAGGGCCTGTGGCTCTGGCTGAGGCCAGTTACACCACAACAGGGCCTGTGGCTGCTGCCTGAGGCCACATACACCACACCAGGGCCTTAGTTGCTATTGAGGCCAATTACACCACACCAGGGTCTGTGGCTCTTGCTCAGGCCACTCACATCACACCAGGCCCTGCGCTTCTGGCCACTTACACCACACCAGGGCCTTATTTGCTATTGAGGCCACTTACACCACACCAGGGCCTGTGGCTCTTGCTCAGGCCACTTACACCACACCAGGGCCTGTGGCTCTTGCTGAGGCCACTTAGACCACACCAGGGCCTGTGGCTGCTGGCTGAGGCCACTTACACCACACCAGGGCCTGTGGCTGCTGGCTGATGCAACCTACACCACACAAGGGCCTGAGTGACCGGCTGGGGCCACTTACACCACACCAGGGCCTGTGGCTGCTGGCTGAGGCCACTTACACCACACCAGGGCCTGTGGCTGCTGGCTGAGGCCACTTACACCACACCAGGGCCCTTTTGCTGCTGGCTGAGGCCACTTACACCACACCAGGGCCTGTGGCTGCTGGCTGAGGCCACTCATATCACACCAGGCCCTGTGCTTCTGGCCGAGGCCATCTTCACCAAACCAGGCCCTGTGCTGCTTGCTGTGGCCATGTACAACACACCAGGCCCTGTGCTGGTTCCTGAGGCCATCTTCAACAATCCAGGGCCTGTGCTGTTGGATAAATGCCAAACTGAGCCTTTGGGTTAGGGTATTATGCAAACATGCAGGTATGGTTATAGGATTATCTTCGTAACTTCAGGTACTTGCCACCTAATCACTTGAATCCATAAATTGAGACATTGTGCTGGGGCCAGCAGCTTACGGCCATACCACCCTGAGCACGCCCGACCTCGTCTGATCTCGGAAGCTAAGCAGGGCTGGGCTTGGTTAGTACTTGGATGGGAGACTCCCTGGGAATACCTGGTGCTGTAAGCCTTTCATTTTCATGTCATTGAATCGCTTTTGATCCAGAGAAGGGGTGTATTAAAAGACCAAAAGCAGCTACCCATTAATAAGGGCACATTAATCATATTGCTTTTGGCTCTTTTCCAATGTCTTGTGCTGCTAGCTGATGCCACCTACACCACACCAGGGCCTGAGTGACCGGCTGGGGCCACTTACACCACATCAGGGGCTGTGGCTCTGGCTGAGGCCAGTTACACCACACCAGGGCCTGTGGCTGCTGGCTGAGGCCAGTTACACCACACCAGGGCCTTAGTTGCTATTGAGGCCACTTACACCACACCAGGGCCTGTGGCTGCTGGCTGAAGCCACTTACACCACACCAGGGCCTTAGTTGCTATTGAGGCCACTTACACCACACCAGGGCCTGTGGCTGCTGGCTGAGGCCACCTACACCACACCAGGGCCTGTGGCTGCTGGCTGAGGCGACTTACACCACACCAGGGCCCTTTTGCTGCTGGCTGAGGCCACTTACACCACACCAGTGCCTGTGGCTTCTGGCTGAGGCGACTTACACCACACCAGGGCCTGTGGCTGCTGGCTGAGGCCACTTACACCACACCAGGGCCTGTGGCTCTTGCTCAGGCCACTTACACCACACCAGGGCCTGTGGCACTGGCTGAGGCCACTTACACCACACCAGGGCCTGTGGCTGCTGGCTGAGGCCACTTACACCACACCAGGGCCTTATTTGCTATTGAGGCCACTTACACCACACCAGGGCCTGTGGCTCTTGCTCAGGCCACTTACACCACACCAGGGCCTGTGGCTCTTGCTCAGGCCACTTACACCACACCAGGGCCTGTGGCACTGGCTGAGTCCAGTTACACCACACCAGGGCCTGTGGGTTCTGGCTGAGGCGACTTACACCACACCAGGGCCTGTGGCTGCTGGCTGAGGCCACTTACACCACACCAGGGCCTGTGGCTCTTGCTCAGGCCACTCACATCACACCAGGCCCTGCGCTTCTGGCCGAGGCCATCTTCACCAAACCAGGCCCTGTGCTGCTAGCTGTGGCCATGTACAACACACCAGGCCCTGTGCTGGTTCCTGAGGCCATCTTCAACAATCCAGGGCCTGTGCTGTTGGATAAATGCTAAACTGAGCCTTTGGGTTAGGGTATTATGCAAACATGAAGGTAGGGTTATAGGATTGTCTTCGTAACTTCAGGTACTTGCCACCTAATCACCTGAATCCATAAATTGAGACATTGTGCTGGGGCCAGCAGCTTACGGCCAGCAGCTTACGGCCATACCACCCTGAGCACGCCTGACCTCGTCTGATCTCGGAAGCTGAGCAGGGCTGGGCTTGGTTAGTACTTGGATGGGAGACTGCCTGGGAATACCTGGTGCTGTAAGCTTTTCATTTTCATGTCATTGAACCGCTTTTGATCCAGAGAAGGGGTGTATTAAAAGACCAAAATCAGCTGCCCATTAATGAGGGCACATTAACGACATTGCTTTTGGCTCTTTTCCAATGTCTTGTGCTGCTAGCTGATGCCACCTACACCACACCAGGGCCTGAGTGACCGGCTGGGGCCACTTACACCACGTCAGGGCCTGTGGCTCTGGCTGAGGCCACTTACACCACACCAGGGCCTGTGGCTGCTGGCTTAGGCCACCTACACCGCACCAGGGCCTTAGTTGCTATTGAGGCCAATTACACCACACCATGGTCTGTGGCTCTTGCTCAGGCCACTTACACCACACCAGGGCCTGTGGCTGCTGGCTGAGGCCACTTACACCACACCAGGGCCTGTGGCGGCTGGCTGAGGCCACCTACATCACACCAGGGCCTGAGTAACCGGCTGGGGCCACTTACACCACATCAGGGCCTGTGGCTCTGCCTGAGGCCACATACACCACACCAGGGCCTTAGTTGCTATTGAGGCCAATTACACCACACCAGGGTCTGTGGCTCTTGCTCAGGCCACTCACATCACACCAGGCCCTGCGCTTCTGGCCACTTACACCACACCAGGGCCTTATTTGCTATTGAGGCCACTTACACCACACCAGGGCCTGTGGCTCTTGCTCAGGCCACTTACACCACACCAGGGCCTGTGGCTCTTGCTGAGGCCACTTAGACCACACCAGGGCCTGTGGCTGCTGGCTGAGGCCACTTACACCACACCAGGGCCTGTGGCTGCTGGCTGATGCAACCTACACCACACAAGGGCCTGAGTGACCGGCTGGGGCCACTTACACCACATCAGGGCCTGTGGCTCTGGCTGAGGCCACTTTCACCACACCAGGGCCTGTGGCTGCTGGCTGAGGCCACCTACACCACACCAGGGCATTAGTTGCTATTGAGGCCAATTACACCACACCAGGGTCTGTGGCTCTTGCTCAGGCCACTTACACCACACCAGGGCCTGTGGCTCTTGCTCAGGCCACTTACACCACACCAGGGCCTGTGGCTGCTGGCTGAGGCCACCTACACCACACCAGGGCATTAGTTGCTATTGAGGCCAATTACACCACACCAGGGTCTGTGGCTCTTGCTCAGGCCACTTACACCACACCAGGGCCTGTGGCTCTTGCTCAGGCCACTTACACCACACCAGGGCCTGTGGCACTGGCTGAGGCCACTTACACCACACCAGGGCCTGTGGCTGCTGGCTGAGACCACTTACACCTCACCAGGGCCTGTGGCTGCTGGCTGAGGCCACTTACACCACACCAGGGCCTGTGGCTGGTGGCTGAGGCCACCTACACCACACCAGGGCCTGTGGCTGCTGGCTGAGGCGACTTACACCACACCAGGGCCCTTTTGCTGCTGGCTGAGGCCACTTACACCACACCAGTGCCTGTGGCTTCTGTCTGAGGCGACTTACACCACACCAGGGCCTGTGGCTGCTGGCTGAGGCCAATCACACCACACCAGGGTCTGTGGCTCTTGCTCAAGCCACTTACACCACACCAGGGCCTGTGGCACTGGCTGAGGCCACTTACACCACACCAGGGCCTGAGTGACCGGCTGGGGCCACTTACACCACATCAGGGCCCGTGGCTCTGGCTGAGGCCACTTACACCACACCAGGGCCTGTGGCTGCTGGCTGAGGCCACCTACACCACACCAGGGCCTGTGGCTGCTGGCTGAGGCCACTTACACCACACCAGTGCCTGTGGCTGCTGGCTGATTCCACTTACACCACACCAGGGCCTGTGGCTCTTGCTCAGGCCACTCATATCACACCAGGCCCTGTGCTTCTGGCTGAGGCCATCTTCACCAAACCAGGCCCTGTGCTGCTTGCTGTGGCCATGTACAACACACCAGGCCCTGTGCTGGTTCCTGAGGCCATCTTCAACAATCCAGGGCCTGTGCTGTTGGATAAATGCCAAACTGAGCCTTTGGGTTAGGGTATTATGCAAACATGCAGGTATGGTTATAGGATTGTCTTCGTAACTTCAGGTACTTGCCACCTAATCACTTGAATCCATAAATTGAGACATTGTGCTGGGGCCAGCAGTTTACGGCCATACCACCCTAAGCACCCCCGACCGGGTCTGATCTCGGAAGCTAAGCAGGGCTGGGCTTGGTTAGTACTTGGATGGGAGACTGCCTGGGAATACCTGGTGCTGTAAGCCTTTCATTTTCATGTCATTGAACCGCTTTTGATCCAGAGAAGGGGTGTATTAAAAGACCAAAAGCAGCTCCCCATTAATGAGGGCACATTAACGACATTGCTTTTGGCTCTTTTCCAATGTCTTGTGCTGCTAGCTGATGCCACCTACACCACACCAGGGCCTGAGTGACCGGCTGGGGCCACTTACACCACATCAGGGCCTGTTGCTCTGGCTGAGGCCAGTTACACCACAACAGGGCCTGTGGCTGCTGGCTGAGGCCACATACACCACACCAGGGCCTTAGTTGCTATTGAGGCCATTTACACCACACCAGGGTCTGTGGCTCTTGCTCAGGCCACTTACACCACACCAGGGCCTGTGGCACTGGCTCAGGCCGCTTAGACCACACCAGGGCCTGTGGCTGCTGGCTGAGGCGACTTACACCACACCAGGGCCTGTGGCTCTTGCTCAGGCCACTTACACCACACCAGGGCCTGTGGCTCTTGCTCAGGCCACTCACATCACACCAGGCCCTGCTCTTCTGGCCGAGGCCATCTTCACCAAACCAGGCCCTGTGCTGCTAGCTGTGGCCATGTACAACACACCAGGCCCTGTGCTGGTTCCTGAGGCCATCTTCAACAATCCAGGGCCTGTGCTGTTGGATAAATGCTAAACTGAGCCTTTGGGTTAGGGTATTATGCAAACATGCAGGTATGGTTATAGGATTGTCTTCGTAACTTCAGGTACTTGCCACCTAATCACTTGAATCCATAAATTGAGACATTGTGCTGGGGCCAGCAGCTTACGGCTATACCACCCTGAGCACGCCCGACCTAGTCTGATCTCGGAAGCTAAGCAGGGCTGGGCTTGGTTAGTACTTGGATGGGAGACTGCCTGGGAATACCTGGTGCTGTAAGCCTTTCATTTTCATGTCATTGAACCGCTTTTGATCCAGAGAAGGGGTGTATTAAAAGACCAAAAGCAGCTGCCCATTAATGAGGGCACATTAACGACATTGCTTTTGGCTGTTTTCCAATGTCTTGTGCTGCTAGCTGATGCCACTTACACCACACCAGGGCCTGTGGCTGCTGGCTGATGCCACTTACACCACACCAGGGCCTGTGGCTGCTGGCTGAGGCCACCTACACCACACCAGGGCCTTAGTTGCTATTGAGGCCAATTACACCACACCAGGGTCTGTGGCTCTTGCTCAGGCCACTTACACCACACCAGGGCCTGTGGCACTGGCTGAGGCCACTTACACCACACCAGGGCCTGTGGCTGCTGGCTGAGGCCACCTACACCACACCAGGGCCTTAGTTGCTATTGAGGCCAATTACACCACACAAGGGCCTGTGGCTGCTGGCTGAGGCCACCTACACCACACCAGGGCCTGTGGCTGCTGGCTGAGGCCACTTACAACACACCAGGGCCTGTGGCTGCTGGCTGAGGCCACCTACACCACACCAGGGCCTGTGGCTGCTGGCTGAGGCCACTTACAACACACCAGGGTCTGTGGCTCTTGCTCAGGCCACTCATATCACACCAGGCCCTGTGCTTCTGGCCGAGGCCATCTTCACCAAACCAGGCCCTGTGCTGCTTGCTGTGGCCATGTACAACACACCAGGCCTTGTGCTGGTTCCTGACGCCATCTTCAACAATCCAGGGCCTGTGCTGTTGGATAAATGCCAAACTGAGCCTTTGGGTTAGGGTATTATGCAAACATGCAGTTATGGTTATAGGATTGTCTTCGTAACTTCAGGTACTTGCCACCTAATCACTTGAATCCATAAATTGAGACATTGTGCTGGGGCCAGCAGCTTACGGCCATACCACCCTGAGCACGCCCGACCTCGTCTGATCTCGGAAGCTAAGCAGGGCTGGGCTTGGTTAGTACTTGGATGGGAGACTGCCTGGGAATACCTGGTTCTGTAAGCCTTTCATTTTCATGTCATTGAACCGCTTTTGATCCAGAGAAGGGGTGTATTAAAAGACCAAAAGCAGCTGCCCATTAATGAGGGCACATTAACGACATTGCTTTTGGCTGTTTTCCAATGTCTTGTGCTGCTAGCTGATGCCACCTACACCACACCAGGGCCTTAGTTGCTATTGAGGCCAATTACACCACACCAGGGTCTTTGGCTCTTGCTCAGGCCACTTACACCACACCAGGGCCTGTGGCACTGGCTGAGGCCACTTACACCACACCAGGGCCTGTGGCTGCTGGCTGAGGCCACTTACACCACACCAGGGACTTATTTGCTATTGAGGCCACTTACACCACACCAGGGCCTGTGGCTCTTGCTCAGGCCACTTACACCACACCAGGGCCTGTGGCTCTTGCTCAGGCCACTCATATCACACCAGGACCTGCGCTTCTGGCCGAGGCCATCTTCACCAAACCAGGCCCTGTGCTGCTAGCTGTGGCCATGTACAACACACCAGGCCCTGTGCTGGTTCCTGAGGCCATCTTCAACAATCCAGGGCCTGTGCCGTTGGATAAATGCTAAACTGAGCCTTTGGGTTAGGGTATTATGCAAACATGAAGGTAGGGTTATAGGATTGTCTTCGTAACTTCAGGTACTTGCCACCTAATCACCTGAATCCATAAATTGAGACATTGTGCTGGGGCCAGCACCTTACGGCCATACCACCCTGAGCACGCCCGACCTCGTCTGATCTCGGAAGCTGAGCAGGGCTGGGCTTGGTTAGTACTTGGAGGGGAGACTGCCTGGGAATACCTGGTGCTGTAAGCCTTTCATTTTCATGTCATTGAACCGCTTTTGATCCAGAGAAGGGGTGTATTAAAAGACCAAAAGCAGCTGCCCATTAATGAGGGCACATTAACGACATTGCTTTTGGCTGTTTTCCAATGTCTTGTGCTGCTAGCTGGTGCCACCTACACCACACCAGGGCCTGAGTGACCGGCTGGGGCCACTTACACCACATCAGGGCCTGTGGCTCTGGCTGAGGCCACTTACACCACACCAGGGCCTGTGGCTGCTGGCTGAGGCCACTTACACCACACCAGGGCCTGTGGCTGCTGGCTGAGGCCACTTACACCACACCAGGGCCTTAGTTGCTATTGAGGCCAATTACACCACACCATGGTCTGTGGCTCTTGCTCAGGCCACTTACATCACACCAGGGCCTGTGGCACTGGCTGAGGCCACTTACACCACACCAGGGCCTGTGGCTGCTGGCTGAGGCCACTTACACCACACCAGGGCTTGTGGCTGCTGGCTGAGGCCACTTACACCACACCAGGGCCTGTGGCTCTTGCTCAGGCCACTTACACCACGCCAGGGCCTGTGGCTCTTGCTCAGGCCACTTACACCACACCAGGGCCTGTGGCTCTTGCTCAGGCCACTCATATCACACCAGGGCCTGTGCTTCTGACTGAGGCCACTTAGACCACACCAGGGCCTGTGGCTGCTGGCTGAGGCCACTTACACCACACCAGGGCCTGTGGCTGCTGGCTGAGGCCATCTACACCACACCAGGGCCTGTGGCTGCTGGCTGAGGCGACTTACACCACACCAGGGCCCTTTTGCTGCTGGCTGAGGCCACTTACACCACACCAGTGCCTGTGGCTTCTGGCTGAGGCGACTTACACCACACCAGGGCCTGTGGCTGCTGGCTGAGGCCACTTACACCACACCAGGGCCTGTGGCTGCTGGCTTAGGCCACTTATACCACACCAGGGCCTGTGGCTGCTGGCTGAGGCCACCTACACCACACCAGGGCATTAGTTGCTATTGAGGCCAATTACACCACACCAGGGTCTGTGGCTCTTGCTCAGGCCACTTACACCACACCAGGGCCTGTGGCTATTGCTCAGGCCACTTACACCACACCAGGGCCTGTGGCTGCTGGCTGAGGCCACTTACACCACACCAGGGCCTGTGGCTGCTGGCTGAGGCCACCTACACCACACCAGGGCCTGTGGCTGCTGGCTGAGGCGACTTACACCACACCAGGGCCCTTTTGCTGCTGGCTGAGGCCACTTACACCACACCAGTGCCTGTGGCTTCTGGCTGAGGCGACTTACACCACACCAGGGCCTGTGGCTGCTGGCTGACGCCACTTACACCACACCAAGACCTGTGGCTCTTGCTCAGGCCACTCACATCACACCAGGCCCTGCGCTTCTGGCCGAGGCCATCTTCACCAAACCAGGCCCTGTGCTGCTTGCTGTGGCCATGTAAAACACACCAGGTCCTGTGCTGGTTCTTGAGGCCATCTTCAACAATCCAGGGCCTGTGCTGTTGGATAAATGCCAAACTGAGCCTTTTGGTTAGGGTATTATGCAAACATGCAGGTATGGTTATAGGATTGTCTTCGTAACTTCAGGTACTTGCCACCTAATCACTTGAATCCATAAATTGAGACATTGTGCTGGAGCCAGCAGCTTACGGCCATACCACCCTGAGCACGCCCGACCTCGTCTGATCTCGGAAGCTAAGCAGGGCTGGGCTTGGTTAGTACTTGGATGGGAGACTGCCTTGGAATACCTGGTGCTGTAAGCCTTTGATTTTCATGTCATTGAACCGCTTTTGATCCAGAGAAGGGGTGTATTAAAAGACCAAAAGCAGCTGCCCATTAATGAGGGCACATTAACGACATTGCTTTTGGCTGTTTTCCAATGTCTTGTGCTGCTAGCTGATGCCACCTACACCACACCAGGGCCTGTGGCTGCTGGCTGAGGCCACCTACACCACACCAGGGCCTTAGTTGCTATTGAGGCCAATTACACCACACCAGGGTCTGTGGCTCTTGCTCAGGCCACTTACACCACACCAGGGCCTGTGGCACTGGCTGAGGCCACTTACACCACACCAGGGCCTTAGTTGCTATTGAGGCCAATTACACCACACAAGGGCCTGTGGCTGCTGGCTGAGGCCACCTACACCACACCAGGGCCTGTGGCTGCTGGCTGAGGCGACTTACACCACACCAGGGCCCTTTTGCTGCTGGCTGAGGCCACTTACACCACACCAGTGCCTGTGGCTTCTGGCTGAGGCGACTTACACCACACCAGGGCCTGTGGCTGCTGGCCGAGGCCACTTACACCACACCAGGGCCTGTGGCTGCTGGCTGAGGCCACCTACACCACACCAGGGCATTAGTTGCTATTGAGGCCAATTACACCACACCAGGGTCTGTGGCTCTTGCTCAGGCCACTTACACCACACCAGGGCCTGTGGCTCTTGCTCAGGCCACTTACACCACACCAGGGCCTGTGGCTGCTGGCTGAGGCCACTTACACCACACCAGGGCCTGTGGCTGCTGGCTGAGGCCACCTACACCACACCAGGGCCTGTGGCTGCTGGCTGAGGCCACCTACACCACACCAGGGCCTGTGGCTGCTGGCTGAGGCCACTTACACCACACCAAGGCCTGTGGCTCTTGCTCAGGCCACTCACATCACACCAGGCCCTGCGCTTCTGGCCGAGGCCATCTTCACCAAACCAGGCCCTGTGCTCCTTGCTGTGGCCATGTACAACACACCAGGCCCTGTGCTGGTTCCTGAGGCCATCTTCAACAATCCAGGGCCTGTGCTGTTGGATAAATGCCAAACTGAGCCTTTGGGTTAGGGTATTATGCAAACATGCAGGTATGGTCATAGCATTGTCTTCGTAACTTCAGGTACTTGCCACCTAATCACTTGAATCCATAAATTGAGACATTGTGCTGGGGCCAACAGCTTACGGCCATACCACCCTGAGCACGCCCGACCTCGTCTGATCTCGGAAGCTAAGCAGGGCTGGGCTTGGTTAGTACTTGGATGGGAGACTGCCTGGGAATACCTGGTGCTGTAAGCCTTTGATTTTCATGTCATTGAACCGCTTTTGATCCAGAGAAGGGGTGTATTAAAAGACCAAAAGCAGCTGCCCATTAATGAGGGCACATTAACGACACTGCTTTTGGCTCTTTTCCAATGTCTTGTGCTGCTAGCTGATGCAACCTACACCACACAAGGGCCTGAGTGACCGGCTGGGGCCACTTACACCACATCAGGGCCTGTGGCTCTGGCTGAGGCCACTTTCACCACACCAGGGCCTGTGGCTGCTGGCTGAGGCCACCTACACCACACCAGGGCATTAGTTGCTATTGAGGCCAATTACACCACACCAGGGTCTGTGGCTCTTGCTCAGGCCACTTACACCACACCAGGGCCTGTGGCTCTTGCTCAGGCCACTTACACCACACCAGGGCCTGTGGCTGCTGGCTTAGGCCACCTACACCACACCAGGGCATTAGTTGCTATTGAGGCCAATTACACCACACCAGGGTCTGTGGCTCTTGCTCAGGCCACTTACACCACACCAGGGCCTGTGGCTCTTGCTCAGGCCACTTACACCACACCAGGGCCTGTGGCACTGGCTGAGGCCACTTACACCACACCAGGGCCTGTGGCTGCTGGCTGAGGCCACTTACACCACACCAGGGCCTGTGGCTGCTGGCTGAGGCCACTTACACCACACCAGGGCCTGTGGCTGGTGGCTGAGGCCACCTACACCACACCAGGGCCTGTGGCTGCTGGCTGAGGCGACTTACACCACACCAGGGCCCTTTTGCTGCTGGCTGAGGCCACTTACACCACACCAGTGCCTGTGGCTTCTGTCTGAGGCGACTTACACCACACCAGGGCCTGTGGCTGCTGGCTGAGGCCACTTACACCACACCAGGGCCTGTGGCTGCTGGCTGAGGCCACTTACACCACACCAGGGCCTGTGGCTGCTGGCTGAGGCCACCTACACCACACCAGGGCCTGTGGCTGCTGGCTGAGGCGACTTACACCACACCAGGGCCCTTTTGCTGCTGGCTGAGGCCACCTACACCACACCAGGGCCTGTGGCTTCTGGCTGAGGCGACTTACACCACACCAGGGCCTGTGGCTGCTGGCTGAGGCCACTTACACCACACCAAGGCCTGTGGCTCTTGCTCAGGCCACTCACATCACACCAGGGCCTGTGCTGCTAGCTGAGGCCACTTACACCAAACCAGGGCCTGTGGCTGCTTGCTGAGGCCATCTTCACCAAACCAGGCCCTGTGCTGCTTGCTGTGGCCATGTAAAACACACCAGGTCCTGTGCTGGTTCTTGAGGCCATCTTCAACAATCCAGGGCCTGTGCTGTTGGATAAATGCCAAACTGAGCCTTTTGGTTAGGGTATTATGCAAACATGCAGGTATGGTTATAGGATTGTCTTCGTAACTTCAGGTACTTGCCACCTAATCACTTGAATCCATAAATTGAGACATTGTGCTGGGGCCAGCAGCTTACGGCCATACCACCCTGAGCACGCCCGACCTCGTCTGATCTCGGAAGCTAAGCAGGGCTGGGCTTGGTTAGTACTTGGATGGGAGACTGCCTGGGAATACCTGGTGCTGTAAGCCTTTCATTTTCATGTCATTGAACCGCTTTTGATCCAGAGAAGGGGTGTATTAAAAGACCAGAAGCAGCTCCCCATTAATGAGGGCACATTAAC
The DNA here is from genome assembly GCF_057382095.1 of Aulonocara sp. 'chitande type north' Nkhata Bay. Lineage (NCBI taxonomy): Eukaryota > Metazoa > Chordata > Actinopteri > Cichliformes > Cichlidae > Aulonocara > Aulonocara sp. 'chitande type north' Nkhata Bay. Next base: position 510,597 of record NW_028234367.1, on the reverse strand, counting down.
GACATTGCTTTTGGCTGTTTTCCAATGTCTTGTGCTGCTAGCTGATGCCACCTACACCACACCAGGGCCTGAGTGACCGGCTGGGGCCACTTACACCACATCAGGGCCTGTTGCTCTGGCTGAGGCCACTTACACCACACCAGGGCCTGTGGCTGCTGGCTGAGGCCACTTACACCACACCAGGGCCTGTGGCTGCTGGCTGAGGCCACCTACACCACACCAGGGCCTTAGTTGCTATTGAGGCCAATTACACCACACCAGGGTATGTGGCTCTTGCTCAGGCCACTTACACCACACCAGGGCCTTAGTTGCTATTGAGGCCAATTACACCACACCAGGGCCTGTGGCACTGGCTGAGGCCACTTACACCACACCAGGGCCTGTGGCTGCTGGCTGAGGCCACTTACACCACACAAGGGCCTGTGGCTGCTGGCTGAGGCCACCTACACCACACCAGGGCCTGTGGCTGCTGGCTGAGGCCACTTACAACACACCAGGGCCTGTGGCTCTTGCTCAGGCCACTCATATCACACCAGGCCCTGTGCTTCTGGCCGAGGCCATCTTCACCAAACCAGGCCCTGTGCTGCTTGCTGTGGCCATGTACAACACACCAGGCCCTGTGCTGGTTCCTGAGGCCATCTTCAACAATCCAGGGCCTGTGCTGTTGGGTAAATGCCAAACTGAGCCTTTGGGTTAGGGTATTATGCAAACATGCAGGTATGGTTATAGGATTATCTTCGTAACTTCAGGTACTTGCCACCTAATCACTTGAATCCATAAATTGAGACATTGTGCTGGAGCCAGCAGCTTACGGCCATACCACCCTGAGCACGCCCGACCTCGTCTGATCTCGGAAGCTAAGCAGGGCTGGGCTTGGTTAGTACTTGGATGGGAGACTGCCTGGGAATACCTGGTGCTGTAAGCCTTTCATTTTCATGTCATTGAACCGCTTTTGATCCAGAGAAGGGGTGTATTAAAAGACCAAAAGCAGCTGCCCATTAATGAGGGTACATTAACGACATTGCTTTTGGCTGTTTTCCAATGTCTTGTGCTGCTAGCTGATGCCACCTACACCACACCAGGGCCTTAGTTGCTATTGAGGCCAATTACACCACACCAGGGTCTTTGGCTCTTGCTCAGGCCACTTACACCACACCAGGGCCTGTGGCACTGGCTGAGGCCACTTACACCACACCAGGGCCTTATTTGCTATTGAGGCCACTTACACCACACCAGGGCCTGTGGCTCTTGCTCAGGCCACTTACACCACACCAGGGCCTGTGGCTCTTGCTCAGGCCACTCACATCACACCAGGCCCTGCGCTTCTGGCCGAGGCCATCTTCACCAAACCAGGCCCTGTGCTGCTAGCTGTGGCCATGTACAACACACCAGGCCCTGTGCTGGTTCCTGAGGCCATCTTCAACAATCCAGGGCCTGTGCTGTTGGATAAATGCTAAACTGAGCCTTTGGGTTAGGGTATTATGCAAACATGAAGGTAGGGTTATAGGATTGTCTTCGTAACTTCAGGTACTTGCCACCTAATCACCTGAATCCATAAATTGAGACATTGTGCTGGGGCCAGCAGCTTACGGCCATACCACCCTGAGCACGCCCGACCTCGTCTGATCTCGGAAGCTGACCAGGGCTGGGCTTGGTTAGTACTTGGATGGGAGACTGCCTGGGAATACCTGGTGCTGTAAGCCTTTCATGTCATTGAACCACTTTTGATCCAGAGAAGGGGTGTATTAAAAGACCAAAAGCAGCTGCCCATTAATGAGGGCACATTAACGACATTGCTTTTGGCTGTTTTCCAATGTCTTGTGCTGCTAGCTGATGCCACCTACACCACACCAGGGCCTGAGTGACCGGCTGGGGCCACTTACACCACATCAGGGCCTGTGGCTCTGGCTGAGGCCACTTACACCACACCAGGGCCTGTGGCTGCTGGCTGAGGCCACTTACACCACACCAGGGCCTGTGGCTGCTGGCTGAGGCCACTTACACCACACCAGGGCCTTAGTTGCTATTGAGGCCAATTACACCACACCATGGTCTGTGGCTCTTGCTCAGGCCACTTACACCACACCAGGGCCTGTGGCACTGGCTGAGGCCACTTACACCACACCAGGGCCTGTGGCTGCTGGCTGAGGCCACTTACACCACACAAGGGCTTGTGGCTGCTGGCTGAGGCCACCTACACCACACCAGGGCCTGTGGCTGCTGGCTGAGGCCACCTACACCACACCAGGGCCTGTGGCTGCTGGCTGAGGCCACTTACACCACACCAGGGCCTTAGTTGCTATTGAGGCCAATTACACCACACCATGGTCTGTGGCTCTTGCTCAGGCCACTTACACCACACCAGGGCCTGTGGCACTGGCTGAGGCCACTTACACCACACCAGGGCCTGTGGCTGCTGGCTGAGGCCACCTACACCACACCAGGGCCTGTGGCTGCTGGCTGAGGCGACTTACACCACACCAGGGCCCTTTTGCTGCTGGCTGAGGCCACTTACACCACACCAGTGCCTGTGGCTTCTGGCTGAGGCGACTTACACCACACCAGGGCCTGTGGCTGCTGGCTGAGGCCACTTACACCACACCAGGGCCTGTGGCTCTTGCTCAGGCCACTCACATCACACCAGGCCCTGCGCTTCTGGCCGAGGCCATCTTCACCAAACCAGGCCCTGTGGTTCTTGCTCAGGCCACTTACACCACACCAGGGCCTGTGGCTCTGGCTTAGGCCAATTACACCACACCAGGGTCTGTGGCTCTTGCTGAGGCCACTTACACCACACCAGGGCCTGTGGCTGCTGGCTGAGGCCACTTACACCACACCAGGAACTGTGGCTGCTGGCTGAGACCACCTACACCACACCAGGGCCTGTGGCTGCTTGCTGAGGCGACTTACACCACACCACGGCCTGTTGCTGCTGGCTGAGGCCACTTACACCACACCAGTGCCTGTGGCTTCTGGCTGAGGCGACTTACACCACACCAGGGCCTGTTGCTGCTGGCTGAGGCCACTTACACCACACCAGGGCCTGTGGCTGCTGGCTCAGGCCACTCATATCAAACCAGGTCCTGTGCTTCTGGCCGAGGCCATCTTCACCAAACCAGGCCCTGTGCTGCTAGCTGAGGCGACTTACACCACATCAGGGCCTGTGGCTCTGGCTGAGGCCACTTACACCACACCAGGGCCTGTGGCTGCTGGCTGAGGCCAGTTACACCACACCAGGGCCTGTGGCTGCTGGCTGAGGCCACATACACCACACCAGGGCCTTAGTTGCTATTGAGGCCTATTACACCACACCAGGGTCTGTGGCTCTTGCTCAGGCCACTCACATCACACCAGGCCCTGCGCTTCTGGCCACTTACACCACACCAGGGCCTGTGGCTGCTGGCTGAGGCCACTTACACCATACCAGGGCCTGTGGCTGTTGGCTGAGGCCACTTACACCACACCAGGGCCTTAGTTGCTATTGAGGCCACTTACACCACACCAGGGCCTGTGGCTCTGGCTGAGGCCACTTACACCACACCAGGGCCTTATTTGCTATTCAGGCCAGTTACACCACACCAGGGCCTGTGGCTCTGGCTCAGGCCACTTACACCACACCAGGGCCTGTGGCTGCTGGCTGATTCCACTTACACCACACCAGGGCCTGTGGCTCTTGCTCAGGCCACTCATATCACACCAGGCCCTGTGCTTCTGGCTGAGGCCATCTTCACCAAACCAGGCCCTGTGCTGCTTGCTGTGGCCATCTTCAACAATCCAGGGCCTGTGCTGTTGGATAAATGCCAAACTGAGCCTTTGGGTTAGGGTATTATGCAAACATGCAGGTATGGTTATAGGATTGTCTTCGTAACTTCAGGTACTTGCCACCTAATCACTTGAATCCATAAATTGAGACATTGTGCTGGGGCCAGCAGCTTACGGCCATACCACCCTAAGCACGCCCGACCTCGTCTGATCTCGGAAGCTAAGCAGGGCTGGGCTTGGTTAGTACTTGGATGGGAGACTGCCTGGGAATACCTGGTGCTGTAAGGCTTTCATTTTCATGTCATTGAACCGCTTTTGATCCAGAGAAGGGGTGTATTAAAAGACCAAAAGCAGCTCCCCATTAATGAGGGCACATTAACGACATTGCTTTTGGCTCTTTTCCAATGTCTTGTGCTGCTAGCTGATGCCACCTACACCACACCAGGGCCTGAGTGACCGGCTGGGGCCACTTACACCACATCAGGGCCTGTTGCTCTGGCTGAGGCCAGTTACACCACAACAGGGCCTTAGTTGCTATTGAGGCCATTTACACCACACCAGGGTCTGTGGCTCTTGCTCAGGCCACTTACACCACACCAGGGCCTGTGGCACTGGCTCAGGCCGCTTAGACCACACCAGGGCCTTAGTTGCTATTGAGGCCACTTACACCACACCAGGGCCTGTGGCTGCTGGCTGAGGCCACCTACACCACACCAGGGCCTGTGGCTGCTGGCTGAGGCCACTTACACCACACCAGGGCCTGTGGCTGCTGGCTGAGGCCACTTACACCACACCAGAGCCTGTGGCTGCTGGCTGAGGCCACTTACACCACACAAGGGCCTGTGGCTGCTGGCTGAGGCCACCTACACCACACCAGGGCCTGTGGCTGCTGGCTGAGGCCACTTACAACACACCAGGGCCTGTGGCTCTTGCTCAGGCCACTCATATCACACCAGGCCCTGTGCTTCTGGCCGAGGCCATCTTCACCAAACCAGGCCCTGTGCTGCTTGCTGTGGCCATGTACAACACACCAGGCCCTGTGCTGGTTCCTGAGGCCATCTTCAACAATCCAGGGCCTGTGCTGTTGGGTAAATGCCAAACTGAGCCTTTGGGTTAGGGTATTATGCAAACATGCAGGTATGGTTATAGGATTATCTTCGTAACTTCAGGTACTTGCCACCTAATCACTTGAATCCATAAATTGAGACATTGTGCTGGAGCCAGCAGCTTACGGCCATACCACCCTGAGCACGCCCGACCTCGTCTGATCTCGGAAGCTAAGCAGGGCTGGGCTTGGTTAGTACTTGGATGGGAGACTGCCTGGGAATACCTGGTGCTGTAAGCCTTTCATTTTCATGTCATTGAACCGCTTTTGATCCAGAGAAGGGGTGTATTAAAAGACCAAAAGCAGCTGCCCATTAATGAGGGTACATTAACGACATTGCTTTTGGCTGTTTTCCAATGTCTTGTGCTGCTAGCTGATGCCACCTACACCACACCAGGGCCTTAGTTGCTATTGAGGCCAATTACACCACACCAGGGTCTTTGGCTCTTGCTCAGGCCACTTACACCACACCAGGGCCTGTGGCACTGGCTGAGGCCACTTACACCACACCAGGGCCTTATTTGCTATTGAGGCCACTTACACCACACCAGGGCCTGTGGCTCTTGCTCAGGCCACTTACACCACACCAGGGCCTGTGGCTCTTGCTCAGGCCACTCACATCACACCAGGCCCTGCGCTTCTGGCCGAGGCCATCTTCACCAAACCAGGCCCTGTGCTGCTAGCTGTGGCCATGTACAACACACCAGGCCCTGTGCTGGTTCCTGAGGCCATCTTCAACAATCCAGGGCCTGTGCTGTTGGATAAATGCTAAACTGAGCCTTTGGGTTAGGGTATTATGCAAACATGAAGGTAGGGTTATAGGATTGTCTTCGTAACTTCAGGTACTTGCCACCTAATCACCTGAATCCATAAATTGAGACATTGTGCTGGGGCCAGCAGCTTACGGCCATACCACCCTGAGCACTCCCGACCTCGTCTGATCTCGGAAGCTGACCAGGGCTGGGCTTGGTTAGTACTTGGATGGGAGACTCCCTGGGAATACCTGGTGCTGTAAGCCTTTCATGTCATTGAACCACTTTTGATCCAGAGAAGGGGTGTATTAAAAGACCAAAAGCAGCTGCCCATTAATGAGGGCACATTAACGACATTGCTTTTGGCTGTTTTCCAATGTCTTGTGCTGCTAGCTGATGCCACCTACACCACACCAGGGCCTGAGTGACCGGCTGGGGCCACTTACACCACATCAGGGCCTGTGGCTCTGGCTGAGGCCACTTACACCACACCAGGGCCTGTGGCTGCTGGCTGAGGCCACTTACACCACACCAGGGCCTGTGGCTGCTGGCTGAGGCCACTTACACCACACCAGGGCCTTAGTTGCTATTGAGGCCAATTACACCACACCATGGTCTGTGGCTCTTGCTCAGGCCACTTACACCACACCAGGGCCTGTGGCACTGGCTGAGGCCACTTACACCACACCAGGGCCTGTGGCTGCTGGCTGAGGCCACTTACACCACACAAGGGCTTGTGGCTGCTGGCTGAGGCCACCTACACCACACCAGGGCCTGTGGCTGCTGGCTGAGGCCACCTACACCACACCAGGGCCTGTGGCTGCTGGCTGAGGCCACTTACACCACACCAGGGCCTTAGTTGCTATTGAGGCCAATTACACCACACCATGGTCTGTGGCTCTTGCTCAGGCCACTTACACCACACCAGGGCCTGTGGCACTGGCTGAGGCCACTTACACCACACCAGGGCCTGTGGCTGCTGGCTGAGGCCACCTACACCACACCAGGGCCTGTGGCTGCTGGCTGAGGCGACTTACACCACACCAGGGCCTGTGGCTGCTGGCTGAGGCCACTTACACCACACCAGGGCCTGTGGCTCTTGCTCAGGCCACTCACATCACACCAGGCCCTGCGCTTCTGGCCGAGGCCATCTTCACCAAACCAGGCCCTGTGGTTCTTGCTCAGGCCACTTACACCACACCAGGGCCTGTGGCTCTGGCTTAGGCCAATTACACCACACCAGGGTCTGTGGCTCTTGCTGAGGCCACTTACACCACACCAGGGCCTTAGTTGCTATTGAGGCCAATTACACCACACCAGGGCCTGTGGCACTGGCTGAGGCCACTTACACCACACCAGGGCCTGTGGCTGCTGGCTGAGGCCACTTACACCACACCAGGGACTGTGGCTTCTGGCTGAGGTGACTTACACCACACCAGAGCCTGTGGCTGCTGGCTGAGGCCACCTACACCACACCAGGGCCTGTGACTGCTGGCTGAGGCCACTTACACCACACCAGGGCCTTAGTTGCTATTGAGGCCACTTACACCACACCAGGGCCTGTGGCTCTGGCTGAGGCCACTTACACCACACCAGGGCCTTATTTGCTATTGAGGCCAGTTACACCACACCAGGGCCTGTGGCTCTGGCTGAGGCCACTTACACCACACCAGGGCCTGTGGCTGCTGGCTGATTCCACTTACACCACACCAGGGCCTGTGGCTCTTGCGCAGGCCACTCACATCACACCAGGCCCTGCGCTTCTGGCCGAGGCCATCTTCACCAAACCAGGCCCTGTGCTGCTTGCTGTGGCCATGTACAACACACCAGGCCCTGTGCTGGTTCCTGAGGCCATCTTCAACAATCCAGGGCCTGTGCTGTTGGATAAATGCCAAACTGAGCCTTTGGGTTAGGGTATTATGCAAACATGCAGGTATGGTTATAGGATTGTCTTCGTAACTTCAGGTACTTGCCACCTAATCACTTGAATCCATAAATTGAGACATTGTGCTGGGCCCAGCAGCTTACGGCCATACCACCCTGAGCACGCCCGACCTCGTCTGATCTCGGAAGCTAAGCAGGGCTGGGCTTGGTTAGTACTTGGATGGGAGACTGCCTGGGAATACCTGGTGCTGTAAGCCTTTCATTTTCATGTCATTGAACCGCTTTTGATCCAGAGAAGGGGTGTATTAAAAGACCAAAAGCATCTGCCCATTAATGAGGGCACATTAACGACATTGCTTTTGGCTCTTTTCCAATGTCTTGTGCTGCTAGCTGATGCAACCTACACCACACAAGGGCCTGAGTGACCGGCTGGGGCCACTTACACCACATCAGGGCCTGTGGCTCTGGCTGAGGCCACTTACACCACACCAGGGCCTGTGGCTACTGGCTGAGGCCACTTACACCACACCAGGGCCTGTGGCTGCTGGCTGAGGCCACCTACACCACACCAGGGCATTAGTTGCTATTGAGGCCAATTACACCACACCAGGGTCTGTGGCTCTTGCTCAGGCCACTTACACCACACCAGGGCCTGTGGCTCTTGCTCAGGCCACTTACACCACACCAGGGCCTGTGGCACTGGCTGAGGCCACTTACACCACACCAGGGCCTGTGGCTGCTGGCTGAGGCCACTTACACCACACCAGGGCCTGTGGCTGCTGGCTGAGGCCACTTATACCACACCAGGGCCTGTGGCTGCTGGCTGAGGCCACCTACACCACACCAGGGCCGGTGGCTGCTGGCTGAGGCGACTTACACCACACCAGGGCCCTTTTGCAGCTGGCTGAGGCCACTTACACCACACCAGTACCTGTGGCTTCTGGCTGAGGCGACTTACACCACACCAGGGCCTGTGGCTTCTGGCTGAGGCCAATTACACCACACCAGGGTCTGTGGCTCTTGCTCAGGCCACTTACACTACACCAGGGCCTGTGGCACTGGCTGAGGCCACTTACACCACACCAGGGCCTGTGGCTGCTGGCTGAGGCCAATTACACCACACCAGGGTCTGTGGCTCTTGCTCAGGCTACTTACACTACACCAGGGCCTGTGGCACTGGCTGAGGCCACTTACACCACACCAGGGCCTGTGGCTGCTGGCTGAGGCCACTTACACCACACCAGGGCCTGTGGCTGCTGGCTGAGGCCACTTACACCACACCAGGGCCTGTGGCTGCTGGCTGAGGCCACCTACACCACACCAGGGCCTGTGGCTGCTGGCTGAGGCCACTTACACCACACCAAGGCCTGTGGCTCTTGCTCAGGCCACTCACATCACACCAGGCCCTGCGCTTCTGGCCGAGGCCATCTTCACCAAACCAGGCCCTGTGCTGCTTGCTGTAGCCATGTACAACACACCAGGCCCTGTGCTGGTTCCTGAGGCCATCTTCAACAATCCAGGGCCTGTGCTGTTGGATAAATGCCAAACTGAGCCTTTGGGTTAGGGTATTATGCAAACATGCAGGTATGGTTATAGGATTATCTTCGTAACTTCAGGTACTTGCCACCTAATCACTTGAATCCATAAATTGAGACATTGTGCTGGGCCCAGCAGCTTACGGCCATACCACCCTGAGCACACCCGACCTCGTCTGATCTCGGAAGCTAAGCAGGGCTGGGCTTGGTTAGTACTTGGATGGGAGACTGCCTGGGAATACCTGGTGCTGTCAGTCTTTCATTTTCATGTCATTGAACCGCTTTTGATCCAGAGAAGGGGTGTATTAAAAGACCAAAAGCAGCTGCCCATTAATGAGGGCACATTAACGACACTCCTTTTGGCTCTTTTCCAATGTCTTGTGCTGCTAGCTGATGCAACCTACACCACACCAGGACCTAAGTGACCGGCTGGGGCCACTTACACCACATCAGGGCCTGTGGCTCTGGCTGAGGCCACTTACACCACACCAGGGCCTGTGGCTGCTGGCTGAGGCCACTTACACCACACCAGGGCCTGTGGCTGCTGGCTGAGGCCACCTACACCACACCAGGGCCTTAGTTGCTATTGAGGCCAATTACACCACACCAGGGTATGTGGCTCTTGCTCAGGCCACTTACACCACACCAGGGCCTTAGTTGCTATTGAGGCCAATTACACCACACCAGGGCCTGTGGCACTGGCTGAGGCCACTTACACCACACCAGGGCCTGTGGCTGCTGGCTGAGGCCACTTACACCACACCAGGGACTGTGGCTTCTGGCTGAGGTGATTTACACCACACCAGAGCCTGTGGCTGCTGGCTGAGGCCACCTACACCACACCAGGGCCTGTGACTGCTGGCTGAGGCCACTTACACCACACCAGGGCCTTAGTTGCTATTGAGGCCACTTACACCACACCAGGGCCTGTGACTGCTGGCTGAGGCCACTTACACCACACCAGGGCCTTAGTTGCTATTGAGGCCACTTACACCACACCAGGGCCTGTGGCTGCTGGCTGAGGCCAGTTACACCACACCAGAGCCTGTGGCTGCTGGCTGAGGCCACTTACACCACACCAGGGCCTTAGTTGCTATTGAGGCCACTTACACCACACCAGGGCCTGTGGCTGCTGGCTGAGGCCAGTTACACCACACCAGGGCCTGTGGCTGCTGGCTGAGGCCACATACACCACACCAGGGCCTTAGTTGCTATTGAGGCCATTTACACCACACCAGGGTCTGTGGCTCTTGCTCAGGCCACTTACACCACACCAGGGCCTGTGGCACTGGCTGAGGCCACTTAGACCACACCAGGGCCTGTGGCTGCAGGCTGAGGCCACCTACACCACACCAGGGCCTGTGGCTGCTGGCTGAGGCGACTTACACCACACCAGGGCCTGTTGCTGCTGGCTGAGGCCACTTACACCACACCAGGGACTGTGGCTTCTGGCTGAGGTGACTTACACCACACCAGGGCCTGTGGCTGCTGGCTGAGGCCACTCACACCACACCAGGGCCTGTGGCTCTTGCTCAGGCCACTTACACCACACCAGGGCCTGTGGCTCTTGCTCAGGCCACTCATATCACACCAGGCCCTGCTCTTCTGGCCGAGGCCATCTTCACCAAACCAGGCCCTGTGCTGCTTGCTGTGGCCATGTACAACACACCAGGCCCTGTGCTGGTTCCTGAGGCCATCTTCAACAATCCAGGGCCTGTGCTGTTGGATAAATGCTAAACTGAGCCTTTGGGTTAGGGTATTATGCAAACATGCAGGTATGGTTATAGGATTGTCTTCGTAACTTCAGGTACTTGCCACCTAATCACTTGAATCCATAAATTGAGACATTGTGCTGGGGCCAGCAGCTTACGGCCATACCACCCTGAGCACGCCCGACCTCGTCTGATCTCGGAAGCTAAGCAGGGCTGGGCTTGGTTAGTACTTGGATGGGAGACTGCCTGGGAATACTTGGTGCTGTAAGCCTTTCATTTTCATGTCATTGAACCGCTTTTGATCCAGAAAAGGGGTGTATTAAAAGACCAAAAGCAGCTGCCCATTAATGAGGGCACATTAACGACATTGCTTTTGGCTCTTTTCCAATGTCTTGTGCTGCTAGCTGATGCCACCTACACCACACCAGGGCCTGAGTGACCGGCTGGGGCCACTTACACCACATCAGGGCCTGTGGCTGCTGGCTGAGGCCAGTTACACCACACCAGAGCCTGTGGCTGCTGGCTGAGGCCACCTACACCACACCAGGGCCTTAGTTGCTATTGAGGCCAATTACACCACACCAGGGTCTGTGGCTCTTGCTCAGGCCACTTACACCACACCAGGGCCTGTGGCACTGGCTGAGGCCACTTACACCACACCAGGGCCTTAGTTGCTATTGAGGCCAATTACACCACACAAGGGCCTGTGGCTGCTGGCTGAGGCCACCTACACCACACCAGGGCCTGTGGCTGCTGGCTGAGGCCACTTACACCACACCAGGGCCCTTTTGCTGCTGGCTGAGGCCACTTACACCACACCAGTGCCTGTGGCTTCTGGCTGAGGCCACTTACACCACACCAGGGCCTGTGGCTGCTGGCCGAGGCCACTTACACCACACCAGGGCCTGTGGCTGCTGGCTGAGGCCACCTACACCACACCAGGGCATTAGTTGCTATTGAGGCCAATTACACCACACCAGGGTCTGTGGCTCTTGCTCAGGCCACTTACACCACACCAGGGCCTGTGGCTCTTGCTCAGGCCACTTACACCACACCAGGGCCTGTGGCTGCTGGCTGAGGCCACTTACACCACACCAGGGCCTGTGGCTGCTGGCTGAGGCCACCTACACCACACCAGGGCCTGTGGCTGCTGGCTGAGGCCACCTACACCACACCAGGGCCTGTGGCTGCTGGCTGAGGCCACTTACACCACACCAAGGCCTGTGGCTCTTGCTCAGGCCACTCACATCACACCAGGCCCTGCGCTTCTGGCCGAGGCCATCTTCACCAAACCAGGCCCTGTGCTCCTTGCTGTGGCCATGTACAACACACCAGGCCCTGTGCTGGTTCCTGAGGCCATCTTCAACAATCCAGGGCCTGTGCTGTTGGATAAATGCCAAACTGAGCCTTTGGGTTAGGGTATTATGCAAACATGCAGGTATGGTTATAGCATTGTCTTCGTAACTTCAGGTACTTGCCACCTAATCACTTGAATCCATAAATTGAGACATTGTGCTGGGTCCAGCAGCTTACGGCCATACCACCCTGAGCACGCCCGACCTCGTCTGATCTCGGAAGCTAAGCAGGGCTGGGCTTGGTTAGTACTTGGATGGGAGACTACCTGGGAATACCTGGTGCTGTAAGCCTTTGATTTTCATGTCATTGAACCGCTTTTGATCCAGAGAAGGGGTGTATTAAAAGACCAAAAGCAGCTGCCCATTAATGAGGGCACATTAACGACACTGCTTTTGGCTCTTTTCCAATGTCTTGTGCTGCTAGCTGATGCAACCTACACCACACAAGGGCCTGAGTGACCGGCTGGGGCCACTTACACCACATCAGGGCCTGTGGCTCTGGCTGAGGCCACTTTCACCACACCAGGGCCTGTGGCTGCTGGCTGAGGCCACCTACACCACACCAGGGCATTAGTTGCTATTGAGGCCAATTACACCACACCAGGGTCTGTGGCTCTTGCTCAGGCCACTTACACCACACCAGGGCCTGTGGCTCTTGCTCAGGCCACTTACACCACACCAGGGCCTGTGGCTGCTGGCTTAGGCCACCTACACCACACCAGGGCATTAGTTGCTATTGAGGCCAATTACACCACACCAGGGTCTGTGGCTCTTGCTCAGGCCACTTACACCACACCAGGGCCTGTGGCTCTTGCTCAGGCCACTTACACCACACCAGGGCCTGTGGCACTGGCTGAGGCCACTTACACCACACCAGGGCCTGTGGCTGCTGGCTGAGGCCACTTACACCACACCAGGGCCTGTGGCTGCTGGCTGAGGCCACTTACACCACACCAGGGCCTGTGGCTGGTGGCTGAGGCCACCTACACCACACCAGGGCCTGTGGCTGCTGGCTGAGGCGACTTACACCACACCAGGGCCCTTTTGCTGCTGGCTGAGGCCACTTACACCACACCAGTGCCTGTGGCTTCTGTCTGAGGCGACTTACACCACACCAGGGCCTGTGGCTGCTGGCTGAGGCCAATTACACCACACCAGGGTCTGTGGCTCTTGCTCAGACCACTTACACCACACCAGGGCCTGTGGCACTGGCTGAGGCCACTTACACCACACCAGGGCCTGTGGCTGCTGGCTGAGGCCACTTACACCACACCAGGGCCTGTGGCTGCTGGCTGAGGCCACCTACACCACACCAGGGCCTGTGGCTGCTGGCTGAGGCGACTTACACCACACCAGGGCCCTTTTGCTGCTGGCTGAGGCCACCTACACCACACCAGGGCCTGTGGCTTCTGGCTGAGGCGACTTACACCACACCAGGGCCTGTGGCTGCTGGCTGAGGCCACTTACACCACACCAAGGCCTGTGGCTCTTGCTCAGGCCACTCACATCACACCAGGGCCTGTGCTGCTAGCTGAGGCCACTTACACCAAACCAGGGCCTGTGGCTGCTTGCTGAGGCCATCTTCACCAAACCAGGCCCTGTGCTGCTTGCTGTGGCCATGTAAAACACACCAGGTCCTGTGCTGGTTCTTGAGGCCATCTTCAACAATCCAGGGCCTGTGCTGTTGGATAAATGCCAAACTGAGCCTTTTGGTTAGGGTATTATGCAAACATGCAGGTATGGTTATAGGATTGTCTTCGTAACTTCAGGTACTTGCCACCTAATCACTTGAATCCATAAATTGAGACATTGTGCTGGGGCCAGCAGCTTACGGCCATACCACCCTGAGCACGCCCGACCTCGTCTGATCTCGGAAGCTAAGCAGGGCTGGGCTTGGTTAGTACTTGGATGGGAGACTGCCTTGGAATACTTGGTGCTGTAAGCCTTTGATTTTCATGTCATTGAACCGCTTTTGATCCAGAGAAGGGGTGTATTAAAAGACCAAAAGCAGCTGCCCATTAATGAGGGCACATTAACGACATTGCTTTTGGCTGTTTTCCAATGTCTTGTGCTGCTAGCTGATGCCACCTACACCACACCAGGGCCTGAGTGACCGGCTGGGGCCACTTACACCACATCAGGGCCTGTGGCTCTGGCTGAGGCCACTTACACCACACCAGGGCCTGTGGCTGCTGGCTGAGGCCACTTACACCACACCAGGGCCTGTGGCTGCTGGCTGAGGCCACTTACACCACACCAGGGCCTTAGTTGCTATTGAGGCCAATTACACCACACCATGGTCTGTGGCTCTTGCTCAGGCCACTTACACCACACCAGGGCCTGTGGCACTGGCTGAGGCCACTTACACCACACCAGGGCCTGTGGCTGCTGGCTGAGGCCACTTACACCACACAAGGGCTTGTGGCTGCTGGCTGAGGCCACCTACACCACACCAGGGCCTGTGGCTGCTGGCTGAGGCCACCTACACCACACCAGGGCCTGTGGCTGCTGGCTGAGGCCACTTACACCACACCAGGGCCTTAGTTGCTATTGAGGCCAATTACACCACACCATGGTCTGTGGCTCTTGCTCAGGCCACTTACACCACACCAGGGCCTGTGGCACTGGCTGAGGCCACTTACACCACACCAGGGCCTGTGGCTGCTGGCTGAGGCCACCTACACCACACCAGGGCCTGTGGCTGCTGGCTGAGGCGACTTACACCACACCAGGGCCCTTTTGCTGCTGGCTGAGGCCACTTACACCACACCAGTGCCTGTGGCTTCTGGCTGAGGCGACTTACACCACACCAGGGCCTGTGGCTGCTGGCTGAGGCCACTTACACCACACCAGGGCCTGTGGCTCTTGCTCAGGCCACTCACATCACACCAGGCCCTGCGCTTCTGGCCGAGGCCATCTTCACCAAACCAGGCCCTGTGGTTCTTGCTCAGGCCACTTACACCACACCAGGGCCTGTGGCTCTGGCTTAGGCCAATTACACCACACCAGGGTCTGTGGCTCTTGCTGAGGCCACTTACACCACACCAGGGCCTGTGGCTGCTGGCTGAGGCCACTTACACCACACCAGGAACTGTGGCTGCTGGCTGAGACCACCTACACCACACCAGGGCCTGTGGCTGCTTGCTGAGGCGACTTACACCACACCACGGCCTGTTGCTGCTGGCTGAGGCCACTTACACCACACCAGTGCCTGTGGCTTCTGGCTGAGGCGACTTACACCACACCAGGGCCTGTTGCTGCTGGCTGAGGCCACTTACACCACACCAGGGCCTGTGGCTGCTGGCTCAGGCCACTCATATCAAACCAGGTCCTGTGCTTCTGGCCGAGGCCATCTTCACCAAACCAGGCCCTGTGCTGCTAGCTGAGGCGACTTACACCACATCAGGGCCTGTGGCTCTGGCTGAGGCCACTTACACCACACCAGGGCCTGTGGCTGCTGGCTGAGGCCAGTTACACCACACCAGGGCCTGTGGCTGCTGGCTGAGGCCACATACACCACACCAGGGCCTTAGTTGCTATTGAGGCCTATTACACCACACCAGGGTCTGTGGCTCTTGCTCAGGCCACTCACATCACACCAGGCCCTGCGCTTCTGGCCACTTACACCACACCAGGGCCTGTGGCTGCTGGCTGAGGCCACTTACACCATACCAGGGCCTGTGGCTGTTGGCTGAGGCCACTTACACCACACCAGGGCCTTAGTTGCTATTGAGGCCACTTACACCACACCAGGGCCTGTGGCTCTGGCTGAGGCCACTTACACCACACCAGGGCCTTATTTGCTATTCAGGCCAGTTACACCACACCAGGGCCTGTGGCTCTGGCTCAGGCCACTTACACCACACCAGGGCCTGTGGCTGCTGGCTGATTCCACTTACACCACACCAGGGCCTGTGGCTCTTGCTCAGGCCACTCATATCACACCAGGCCCTGTGCTTCTGGCTGAGGCCATCTTCACCAAACCAGGCCCTGTGCTGCTTGCTGTGGCCATCTTCAACAATCCAGGGCCTGTGCTGTTGGATAAATGCCAAACTGAGCCTTTGGGTTAGGGTATTATGCAAACATGCAGGTATGGTTATAGGATTGTCTTCGTAACTTCAGGTACTTGCCACCTAATCACTTGAATCCATAAATTGAGACATTGTGCTGGGGCCAGCAGCTTACGGCCATACCACCCTAAGCACGCCCGACCTCGTCTGATCTCGGAAGCTAAGCAGGGCTGGGCTTGGTTAGTACTTGGATGGGAGACTGCCTGGGAATACCTGGTGCTGTAAGGCTTTCATTTTCATGTCATTGAACCGCTTTTGATCCAGAGAAGGGGTGTATTAAAAGACCAAAAGCAGCTCCCCATTAATGAGGGCACATTAACGACATTGCTTTTGGCTCTTTTCCAATGTCTTGTGCTGCTAGCTGATGCCACCTACACCACACCAGGGCCTGAGTGACCGGCTGGGGCCACTTACACCACATCAGGGCCTGTTGCTCTGGCTGAGGCCAGTTACACCACAACAGGGCCTGTGGCTGCTGGCTGAGGCCACATACACCACACCAGGGCCTTAGTTGCTATTGAGGCCATTTACACCACACCAGGGTCTGTGGCTCTTGCTCAGGCCACTTACACCACACCAGGGCCTGTGGCACTGGCTCAGGCCGCTTAGACCACACCAGGGCCTTAGTTGCTATTGAGGCCACTTACACCACACCAGAGCCTGTGGCTGCTGGCTGAAGCCACTTAAACCACACAAGGGCCTTAGTTGCTAATGAGGCCAATTACACCACACCATGGTCTGTGGCTGCTGGCTGAGGCCACTTACACCACACAAGGGCTTGTGGCTGCTGGCTGAGGCCACTTACACCACACCAGGGCCTGTGGCTGCTGGCTGAGGCCACCTACACCACACCAGGGCCTGTGGCTCTTGCTCAGGCCACTTACACCACACCAGGGCCTGTGGCTCTTGCTCGGGCCACTTACACCACACCAGGGCCTGTGGCTCTTGCTCAGGCCACTCATATCACACCAGGCCCTGTGCTTCTGGCTGAGGCCACTTAGACCACACCAGGGCCTGTGGCTGCTGGCTGAGGCCACTTACACCACACCAGGGCCTGTGGCTGCTGGCTGAGGCCATCTACACCACACCAGGGCCTGTGGCTGCTGGCTGAGGCGACTTACACCACACCAGGGCCCTTTTGCTGCTGGCTGAGGCCACTTACACCACACCAGTGCCTGTGGCTTCTGGCTGAGGCGACTTACACCACACCAGGGCCTGTGGCTGCTGGCTGAGGCCACTTACACCACACCAGGGCCTGTGGCTCTTGCTCAGGCCACTCACATCACACCAGGCCCTGCGCTTCTGGCCGAGGCCATCTTCACCAAACCAGGCCCTGTGGCTCTTGCTCAGGCCACTTACACCACACCAGGGCCTGTGGCACTTGCTCAGGCCACTTACACCACACCAGGGCCCTTTTGCTGCTGGCTGAGGCCACTTACACCACACCAGGGCCTGTGGCTCTTACTCAGGCCACTTACACCACACCAGGGCCTTAGTTGCTATTGAGGCCAATTACACCACACCAGGGTCTGTGGCTCTTGCTCAGGCCACTCACATCACACCAGGCCCTGCGCTTCTGGCCGAGGCCATCTTCACCAAACCAGGCCCTGTGGCTCTTGCTCAGGCCACTTACACCACACCAGGGCCTGTGGCACTTGCTCAGGCCACTTACACCACACCAGGGCCTGTGGCTGCTGGCTGAGGCCACTTACACCACACCAGGGCCTGTGGCTCTTACTCAGGCCACTTACACCACACCAGGGCCTTAGTTGCTATTGAGGCCAATTACACCACACCAGGGCCTGTGGCTGCTGGCTGAGGTGACTTACACCACACCAGGGCCCTTTTGCTGCTGGCTGAGGCCACTTACACCACACCAGTGCCTGTGGCTTCTGGCTGAGGTGACTTACACCACACCAGGGCCTGTGGCTGCTGGCTGAGGCCACTTACACCACACCAGGGCCTGTGGCTCTTGCTCAGGCCACTCACATCACACCAGGCCCTGAGCTTCTGGCCGAGGCCATCTTCACCAAACCAGGCCCTGTGGCTCTTGCTCAGGCCACTTACACCACACCAGGGCCTTATTTGCTATTGAGGCCACTTACACCACACCAGGGCCTGTGGCTCTGGCTTTGGCCACTTACACCACACCAGGGCCTGTGGCACTTGCTCAGGCCACTTACACCACACCAGGGCCTGTGGCTGCTGGCTGAGGCCACTTACACCACACCAGGGCCTGTGGCTCTTACTCAGGCCACTTACACCACACCAGGGCCTGTGGCACTGGCTGAGGCCACTTAGACCACACCAGGGCCTGTGGCTGCTGGCTGAGGCCACTTACACCACACCAGGGCCTGTGGCTGCTGGCTGAGGCCACTTAAACCACACCAGGGCCTGTGGCTGCTGGCTGAGGCCACTTACACCAAACCAGGGCCTGTGGCTGCTTGCTGAGGCCATCTTCACCAAACCAGGCCCTGTGCTGCTTGCTGTGGCCATGTAAAACACACCAGGTCCTGTGCTGGTTCTTGAGGCCATCTTCAACAATCCAGGGCCTGTGCTGTGGGATAAATGCCAAACTGAGCCTTTGGGTTAGGGTATTATGCAAACATGCAGGTATGGTTATAGGATTGTCTTCGTAACTTCAGGTACTTGCCACCTAATCACTTGAATTCATAAATTGAGACATTGTGCTGGGGCCAGCAGCTTACGGCCATACCACCCTGAGCACGCCCGACCTCGTCTGATCTCGGAAGCTAAGCAGGGCTGGGCTTGGTTAGTACTTGGATGGGAGACTGCCTGGGAATACCTGGTGCTGTAAGCCTTTCATTTTCATGTCATTGAACCGCTTTTGATCCAGAGAAGGGGTGTATTAAAAGACCAAAAGCAGCTGCCCATTAATGAGGGCACATTAACGACACTGCTTTTGGCTCTTTTCCAATGTCTTGTGCTGCTAGCTGATGCCACTTACACCACACCAGGGCCTAAGTGACCGGCTGGGGCCACTTACACCACATCAGGGCCTGTGGCTGCTGGCTGAGGCCACTTACACCACACCAGGGCCTGTGGCTGCTGGCTGAGGCCACTTACACCACACCAGGGCCTGTGGCTGCTGGCTGAGGCCACCTACACCACACCAGGGCCTGTGGCTGCTGGCTGAGGCCACTTACACCACACCAGGGCCCTTTTGCTGCTGGCTGAGGCCACTTACACCACACCAGTGCCTGTGGCTGCTGGCTGAGGCCACCTACACCACACCAGGGCCTGTGGCTGCTGGCTGAGGCGACTTACACCACACCAGGGCCCTTTTGCTGCTGGCTGAGGCCACTTACACCACACCAGGGCCTGTGGCACTGGCTGAGGCGACTTACACCACACCAGAGCCTGTGGCTGCTGGCTGAGGCCACCTACACCACACCAGGGCCTTAGTTGCTATTGAGGCCACTTACACCACACCAGGGCCTGTGGCTCTGGCTGAGGCCACTTACACCACACCAGGGCCTGTGGCTGCTGGCTGAGGCCACTTACACCACACCAGGGCCCTCTTGCTGCTGGCTGAGGCCACTTACACCACACCAGTGCCTGTGGCTTCTGGCTGAGGCCACTTACACCACACCAGGGCCTGTGGCTGCTGGCTGAGGCCAATTACACCACACCAGGCTCTGTGGCTCTTGCTCAGGCCACTTACACCACACCAGGGCCTGTGGCACTGGCTGAGGCCACTTACACCACACCAGGGCCTGTGGCTGCTGGCTGAGGCCACTTACACCACACCAGGGCTTGTGGCTGCTGGCTGAGGCCAATTACACCACACCAGGGCCTGTGGCTGCTGGCTGAGGCCACCTACACCACACCAGGGCCTGTGGCTGCTGGCTGAGGCCACTTACACCACACCAGGGCCTGTGACTGCTGGCTGAGGCCACTTACACCACACCAGGGCCTTAGTTGCTATTGAGGCCACTTACACCACACCAGGGCCTGTGGCTCTGGCTGAGGCCACTTACACCACACCAGGGCCTGTGGCTGCTGGCTGAGGCCACCTACACCACACCAGGGCATTAGTTGCTATTGAGGCCAATTACACCACACCAGGGTCTGTGGCTCTTGCTCAGGCCACTTACACCACACCAGGGCCTGTGGCTCTTGCTCAGGCCACTTACACCACACCAGGGCCTGTGGCACTGGCTGAGGCCACTTACACCACACCAGGGCCTGTGGCTGCTGGCTGAGGCCACTTACACCACACCAGGGCCTGTGGCTGCTGGCTGAGGCCACTTATACCACACCAGGGCCCTTTTGCTGCTGGCTGAGGCCACCTACACCACACCAGGGCCGGTGGCTGCTGGCTGAGGCGACTTACACCACACCAGGGCCCTTTTGCAGCTGGCTGAGGCCACTTACACCACACCAGTACCTGTGGCTTCTGGCTGAGGCGACTTACACCACACCAGGGCCTGTGGCTTCTGGCTGAGGCCAATTACACCACACCAGGGTCTGTGGCTCTTGCTCAGGCCACTTACACTACACCAGGGCCTGTGGCACTGGCTGAGGCCACTTACACCACACCAGGGCCTGTGGCTGCTGGCTGAGGCCAATTACACCACACCAGGGTCTGTGGCTCTTGCTCAGGCTACTTACACTACACCAGGGCCTGTGGCACTGGCTGAGGCCACTTACACCACACCAGGGCCTGTGGCTGCTGGCTGAGGCCACTTACACCACACCAGGGCCTGTGGCTGCTGGCTGAGGCCACTTACACCACACCAGGGCCTGTGGCTGCTGGCTGAGGCCACCTACACCACACCAGGGCCTGTGGCTGCTGGCTGAGGCCACTTACACCACACCAAGGCCTGTGGCTCTTGCTCAGGCCACTCACATCACACCAGGCCCTGCGCTTCTGGCCGAGGCCATCTTCACCAAACCAGGCCCTGTGCTGCTTGCTGTAGCCATGTACAACACACCAGGCCCTGTGCTGGTTCCTGAGGCCATCTTCAACAATCCAGGGCCTGTGCTGTTGGATAAATGCCAAACTGAGCCTTTGGGTTAGGGTATTATGCAAACATGCAGGTATGGTTATAGGATTATCTTCGTAACTTCAGGTACTTGCCACCTAATCACTTGAATCCATAAATTGAGACATTGTGCTGGGCCCAGCAGCTTACGGCCATACCACCCTGAGCACACCCGACCTCGTCTGATCTCGGAAGCTAAGCAGGGCTGGGCTTGGTTAGTACTTGGATGGGAGACTGCCTGGGAATACCTGGTGCTGTCAGTCTTTCATTTTCATGTCATTGAACCGCTTTTGATCCAGAGAAGGGGTGTATTAAAAGACCAAAAGCAGCTGCCCATTAATGAGGGCACATTAACGACACTCCTTTTGGCTCTTTTCCAATGTCTTGTGCTGCTAGCTGATGCCACCTACACCACACCAGGACCTAAGTGACCGGCTGGGGCCACTTACACCACATCAGGGCCTGTGGCTCTGGCTGAGGCCACTTACACCACACCAGGGCCTGTGGCTGCTGGCTGAGGCCAGTTACACCACACCAGAGCCTGTGGCTGCTGGCTGAGGCCACTTACACCACACCAGGGCCTTAGTTGCTATTGAGGCCACTTACACCCCACCAGGGCCTGTGGCTGCTGGCTGAGGCCAGTTACACCACACCAGGGCCTGTGGCTGCTGGCTGAGGCCACATACACCACACCAGGGCCTTAGTTGCTATTGAGGCCATTTACACCACACCAGGGTCTGTGGCTCTTGCTCAGGCCACTTACACCACACCAGGGCCTGTGGCACTGGCTGAGGCCACTTAGACCACACCAGGGCCTGTGGCTGCAGGCTGAGGCCACCTACACCACACCAGGGCCTGTGGCTGCTGGCTGAGGCGACTTACACCACACCAGGGCCTGTTGCTGCTGGCTGAGGCCACTTACACCACACCAGGGACTGTGGCTTCTGGCTGAGGTGACTTACACCACACCAGGGCCTGTGGCTGCTGGCTGAGGCCACTTACACCACACCAGGGCCTGTGGCTCTTGCTCAGGCCACTTACACCACACCAGGGCCTGTGGCTCTTGCTCAGGCCACTCATATCACACCAGGCCCTGCACTTCTGGCCGAGGCCATCTTCACCAAACCAGGCCCTGTGCTGCTAGCTGTGGCCATGTACAACACACCAGGCCCTGTGCTGGTTCCTGAGGCCATCTTCAACAATCCAGGGCCTGTGCTGTTGGATAAATGCTAAACTGAGCCTTTGGGTTAGGGTATTATGCAAACATGCAGGTATGGTTATAGGATTGTCTTCGTAACTTCAGGTACTTGCCACCTAATCACTTGAATCCATAAATTGAGACATTGTGCTGGGGCCCGCAGCTTACGGCCATACCACCCTGAGCACGCCCGACCTCGTCTGATCTCGGAAGCTAAGCAGGGCTGGGCTTGGTTAGTACTTGGATGGGAGACTGCCTGGGAATACTTGGTGCTGTAAGCCTTTCATTTTCATGTCATTGAACCGCTTTTGATCCAGAAAAGGGGTGTATTAAAAGACCAAAAGCAGCTGCCCATTAATGAGGGCACAT
The DNA here is from genome assembly GCF_057382095.1 of Aulonocara sp. 'chitande type north' Nkhata Bay. NCBI lineage: Eukaryota > Metazoa > Chordata > Actinopteri > Cichliformes > Cichlidae > Aulonocara > Aulonocara sp. 'chitande type north' Nkhata Bay. The sequence goes on along the minus strand of NW_028234367.1, from coordinate 487,846 downwards.
TAACGACATTGCTTTTGGCTCTTTTCCAATGTCTTGTGCTGCTAGCTGATGCCACCTACACCACACCAGGGCCTGAGTGACCGGCTGGGGCCACTTACACCACATCAGGGCCTGTGGCTGCTGGCTGAGGCCAGTTACACCACACCAGAGCCTGTGGCTGCTGACTGAGGCCACTTACACCACACCAGGGCCTTAGTTGCTATTGAGGCCACTTACACCACACCAGGGCCTGTGGCTGCTGGCTGAGGCCAGTTACACCACACCAGGGCCTGTGGCTGCTGGCTGAGGCCACATACACCACACCAGGGCCTTAGTTGCTATTGAGGCCATTTACACCACACCAGGGTCTGTGGCTCTTGCTCAGGCCACTTACACCACACCAGGGCCTGTGGCACTGGCTGAGGCCACTTAGACCACACCAGGGCCTGTGGCTGCAGGCTGAGGCCACCTACACCACACCAGGGCCTGTGGCTGCTGGCTGAGGCCACTTACACCACACCAGGGCCTGTGGCTGCTGGCTGAGGCCAGTTACACCACACCAGGGCCTGTGGCTGCTGGCTGAGGCCACATACACCACACCAGGGCCTTAGTTGCTATTGAGGCCATTTACACCACACCAGGGTCTGTGGCTCTTGCTCAGGCCACTTACACCACACCAGGGCCTGTGGCTGCTGGCTGAGGCGACTTACACCACACCAGGGCCTGTGGCTGCTGGCTGAGGCCAATTACACCACACCAGGGTCTGTGGCTCTTGCTCAGGCTACTTACACTACACCAGGGCCTGTGGCACTGGCTGAGGCCACTTACACCACACCAGGGCCTGTGGCTGCTGGCTGAGGCCACTTACACCACACCAGGGCCTGTGGCTGCTGGCTGAGGCCACTTACACCACACCAGGGCCTGTGGCTGCTGGCTGAGGCCACCTACACCACACCAGGGCCTGTGGCTGCTGGCTGAGGCCACTTACACCACACCAAGGCCTGTGGCTCTTGCTCAGGCCACTCACATCACACCAGGCCCTGCGCTTCTGGCCGAGGCCATCTTCACCAAACCAGGCCCTGTGCTGCTTGCTGTAGCCATGTACAACACACCAGGCCCTGTGCTGGTTCCTGAGGCCATCTTCAACAATCCAGGGCCTGTGCTGTTGGATAAATGCCAAACTGAGCCTTTGGGTTAGGGTATTATGCAAACATGCAGGTATGGTTATAGGATTATCTTCGTAACTTCAGGTACTTGCCACCTAATCACTTGAATCCATAAATTGAGACATTGTGCTGGGCCCAGCAGCTTACGGCCATACCACCCTGAGCACACCCGACCTCGTCTGATCTCGGAAGCTAAGCAGGGCTGGGCTTGGTTAGTACTTGGATGGGAGACTGCCTGGGAATACCTGGTGCTGTCAGTCTTTCATTTTCATGTCATTGAACCGCTTTTGATCCAGAGAAGGGGTGTATTAAAAGACCAAAAGCAGCTGCCCATTAATGAGGGCACATTAACGACACTCCTTTTGGCTCTTTTCCAATGTCTTGTGCTGCTAGCTGATGCCACCTACACCACACCAGGACCTAAGTGACCGGCTGGGGCCACTTACACCACATCAGGGCCTGTGGCTCTGGCTGAGGCCACTTACACCACACCAGGGCCTGTGGCTGCTGGCTGAGGCCAGTTACACCACACCAGAGCCTGTGGCTGCTGGCTGAGGCCACTTACACCACACCAGGGCCTTAGTTGCTATTGAGGCCACTTACACCACACCAGGGCCTGTGGCTGCTGGCTGAGGCCAGTTACACCACACCAGGGCCTGTGGCTGCTGGCTGAGGCCACATACACCACACCAGGGCCTTAGTTGCTATTGAGGCCATTTACACCACACCAGGGTCTGTGGCTCTTGCTCAGGCCACTTACACCACACCAGGGCCTGTGGCACTGGCTGAGGCCACTTAGACCACACCAGGGCCTGTGGCTGCAGGCTGAGGCCACCTACACCACACCAGGGCCTGTGGCTGCTGGCTGAGGCGACTTACACCACACCAGGGCCTGTTGCTGCTGGCTGAGGCCACTTACACCACACCAGGGACTGTGGCTTCTGGCTGAGGTGACTTACACCACACCAGGGCCTGTGGCTGCTGGCTGAGGCCACTTACACCACACCAGGGCCTGTGGCTCTTGCTCAGGCCACTTACACCACACCAGGGCCTGTGGCTCTTGCTCAGGCCACTCATATCACACCAGGCCCTGCTCTTCTGGCCGAGGCCATCTTCACCAAACCAGGCCCTGTGCTGCTAGCTGTGGCCATGTACAACACACCAGGCCCTGTGCTGGTTCCTGAGGCCATCTTCAACAATCCAGGGCCTGTGCTGTTGGATAAATGCTAAACTGAGCCTTTGGGTTAGGGTATTATGCAAACATGCAGGTATGGTTATAGGATTGTCTTCGTAACTTCAGGTACTTGCCACCTAATCACTTGAATCCATAAATTGAGACATTGTGCTGGGGCCCGCAGCTTACGGCCATACCACCCTGAGCACGCCCGACCTCGTCTGATCTCGGAAGCTAAGCAGGGCTGGGCTTGGTTAGTACTTGGATGGGAGACTGCCTGGGAATACTTGGTGCTGTAAGCCTTTCATTTTCATGTCATTGAACCGCTTTTGATCCAGAAAAGGGGTGTATTAAAAGACCAAAAGCAGCTGCCCATTAATGAGGGCACATTAACGACATTGCTTTTGGCTCTTTTCCAATGTCTTGTGCTGCTAGCTGATGCCACCTACACCACACCAGGGCCTGAGTGACCGGCTGGGGCCACTTACACCACATCAGGGCCTGTGGCTGCTGGCTGAGGCCAGTTACACCACACCAGAGCCTGTGGCTGCTGACTGAGGCCACTTACACCACACCAGGGCCTTAGTTGCTATTGAGGCCACTTACACCACACCAGGGCCTGTGGCTGCTGGCTGAGGCCAGTTACACCACACCAGGGCCTGTGGCTGCTGGCTGAGGCCACATACACCACACCAGGGCCTTAGTTGCTATTGAGGCCATTTACACCACACCAGGGTCTGTGGCTCTTGCTCAGGCCACTTACACCACACCAGGGCCTGTGGCACTGGCTGAGGCCACTTAGACCACACCAGGGCCTGTGGCTGCAGGCTGAGGCCACCTACACCACACCAGGGCCTGTGGCTGCTGGCTGAGGCGACTTACACCACACCAGGGCCTGTTGCTGCTGGCTGAGGCCACTTACACCACACCAGGGACTGTGGCTTCTGGCTGAGGTGACTTACACCACACCAGGGCCTGTGGCTGCTGGCTGAGGCCACATACACCACACCAGGGCCTTAGTTGCTATTGAGGCCAATTACACCACACCAGGGTCTGTGGCTCTTGCTCAGGCCACTCACATCACACCAGGCCCTGCGCTTCTGGCCACTTACACCACACCAGGGCCTGTGGCTGCTGGCTGAGGCCACTTACACCATACCAGGGCCTGTGGCTGCTGGCTGAGGCGACTTACACCACACCAGAGCCTGTGGCTGCTGGCTGAGGCCACCTACACCACACCAGGGCCTGTGACTGCTGGCTGAGGCCACTTACACCACACCAGGGCCTTAGTTGCTATTGAGGCCACTTACACCACACCAGGGCCTGTGGCTCTGGCTGAGGCCACTTACACCACATCAGGGCCTTATTTGCTATTGAGGCCAGTTACACCACACCAGGGCCTGTGGCTCTGGCTGAGGCCACTTACACCACACCAGGGCCTGTGGCTTCTGGCTGATTCCACTTACACCACACCAGGGCCTGTGGCTCTTGCTAAGGCCACTCATATCACACCAGGCCCTGTGCTTCTGGCCGAGGCCATCTTCACCAAACCAGGCCCTGTGCTGCTTGCTGTGGCCATGTACAACACACCAGGCCCTGTGCTGGTTCCTGAGGCCAACTTCAACAATCCAGGACCTGTGCTGTTGGATAAATGCTAAACTGAGCCTTTGGGTTAGGGTATTATGCAAACATGCAGGTAGGGTTATAGGATTGTCTTCGTGACTTCAGGTACTTGCCACCTAATCACTTGAATCCATAAATTGAGACATTGTGCTGGGGCCAGCAGCTTACGGCCATACCACCCTGAGCACGCCCGACCTCGTCTGATCTCGGAAGCTAAGCAGGGCTGGGCTTGGTTAGTACTTGGATGGGGGAATACCTGGTTCTGTAAGCCTTTCTTTTTCATGTCATTGAACCGCTTTTGATCCAGAGAAGGGGTGTATTAAAAGACCAGAAGCAGCTCCCCATTAATGAGGGCACATTAACGACATTGCTTTTGGCTGTTTTCCAATGTCTTGTGCTGCTAGCTGATGCAACCTACACCACACAAGGGCCTGAGGGACCGGCTGGGGCCACTTACACCACATCAGGGCCTGTGGCTGCTGGCTGAGGCCACTTACACCACACCAGGGCCTGTGGCTGCTGGCTGAGGCCACCTACACCACACCAGGGCCTTAGTTGCTATTGAGGCCAATTACACCACACCAGGGTCTGTGGCTCTTGCTCAGGCCACTTACACCACACCAGGGCCTGTGGCACTGGCTGAGGCCACTTACACCACACCAGGGCCTTAGTTGCTATTGAGGCCAATTACACCACACAAGGGCCTGTGGCTGCTGGCTGAGGCCACCTACACCACACCAGGGCCTGTGGCTGCTGGCTGAGGCCACTTACACCACACCAGGGCCCTTTTGCTGCTGGCTGAGGCCACTTACACCACACCAGTGCCTGTGGCTTCTGGCTGAGGCGACTTACACCACACCAGGGCCTGTGGCTGCTGGCCGAGGCCACTTACACCACACCAGGGCCTGTGGCTGCTGGCTGAGGCCACCTACACCACACCAGGGCATTAGTTGCTATTGAGGCCAATTACACCACACCAGGGTCTGTGGCTCTTGCTCAGGCCACTTACACCACACCAGGGCCTGTGGCTCTTGCTCAGGCCACTTACACCACACCAGGGCCTGTGGCTGCTGGCTGAGGCCACTTACACCACACCAGGGCCTGTGGCTGCTGGCTGAGGCCACCTACACCACACCAGGGCCTGTGGCTGCTGGCTGAGGCCACCTACACCACACCAGGGCCTGTGGCTGCTGGCTGAGGCCACTTACACCACACCAAGGCCTGTGGCTCTTACTCAGGCCACTCACATCACACCAGGCCCTGCGCTTCTGGCCGAGGCCATCTTCACCAAACCAGGCCCTGTGCTCCTTGCTGTGGCCATGTACAACACACCAGGCCCTGTGCTGGTTCCTGAGGCCATCTTCAACAATCCAGGGCCTGTGCTGTTGGATAAATGCCAAACTGAGCCTTTGGGTTAGGGTATTATGCAAACATGCAGGTATGGTTATAGCATTGTCTTCGTAACTTCAGGTACTTGCCACCTAATCACTTGAATCCATAAATTGAGACATTGTGCTGGGGCCAGCAGCTTACGGCCATACCACCCTGAGCACGCCCGACCTCGTCTGATCTCGGAAGCTAAGCAGGGCTGGGCTTGGTTAGTACTTGGATGGGAGACTGCCTGGGAATACCTGGTGCTGTAAGCCTTTGATTTTCATGTCATTGAACCGCTTTTGATCCAGAGAAGGGGTGTATTAAAAGACCAAAAGCAGCTGCCCATTAATGAGGGCACATTAACGACACTGCTTTTGGCTCTTTTCCAATGTCTTGTGCTGCTAGCTGATGCAACCTACACCACACAAGGGCCTGAGTGACCGGCTGGGGCCACTTACACCACATCAGGGCCTGTGGCTCTGGCTGAGGCCACTTTCACCACACCAGGGCCTGTGGCTGCTGGCTGAGGCCACCTACACCACACCAGGGCATTAGTTGCTATTGAGGCCAATTACACCACACCAGGGTCTGTGGCTCTTGCTCAGGCCACTTACACCACACCAGGGCCTGTGGCTCTTGCTCAGGCCACTTACACCACACCAGGGCCTGTGGCTGCTGGCTTAGGCCACCTACACCACACCAGGGCATTAGTTGCTATTGAGGCCAATTACACCACACCAGGGTCTGTGGCTCTTGCTCAGGCCACTTACACCACACCAGGGCCTGTGGCTCTTGCTCAGGCCACTTACACCACACCAGGGCCTGTGGCACTGGCTGAGGCCACTTACACCACACCAGGGCCTGTGGCTGCTGGCTGAGGCCACTTACACCACACCAGGGCCTGTGGCTGCTGGCTGAGGCCACTTACACCACACCAGGGCCTGTGGCTGCTGGCTGAGGCCACCTACACCACACCAGGGCCTGTGGCTGCTGGCTGAGGCGACTTACACCACACCAGGGCCCTTTTGCTGCTGGCTGAGGCCACCTACACCACACCAGGGCCTGTGGCTGCTGGCTGAGGCGACTTACACCACACCAGGGCCCTTTTGCTGCTGGCTGAGGCCACCTACACCACACCAGGGCCTGTGGCTTCTGGCTGAGGCGACTTACACCACACCAGGGCCTGTGGCTGCTGGCTGAGGCCACTTACACCACACCAAGGCCTGTGGCTGCTGGCTGAGGCCACTTACACCAAACCAGGGCCTGTGGCTGCTTGCTGAGGCCATCTTCACCAAACCAGGCCCTGTGCTGCTTGCTGTGGCCATGTAAAACACACCAGGTCCTGTGCTGGTTCTTGAGGCCATCTTCAACAATCCAGGGCCTGTGCTGTTGGATAAATGCCAAACTGAGCCTTTTGGTTAGGGTATTATGCAAACATGCAGGTATGGTTATAGGATTGTCTTCGTAACTTCAGGTACTTGCCACCTAATCACTTGAATCCATAAATTGAGACATTGTGCTGGGGCCAGCAGCTTACGGCCATACCACCCTGAGCACGCCCGACCTCGTCTGATCTCGGAAGCTAAGCAGGGCTGGGCTTGGTTAGTACTTGGATGGGAGACTGCCTGGGAATACCTGGTGCTGTAAGCCTTTCATTTTCATGTCATTGAACCGCTTTTGATCCAGAGAAGGGGTGTATTAAAAGACCAGAAGCAGCTCCCCATTAATGAGGGCACATTAACGACATTGCTTTTGGCTGTTTTCCAATGTCTTGTGCTGCTAGCTGATGCCACCTACACCACACCAGGGCCTGAGTGACCGGCTGGGGCCACTTACACCACATCAGGGCCTGTTGCTCTGGCTGAGGCCACTTACACTACACCAGGGCCTGTGGCTGCTGGCTGAGGCCACTTACACCACACCAGGGCCTTAGTTGCTATTGAGGCCAATTACACCACACCATGGTCTGTGGCTCTTGCTCAGGCCACTTACACCACACCAGGGCCTGTGGCTCTTGCTCAGGCCACTTACACCACACCAGGGCCTGTGGCACTGGCTGAGGCCACTTACACCACACCAGGGCCTGTGGCTGCTGGCTGAGGCCACTTACACCACACCAGGGCCTGTGGCTGCTGGCTGAGGCCACTTATACCACACCAGGGCCTGTGGCTGCTGGCTGAGGCCACCTACACCACACCAGGGCCGGTGGCTGCTGGCTGAGGCGACTTACACCACACCAGGGCCCTTTTGCAGCTGGCTGAGGCCACTTACACCACACCAGTACCTGTGGCTTCTGGCTGAGGCGACTTACACCACACCAGGGCCTGTGGCTTCTGGCTGAGGCCAATTACACCACACCAGGGTCTGTGGCTCTTGCTCAGGCCACTTACACTACACCAGGGCCTGTGGCACTGGCTGAGGCCACTTACACCACACCAGGGCCTGTGGCTGCTGGCTGAGGCCAATTACACCACACCAGGGTCTGTGGCTCTTGCTCAGGCTACTTACACTACACCAGGGCCTGTGGCACTGGCTGAGGCCACTTACACCACACCAGGGCCTGTGGCTGCTGGCTGAGGCCACTTACACCACACCAGGGCCTGTGGCTGCTGGCTGAGGCCACTTACACCACACCAGGGCCTGTGGCTGCTGGCTGAGGCCACCTACACCACACCAGGGCCTGTGGCTGCTGGCTGAGGCCACTTACACCACACCAAGGCCTGTGGCTCTTGCTCAGGCCACTCACATCACACCAGGCCCTGCGCTTCTGGCCGAGGCCATCTTCACCAAACCAGGCCCTGTGCTGCTTGCTGTAGCCATGTACAACACACCAGGCCCTGTGCTGGTTCCTGAGGCCATCTTCAACAATCCAGGGCCTGTGCTGTTGGATAAATGCCAAACTGAGCCTTTGGGTTAGGGTATTATGCAAACATGCAGGTATGGTTATAGGATTATCTTCGTAACTTCAGGTACTTGCCACCTAATCACTTGAATCCATAAATTGAGACATTGTGCTGGGCCCAGCAGCTTACGGCCATACCACCCTGAGCACACCCGACCTCGTCTGATCTCGGAAGCTAAGCAGGGCTGGGCTTGGTTAGTACTTGGATGGGAGACTGCCTGGGAATACCTGGTGCTGTCAGTCTTTCATTTTCATGTCATTGAACCGCTTTTGATCCAGAGAAGGGGTGTATTAAAAGACCAAAAGCAGCTGCCCATTAATGAGGGCACATTAACGACACTCCTTTTGGCTCTTTTCCAATGTCTTGTGCTGCTAGCTGATGCAACCTACACCACACCAGGACCTAAGTGACCGGCTGGGGCCACTTACACCACATCAGGGCCTGTGGCTCTGGCTGAGGCCACTTACACCACACCAGGGCCTGTGGCTGCTGGCTGAGGCCACTTACACCACACCAGGGCCTGTGGCTGCTGGCTGAGGCCACCTACACCACACCAGGGCCTTAGTTGCTATTGAGGCCAATTACACCACACCAGGGTATGTGGCTCTTGCTCAGGCCACTTACACCACACCAGGGCCTTAGTTGCTATTGAGGCCAATTACACCACACCAGGGCCTGTGGCACTGGCTGAGGCCACTTACACCACACCAGGGCCTGTGGCTGCTGGCTGAGGCCACTTACACCACACCAGGGACTGTGGCTTCTGGCTGAGGTGATTTACACCACACCAGAGCCTGTGGCTGCTGGCTGAGGCCACCTACACCACACCAGGGCCTGTGACTGCTGGCTGAGGCCACTTACACCACACCAGGGCCTTAGTTGCTATTGAGGCCACTTACACCACACCAGGGCCTGTGACTGCTGGCTGAGGCCACTTACACCACACCAGGGCCTTAGTTGCTATTGAGGCCACTTACACCACACCAGGGCCTGTGGCTGCTGGCTGAGGCCAGTTACACCACACCAGAGCCTGTGGCTGCTGGCTGAGGCCACTTACACCACACCAGGGCCTTAGTTGCTATTGAGGCCACTTACACCACACCAGGGCCTGTGGCTGCTGGCTGAGGCCAGTTACACCACACCAGGGCCTGTGGCTGCTGGCTGAGGCCACATACACCACACCAGGGCCTTAGTTGCTATTGAGGCCATTTACACCACACCAGGGTCTGTGGCTCTTGCTCAGGCCACTTACACCACACCAGGGCCTGTGGCACTGGCTGAGGCCACTTAGACCACACCAGGGCCTGTGGCTGCAGGCTGAGGCCACCTACACCACACCAGGGCCTGTGGCTGCTGGCTGAGGCGACTTACACCACACCAGGGCCTGTTGCTGCTGGCTGAGGCCACTTACACCACACCAGGGACTGTGGCTTCTGGCTGAGGTGACTTACACCACACCAGGGCCTGTGGCTGCTGGCTGAGGCCACTCACACCACACCAGGGCCTGTGGCTCTTGCTCAGGCCACTTACACCACACCAGGGCCTGTGGCTCTTGCTCAGGCCACTCATATCACACCAGGCCCTGCTCTTCTGGCCGAGGCCATCTTCACCAAACCAGGCCCTGTGCTGCTTGCTGTGGCCATGTACAACACACCAGGCCCTGTGCTGGTTCCTGAGGCCATCTTCAACAATCCAGGGCCTGTGCTGTTGGATAAATGCTAAACTGAGCCTTTGGGTTAGGGTATTATGCAAACATGCAGGTATGGTTATAGGATTGTCTTCGTAACTTCAGGTACTTGCCACCTAATCACTTGAATCCATAAATTGAGACATTGTGCTGGGGCCAGCAGCTTACGGCCATACCACCCTGAGCACGCCCGACCTCGTCTGATCTCGGAAGCTAAGCAGGGCTGGGCTTGGTTAGTACTTGGATGGGAGACTGCCTGGGAATACTTGGTGCTGTAAGCCTTTCATTTTCATGTCATTGAACCGCTTTTGATCCAGAAAAGGGGTGTATTAAAAGACCAAAAGCAGCTGCCCATTAATGAGGGCACATTAACGACATTGCTTTTGGCTCTTTTCCAATGTCTTGTGCTGCTAGCTGATGCCACCTACACCACACCAGGGCCTGAGTGACCGGCTGGGGCCACTTACACCACATCAGGGCCTGTGGCTGCTGGCTGAGGCCAGTTACACCACACCAGAGCCTGTGGCTGCTGGCTGAGGCCACCTACACCACACCAGGGCCTTAGTTGCTATTGAGGCCAATTACACCACACCAGGGTCTGTGGCTCTTGCTCAGGCCACTTACACCACACCAGGGCCTGTGGCACTGGCTGAGGCCACTTACACCACACCAGGGCCTTAGTTGCTATTGAGGCCAATTACACCACACAAGGGCCTGTGGCTGCTGGCTGAGGCCACCTACACCACACCAGGGCCTGTGGCTGCTGGCTGAGGCCACTTACACCACACCAGGGCCCTTTTGCTGCTGGCTGAGGCCACTTACACCACACCAGTGCCTGTGGCTTCTGGCTGAGGCCACTTACACCACACCAGGGCCTGTGGCTGCTGGCCGAGGCCACTTACACCACACCAGGGCCTGTGGCTGCTGGCTGAGGCCACCTACACCACACCAGGGCATTAGTTGCTATTGAGGCCAATTACACCACACCAGGGTCTGTGGCTCTTGCTCAGGCCACTTACACCACACCAGGGCCTGTGGCTCTTGCTCAGGCCACTTACACCACACCAGGGCCTGTGGCTGCTGGCTGAGGCCACTTACACCACACCAGGGCCTGTGGCTGCTGGCTGAGGCCACCTACACCACACCAGGGCCTGTGGCTGCTGGCTGAGGCCACCTACACCACACCAGGGCCTGTGGCTGCTGGCTGAGGCCACTTACACCACACCAAGGCCTGTGGCTCTTGCTCAGGCCACTCACATCACACCAGGCCCTGCGCTTCTGGCCGAGGCCATCTTCACCAAACCAGGCCCTGTGCTCCTTGCTGTGGCCATGTACAACACACCAGGCCCTGTGCTGGTTCCTGAGGCCATCTTCAACAATCCAGGGCCTGTGCTGTTGGATAAATGCCAAACTGAGCCTTTGGGTTAGGGTATTATGCAAACATGCAGGTATGGTTATAGCATTGTCTTCGTAACTTCAGGTACTTGCCACCTAATCACTTGAATCCATAAATTGAGACATTGTGCTGGGTCCAGCAGCTTACGGCCATACCACCCTGAGCACGCCCGACCTCGTCTGATCTCGGAAGCTAAGCAGGGCTGGGCTTGGTTAGTACTTGGATGGGAGACTACCTGGGAATACCTGGTGCTGTAAGCCTTTGATTTTCATGTCATTGAACCGCTTTTGATCCAGAGAAGGGGTGTATTAAAAGACCAAAAGCAGCTGCCCATTAATGAGGGCACATTAACGACACTGCTTTTGGCTCTTTTCCAATGTCTTGTGCTGCTAGCTGATGCAACCTACACCACACAAGGGCCTGAGTGACCGGCTGGGGCCACTTACACCACATCAGGGCCTGTGGCTCTGGCTGAGGCCACTTTCACCACACCAGGGCCTGTGGCTGCTGGCTGAGGCCACCTACACCACACCAGGGCATTAGTTGCTATTGAGGCCAATTACACCACACCAGGGTCTGTGGCTCTTGCTCAGGCCACTTACACCACACCAGGGCCTGTGGCTCTTGCTCAGGCCACTTACACCACACCAGGGCCTGTGGCTGCTGGCTTAGGCCACCTACACCACACCAGGGCATTAGTTGCTATTGAGGCCAATTACACCACACCAGGGTCTGTGGCTCTTGCTCAGGCCACTTACACCACACCAGGGCCTGTGGCTCTTGCTCAGGCCACTTACACCACACCAGGGCCTGTGGCACTGGCTGAGGCCACTTACACCACACCAGGGCCTGTGGCTGCTGGCTGAGGCCACTTACACCACACCAGGGCCTGTGGCTGCTGGCTGAGGCCACTTACACCACACCAGGGCCTGTGGCTGGTGGCTGAGGCCACCTACACCACACCAGGGCCTGTGGCTGCTGGCTGAGGCGACTTACACCACACCAGGGCCCTTTTGCTGCTGGCTGAGGCCACTTACACCACACCAGTGCCTGTGGCTTCTGTCTGAGGCGACTTACACCACACCAGGGCCTGTGGCTGCTGGCTGAGGCCAATTACACCACACCAGGGTCTGTGGCTCTTGCTCAGACCACTTACACCACACCAGGGCCTGTGGCACTGGCTGAGGCCACTTACACCACACCAGGGCCTGTGGCTGCTGGCTGAGGCCACTTACACCACACCAGGGCCTGTGGCTGCTGGCTGAGGCCACCTACACCACACCAGGGCCTGTGGCTGCTGGCTGAGGCGACTTACACCACACCAGGGCCCTTTTGCTGCTGGCTGAGGCCACCTACACCACACCAGGGCCTGTGGCTTCTGGCTGAGGCGACTTACACCACACCAGGGCCTGTGGCTGCTGGCTGAGGCCACTTACACCACACCAAGGCCTGTGGCTCTTGCTCAGGCCACTCACATCACACCAGGGCCTGTGCTGCTAGCTGAGGCCACTTACACCAAACCAGGGCCTGTGGCTGCTTGCTGAGGCCATCTTCACCAAACCAGGCCCTGTGCTGCTTGCTGTGGCCATGTAAAACACACCAGGTCCTGTGCTGGTTCTTGAGGCCATCTTCAACAATCCAGGGCCTGTGCTGTTGGATAAATGCCAAACTGAGCCTTTTGGTTAGGGTATTATGCAAACATGCAGGTATGGTTATAGGATTGTCTTCGTAACTTCAGGTACTTGCCACCTAATCACTTGAATCCATAAATTGAGACATTGTGCTGGGGCCAGCAGCTTACGGCCATACCACCCTGAGCACGCCCGACCTCGTCTGATCTCGGAAGCTAAGCAGGGCTGGGCTTGGTTAGTACTTGGATGGGAGACTGCCTTGGAATACTTGGTGCTGTAAGCCTTTGATTTTCATGTCATTGAACCGCTTTTGATCCAGAGAAGGGGTGTATTAAAAGACCAAAAGCAGCTGCCCATTAATGAGGGCACATTAACGACATTGCTTTTGGCTGTTTTCCAATGTCTTGTGCTGCTAGCTGATGCCACCTACACCACACCAGGGCCTGAGTGACCGGCTGGGGCCACTTACACCACATCAGGGCCTGTGGCTCTGGCTGAGGCCACTTACACCACACCAGGGCCTGTGGCTGCTGGCTGAGGCCACTTACACCACACCAGGGCCTGTGGCTGCTGGCTGAGGCCACTTACACCACACCAGGGCCTTAGTTGCTATTGAGGCCAATTACACCACACCATGGTCTGTGGCTCTTGCTCAGGCCACTTACACCACACCAGGGCCTGTGGCACTGGCTGAGGCCACTTACACCACACCAGGGCCTGTGGCTGCTGGCTGAGGCCACTTACACCACACAAGGGCTTGTGGCTGCTGGCTGAGGCCACCTACACCACACCAGGGCCTGTGGCTGCTGGCTGAGGCCACCTACACCACACCAGGGCCTGTGGCTGCTGGCTGAGGCCACTTACACCACACCAGGGCCTTAGTTGCTATTGAGGCCAATTACACCACACCATGGTCTGTGGCTCTTGCTCAGGCCACTTACACCACACCAGGGCCTGTGGCACTGGCTGAGGCCACTTACACCACACCAGGGCCTGTGGCTGCTGGCTGAGGCCACCTACACCACACCAGGGCCTGTGGCTGCTGGCTGAGGCGACTTACACCACACCAGGGCCCTTTTGCTGCTGGCTGAGGCCACTTACACCACACCAGTGCCTGTGGCTTCTGGCTGAGGCGACTTACACCACACCAGGGCCTGTGGCTGCTGGCTGAGGCCACTTACACCACACCAGGGCCTGTGGCTCTTGCTCAGGCCACTCACATCACACCAGGCCCTGCGCTTCTGGCCGAGGCCATCTTCACCAAACCAGGCCCTGTGGTTCTTGCTCAGGCCACTTACACCACACCAGGGCCTGTGGCTCTGGCTTAGGCCAATTACACCACACCAGGGTCTGTGGCTCTTGCTGAGGCCACTTACACCACACCAGGGCCTGTGGCTGCTGGCTGAGGCCACTTACACCACACCAGGAACTGTGGCTGCTGGCTGAGACCACCTACACCACACCAGGGCCTGTGGCTGCTTGCTGAGGCGACTTACACCACACCACGGCCTGTTGCTGCTGGCTGAGGCCACTTACACCACACCAGTGCCTGTGGCTTCTGGCTGAGGCGACTTACACCACACCAGGGCCTGTTGCTGCTGGCTGAGGCCACTTACACCACACCAGGGCCTGTGGCTGCTGGCTCAGGCCACTCATATCAAACCAGGTCCTGTGCTTCTGGCCGAGGCCATCTTCACCAAACCAGGCCCTGTGCTGCTAGCTGAGGCGACTTACACCACATCAGGGCCTGTGGCTCTGGCTGAGGCCACTTACACCACACCAGGGCCTGTGGCTGCTGGCTGAGGCCAGTTACACCACACCAGGGCCTGTGGCTGCTGGCTGAGGCCACATACACCACACCAGGGCCTTAGTTGCTATTGAGGCCTATTACACCACACCAGGGTCTGTGGCTCTTGCTCAGGCCACTCACATCACACCAGGCCCTGCGCTTCTGGCCACTTACACCACACCAGGGCCTGTGGCTGCTGGCTGAGGCCACTTACACCATACCAGGGCCTGTGGCTGTTGGCTGAGGCCACTTACACCACACCAGGGCCTTAGTTGCTATTGAGGCCACTTACACCACACCAGGGCCTGTGGCTCTGGCTGAGGCCACTTACACCACACCAGGGCCTTATTTGCTATTCAGGCCAGTTACACCACACCAGGGCCTGTGGCTCTGGCTCAGGCCACTTACACCACACCAGGGCCTGTGGCTGCTGGCTGATTCCACTTACACCACACCAGGGCCTGTGGCTCTTGCTCAGGCCACTCATATCACACCAGGCCCTGTGCTTCTGGCTGAGGCCATCTTCACCAAACCAGGCCCTGTGCTGCTTGCTGTGGCCATCTTCAACAATCCAGGGCCTGTGCTGTTGGATAAATGCCAAACTGAGCCTTTGGGTTAGGGTATTATGCAAACATGCAGGTATGGTTATAGGATTGTCTTCGTAACTTCAGGTACTTGCCACCTAATCACTTGAATCCATAAATTGAGACATTGTGCTGGGGCCAGCAGCTTACGGCCATACCACCCTAAGCACGCCCGACCTCGTCTGATCTCGGAAGCTAAGCAGGGCTGGGCTTGGTTAGTACTTGGATGGGAGACTGCCTGGGAATACCTGGTGCTGTAAGGCTTTCATTTTCATGTCATTGAACCGCTTTTGATCCAGAGAAGGGGTGTATTAAAAGACCAAAAGCAGCTCCCCATTAATGAGGGCACATTAACGACATTGCTTTTGGCTCTTTTCCAATGTCTTGTGCTGCTAGCTGATGCCACCTACACCACACCAGGGCCTGAGTGACCGGCTGGGGCCACTTACACCACATCAGGGCCTGTTGCTCTGGCTGAGGCCAGTTACACCACAACAGGGCCTGTGGCTGCTGGCTGAGGCCACATACACCACACCAGGGCCTTAGTTGCTATTGAGGCCATTTACACCACACCAGGGTCTGTGGCTCTTGCTCAGGCCACTTACACCACACCAGGGCCTGTGGCACTGGCTCAGGCCGCTTAGACCACACCAGGGCCTTAGTTGCTATTGAGGCCACTTACACCACACCAGAGCCTGTGGCTGCTGGCTGAAGCCACTTAAACCACACAAGGGCCTTAGTTGCTAATGAGGCCAATTACACCACACCATGGTCTGTGGCTGCTGGCTGAGGCCACTTACACCACACAAGGGCTTGTGGCTGCTGGCTGAGGCCACTTACACCACACCAGGGCCTGTGGCTGCTGGCTGAGGCCACCTACACCACACCAGGGCCTGTGGCTCTTGCTCAGGCCACTTACACCACACCAGGGCCTGTGGCTCTTGCTCGGGCCACTTACACCACACCAGGGCCTGTGGCTCTTGCTCAGGCCACTCATATCACACCAGGCCCTGTGCTTCTGGCTGAGGCCACTTAGACCACACCAGGGCCTGTGGCTGCTGGCTGAGGCCACTTACACCACACCAGGGCCTGTGGCTGCTGGCTGAGGCCATCTACACCACACCAGGGCCTGTGGCTGCTGGCTGAGGCGACTTACACCACACCAGGGCCCTTTTGCTGCTGGCTGAGGCCACTTACACCACACCAGTGCCTGTGGCTTCTGGCTGAGGCGACTTACACCACACCAGGGCCTGTGGCTGCTGGCTGAGGCCACTTACACCACACCAGGGCCTGTGGCTCTTGCTCAGGCCACTCACATCACACCAGGCCCTGCGCTTCTGGCCGAGGCCATCTTCACCAAACCAGGCCCTGTGGCTCTTGCTCAGGCCACTTACACCACACCAGGGCCTGTGGCACTTGCTCAGGCCACTTACACCACACCAGGGCCCTTTTGCTGCTGGCTGAGGCCACTTACACCACACCAGGGCCTGTGGCTCTTACTCAGGCCACTTACACCACACCAGGGCCTTAGTTGCTATTGAGGCCAATTACACCACACCAGGGTCTGTGGCTCTTGCTCAGGCCACTCACATCACACCAGGCCCTGCGCTTCTGGCCGAGGCCATCTTCACCAAACCAGGCCCTGTGGCTCTTGCTCAGGCCACTTACACCACACCAGGGCCTGTGGCACTTGCTCAGGCCACTTACACCACACCAGGGCCTGTGGCTGCTGGCTGAGGCCACTTACACCACACCAGGGCCTGTGGCTCTTACTCAGGCCACTTACACCACACCAGGGCCTTAGTTGCTATTGAGGCCAATTACACCACACCAGGGCCTGTGGCTGCTGGCTGAGGTGACTTACACCACACCAGGGCCCTTTTGCTGCTGGCTGAGGCCACTTACACCACACCAGTGCCTGTGGCTTCTGGCTGAGGTGACTTACACCACACCAGGGCCTGTGGCTGCTGGCTGAGGCCACTTACACCACACCAGGGCCTGTGGCTCTTGCTCAGGCCACTCACATCACACCAGGCCCTGAGCTTCTGGCCGAGGCCATCTTCACCAAACCAGGCCCTGTGGCTCTTGCTCAGGCCACTTACACCACACCAGGGCCTTATTTGCTATTGAGGCCACTTACACCACACCAGGGCCTGTGGCTCTGGCTTTGGCCACTTACACCACACCAGGGCCTGTGGCACTTGCTCAGGCCACTTACACCACACCAGGGCCTGTGGCTGCTGGCTGAGGCCACTTACACCACACCAGGGCCTGTGGCTCTTACTCAGGCCACTTACACCACACCAGGGCCTGTGGCACTGGCTGAGGCCACTTAGACCACACCAGGGCCTGTGGCTGCTGGCTGAGGCCACTTACACCACACCAGGGCCTGTGGCTGCTGGCTGAGGCCACTTAAACCACACCAGGGCCTGTGGCTGCTGGCTGAGGCCACTTACACCAAACCAGGGCCTGTGGCTGCTTGCTGAGGCCATCTTCACCAAACCAGGCCCTGTGCTGCTTGCTGTGGCCATGTAAAACACACCAGGTCCTGTGCTGGTTCTTGAGGCCATCTTCAACAATCCAGGGCCTGTGCTGTGGGATAAATGCCAAACTGAGCCTTTGGGTTAGGGTATTATGCAAACATGCAGGTATGGTTATAGGATTGTCTTCGTAACTTCAGGTACTTGCCACCTAATCACTTGAATTCATAAATTGAGACATTGTGCTGGGGCCAGCAGCTTACGGCCATACCACCCTGAGCACGCCCGACCTCGTCTGATCTCGGAAGCTAAGCAGGGCTGGGCTTGGTTAGTACTTGGATGGGAGACTGCCTGGGAATACCTGGTGCTGTAAGCCTTTCATTTTCATGTCATTGAACCGCTTTTGATCCAGAGAAGGGGTGTATTAAAAGACCAAAAGCAGCTGCCCATTAATGAGGGCACATTAACGACACTGCTTTTGGCTCTTTTCCAATGTCTTGTGCTGCTAGCTGATGCCACTTACACCACACCAGGGCCTAAGTGACCGGCTGGGGCCACTTACACCACATCAGGGCCTGTGGCTGCTGGCTGAGGCCACTTACACCACACCAGGGCCTGTGGCTGCTGGCTGAGGCCACTTACACCACACCAGGGCCTGTGGCTGCTGGCTGAGGCCACCTACACCACACCAGGGCCTGTGGCTGCTGGCTGAGGCCACTTACACCACACCAGGGCCCTTTTGCTGCTGGCTGAGGCCACTTACACCACACCAGTGCCTGTGGCTGCTGGCTGAGGCCACCTACACCACACCAGGGCCTGTGGCTGCTGGCTGAGGCGACTTACACCACACCAGGGCCCTTTTGCTGCTGGCTGAGGCCACTTACACCACACCAGGGCCTGTGGCACTGGCTGAGGCGACTTACACCACACCAGGGCCTGTGGCTGCTGGCTGAGGCCACCTACACCACACCAGGGCATTAGTTGCTATTGAGGCCAATTACACCACACCAGGGTCTGTGGCTCTTGCTCAGGCCACTTACACCACACCAGGGCCTGTGGCTCTTGCTCAGGCCACTTACACCACACCAGGGCCTGTGGCTGCTGGCTTAGGCCACCTACACCACACCAGGGCATTAGTTGCTATTGAGGCCAATTACACCACACCAGGGTCTGTGGCTCTTGCTCAGGCCACTTACACCACACCAGGGCCTGTGGCTCTTGCTCAGGCCACTTACACCACACCAGGGCCTGTGGCACTGGCTGAGGCCACTTACACCACACCAGGGCCTGTGGCTGCTGGCTGAGGCCACTTACACCACACCAGGGCCTGTGGCTGCTGGCTGAGGCCACTTACACCACACCAGGGCCTGTGGCTGCTGGCTGAGGCCACCTACACCACACCAGGGCCTGTGGCTGCTGGCTGAGGCGACTTACACCACACCAGGGCCCTTTTGCTGCTGGCTGAGGCCACCTACACCACACCAGGGCCTGTGGCTGCTGGCTGAGGCGACTTACACCACACCAGGGCCCTTTTGCTGCTGGCTGAGGCCACCTACACCACACCAGGGCCTGTGGCTTCTGGCTGAGGCGACTTACACCACACCAGGGCCTGTGGCTGCTGGCTGAGGCCACTTACACCACACCAAGGCCTGTGGCTGCTGGCTGAGGCCACTTACACCAAACCAGGGCCTGTGGCTGCTTGCTGAGGCCATCTTCACCAAACCAGGCCCTGTGCTGCTTGCTGTGGCCATGTAAAACACACCAGGTCCTGTGCTGGTTCTTGAGGCCATCTTCAACAATCCAGGGCCTGTGCTGTTGGATAAATGCCAAACTGAGCCTTTTGGTTAGGGTATTATGCAAACATGCAGGTATGGTTATAGGATTGTCTTCGTAACTTCAGGTACTTGCCACCTAATCACTTGAATCCATAAATTGAGACATTGTGCTGGGGCCAGCAGCTTACGGCCATACCACCCTGAGCACGCCCGACCTCGTCTGATCTCGGAAGCTAAGCAGGGCTGGGCTTGGTTAGTACTTGGATGGGAGACTGCCTGGGAATACCTGGTGCTGTAAGCCTTTCATTTTCATGTCATTGAACCGCTTTTGATCCAGAGAAGGGGTGTATTAAAAGACCAGAAGCAGCTCCCCATTAATGAGGGCACATTAACGACATTGCTTTTGGCTGTTTTCCAATGTCTTGTGCTGCTAGCTGATGCCACCTACACCACACCAGGGCCTGAGTGACCGGCTGGGGCCACTTACACCACATCAGGGCCTGTTGCTCTGGCTGAGGCCACTTACACTACACCAGGGCCTGTGGCTGCTGGCTGAGGCCACTTACACCACACCAGGGCCTTAGTTGCTATTGAGGCCAATTACACCACACCATGGTCTGTGGCTCTTGCTCAGGCCACTTACACCACACCAGGGCCTGTGGCACTGGCTGAGGCCACTTACACCACACCAGGGCCTGTGGCTGCTGGCTGAGGCCACTTACACCACACAAGGGCTTGTGGCTGCTGGCTGAGGCCACCTACACCACACCAGGGCCTGTGGCTGCTGGCTGAGGCCACCTACACCACACCAGGGCCTGTGGCTGCTGGCTGAGGCCACTTACACCACACCAGGGCCTTAGTTGCTATTGAGGCCAATTACACCACACCATGGTCTGTGGCTCTTGCTCAGGCCACTTACACCACACCAGGGCCTGTGGCACTGGCTGAGGCCACTTACACCACACCAGGGCCTGTGGCTGCTGGCTGAGGCCACCTACACCACACCAGGGCCTGTGGCTGCTGGCTGAGGCGACTTACACCACACCAGGGCCCTTTTGCTGCTGGCTGAGGCCACTTACACCACACCAGTGCCTGTGGCTTCTGGCTGAGGCGACTTACACCACACCAGGGCCTGTGGCTGCTGGCTGAGGCCACTTACACCACACCAGGGCCTGTGGCTCTTGCTCAGGCCACTCACATCACACCAGGCCCTGCGCTTCTGGCCGAGGCCATCTTCACCAAACCAGGCCCTGTGGTTCTTGCTCAGGCCACTTACACCACACCAGGGCCTGTGTCTCTGGCTTAGGCCAATTACACCACACCAGGGTCTGTGGCTCTTGCTGAGGCCACTTACACCACACCAGGGCCTGTGGCTGCTGGCTGAGGCCACTTACACCACACCAGGAACTGTGGCTGCTGGCTGAGACCACCTACACCACACCAGGGCCTGTGGCTGCTTGCTGAGGCGACTTACACCACACCACGGCCTGTTGCTGCTGGCTGAGGCCACTTACACCACACCAGTGCCTGTGGCTTCTGGCTGAGGCGACTTACACCACACCAGGGCCTGTTGCTGCTGGCTGAGGCCACTTACACCACACCAGGGCCTGTGGCTGCTGGCTCAGGCCACTCATATCAAACCAGGTCCTGTGCTTCTGGCCGAGGCCATCTTCACCAAACCAGGCCCTGTGCTGCTAGCTGAGGCGACTTACACCACATCAGGGCCTGTGGCTCTGGCTGAGGCCACTTACACCACACCAGGGCCTGTGGCTGCTGGCTGAGGCCAGTTACACCACACCAGGGCCTGTGGCTGCTGGCTGAGGCCACATACAGCACACCAGGGCCTTAGTTGCTATTGAGGCCTATTACACCACACCAGGGTCTGTGGCTCTTGCTCAGGCCACTCACATCACACCAGGCCCTGCGCTTCTGGCCACTTACACCACACCAGGGCCTGTGGCTGCTGGCTGAGGCCACTTACACCATACCAGGGCCTGTGGCTGTTGGCTGAGGCCACTTACACCACACCAGGGCCTTAGTTGCTATTGAGGCCACTTACACCACACCAGGGCCTGTGGCTCTGGCTGAGGCCACTTACACCACACCAGGGCCTTATTTGCTATTCAGGCCAGTTACACCACACCAGGGCCTGTGGCTCTGGCTCAGGCCACTTACACCACACCAGGGCCTGTGGCTGCTGGCTGATTCCACTTACACCACACCAGGGCCTGTGGCTCTTGCTCAGGCCACTCATATCACACCAGGCCCTGTGCTTCTGGCTGAGGCCATCTTCACCAAACCAGGCCCTGTGCTGCTTGCTGTGGCCATCTTCAACAATCCAGGGCCTGTGCTGTTGGATAAATGCCAAACTGAGCCTTTGGGTTAGGGTATTATGCAAACATGCAGGTATGGTTATAGGATTGTCTTCGTAACTTCAGGTACTTGCCACCTAATCACTTGAATCCATAAATTGAGACATTGTGCTGGGGCCAGCAGCTTACGGCCATACCACCCTAAGCACGCCCGACCTCGTCTGATCTCGGAAGCTAAGCAGGGCTGGGCTTGGTTAGTACTTGGATGGGAGACTGCCTGGGAATACCTGGTGCTGTAAGGCTTTCATTTTCATGTCATTGAACCGCTTTTGATCCAGAGAAGGGGTGTATTAAAAGACCAAAAGCAGCTCCCCATTAATGAGGGCACATTAACGACATTGCTTTTGGCTCTTTTCCAATGTCTTGTGCTGCTAGCTGATGCCACCTACACCACACCAGGGCCTGAGTGACCGGCTGGGGCCACTTACACCACATCAGGGCCTGTTGCTCTGGCTGAGGCCAGTTACACCACAACAGGGCCTGTGGCTGCTGGCTGAGGCCACATACACCACACCAGGGCCTTAGTTGCTATTGAGGCCATTTACACCACACCAGGGTCTGTGGCTCTTGCTCAGGCCACTTACACCACACCAGGGCCTGTGGCACTGGCTCAGGCCGCTTAGACCACACCAGGGCCTTAGTTGCTATTGAGGCCACTTACACCACACCAGGGCCTGTGGCTGCTGGCTGAGGCCACCTACACCACACCAGGGCCTGTGGCTGCTGGCTGAGGCCACTTACACCACACCAGGGCCTGTGGCTGCTGGCTGAGGCCACTTACACCACACCAGAGCCTGTGGCTGCTGGCTGAAGCCACTTAAACCACACAAGGGCCTTAGTTGCTAATGAGGCCAATTACACCACACCATGGTCTGTGGCTGCTGGCTGAGGCCACTTACACCACACAAGGGCTTGTGGCTGCTGGCTGAGGCCACCTACACCACACCAGGGCCTGTGGCTGCTGGCTGAGGCCACCTACACCACACCAGGGCCTGTGGCTCTTGCTCAGGCCACTTACACCACACCAGGGCCTGTGGCTCTTGCTCGGGCCACTTACACCACACCAGGGCCTGTGGCTCTTGCTCAGGCCACTCATATCACACCAGGCCCTGTGCTTCTGGCTGAGGCCACTTAGACCACACCAGGGCCTGTGGCTGCTGGCTGAGGCCACTTACACCACACCAGGGCCTGTGGCTGCTGGCTGAGGCCATCTACACCACACCAGGGCCTGTGGCTGCTGGCTGAGGCGACTTACACCACACCAGGGCCCTTTTGCTGCTGGCTGAGGCCACTTACACCACACCAGTGCCTGTGGCTTCTGGCTGAGGCCACTTACACCACACCAGGGCCTGTGGCTGCTGGCTGAGGCCACTTACACCACACCAGGGCCTGTGGCTCTTGCTCAGGCCACTCACATCACACCAGGCCCTGCGCTTCTGGCCGAGGCCATCTTCACCAAACCAGGCCCTGTGGCTCTTGCTCAGGCCACTTACACCACACCAGGGCCTGTGGCACTTGCTCAGGCCACTTACACCACACCAGGGCCCTTTTGCTGCTGGCTGAGGCCACTTACACCACACCAGGGCCTGTGGCTCTTACTCAGGCCACTTACACCACACCAGGGCCTTAGTTGCTATTGAGGCCAATTACACCACACCAGGGTCTGTGGCTCTTGCTCAGGCCACTCACATCACACCAGGCCCTGCGCTTCTGGCCGAGGCCATCTTCACCAAACCAGGCCCTGTGGCTCTTGCTCAGGCCACTTACACCACACCAGGGCCTGTGGCACTTGCTCAGGCCACTTACACCACACCAGGGCCTGTGGCTGCTGGCTGAGGCCACTTACACCACACCAGGGCCTGTGGCTCTTACTCAGGCCACTTACACCACACCAGGGCCTTAGTTGCTATTGAGGCCAATTACACCACACCAGGGCCTGTTGCTGCTGGCTTAGGCCACTTACACCACACCAGGGCCTGTGGCTGCTGGCTCAAACCAGGTCCTGTGCTTCTGGCCGAGGCCATCTTCACCAAACCAGGCCCTGTGCTGCTAGCTGAGGCGACTTACACCACATCAGGGCCTGTGGCTCTGGCTGAGGCCACTTACACCACACCAGGGCCTGTGGCTGCTGGCTGAGGCCAGTTACACCACACCAGGGCCTGTGGCTGCTGGCTGAGGCCACATACACCACACCAGGGCCTTAGTTGCTATTGAGGCCAATTACACCACACCAGGGTCTGTGGCTCTTGCTCAGTCCACTCACATCACACCAGGCCCTGCGCTTCTGGCCACTTACACCACACCAGGGCCTGTGGCTGCTGGCTGAGGCCACTTACACCATACCAGGGCCTGTGGCTGTTGGCTGAGGCCACTTACACCACACCAGGGCCTTAGTTGCTATTGAGGCCACTTACACCACACCAGGGCCTGTGGCTCTGGCTGAGGCCACTTACACCACACCAGGGCCTTATTTGCTATTCAGGCCAGTTACACCACACCAGGGCCTGTGGCTGCTGGCTGATTCCACTTACACCACACCAGGGCCTGTGGCTCTTGCTCAGGCCACTTACACCACACCAGGGCCTGTGGCTGCTGGCTGAGGCCACTTACACCACACCAGGGCCTGTGGCTGCTGGCTGAGGCCACCTACACCACACCAGGGCCTGTGGCTGCTGGCTGAGGCCACCTACACCACACCAGGGCCTGTGGCTGCTGGCTGAGGCCACTTACACCACACCAGTGCCTGTGGCTGCTGGCTGATTCCACTTACACCACACCAGGGCCTGTGGCTCTTGCTCAGGCCACTCATATCACACCAGGCCCTGTGCTTCTGGCTGAGGCCATCTTCACCAAACCAGGCCCTGTGCTGCTTGCTGTGGCCATGTACAACACACCAGGCCCTATGCTGGTTCCTGAGGCCATCTTCAACAATCCAGGGCCTGTGCTGTTGGATAAATGCCAAACTGAGCCTTTGGGTTAGGGTATTATGCAAACATGCAGGTATGGTTATAGGATTGTCTTCGTAACTTCAGGTACTTGCCACCTAATCACTTGAATCCATAAATTGAGACATTGTGCTGGGGCCAGCAGCTTACGGCCATACCACCCTAAGCACCCCCGACCTCGTCTGATCTCGGAAGCTAAGCAGGGCTGGGCTTGGTTAGTACTTGGATGGGAGACTGCCTGGGAATACCTGGTGCTGTAAGCCTTTCATTTTCATGTCATTGAACCGCTTTTGATCCAGAGAAGGGGTGTATTAAAAGACCAAAAGCAGCTGCCCATTAATGAGGGCACATTAACGACACTGCTTTTGGCTCTTTTCCAATGTCTTGTGCTGCTAGCTGATGCCACTTACACCACACCAGGGCCTAAGTGACCGGCTGGGGCCACTTACACCACATCAGGGCCTGTGGCTGCTGGCTGAGGCCACTTACACCACACCAGGGCCTGTGGCTGCTGGCTGAGGCCACTTACACCACACCAGGGCCTGTGGCTGCTGGCTGAGGCCACCTACACCACACCAGGGCCTGTGGCTGCTGGCTGAGGCCACTTACACCACACCAGGGCCCTTTTGCTGCTGGCTGAGGCCACTTACACCACACCAGGGCCTGTGGCACTGGCTGAGGCGACTTACACCACACCAGAGCCTGTGGCTGCTGGCTGAGGCTACCTACACCACACCAGGGCCTTAGTTGCTATTGAGGCCACTTACACCACACCAGGGCCTGTGGCTCTGGCTGAGGCCACTTACACCACACCAGGGCCTTATTTGCTATTGAGGCCAGTTACACCACACCAGGGCCTGTGGCTCTGGCTGAGGCCACTTACACCACACCAGGGCCTGTGGCTGCTGGCTGAGGCCACTTACACCACACCAGGGTCTGTGGCTCTTGCTCAGGCCACTTACACCACACCAGGGCCTGTGGCACTGGCTGAGGCCACTTACACCACACCAGGGCCTGTGGCTGCAGGCTGAGGCCACCTACACCACACCAGGGCCTGTGGCTGCTGGCTGAGGCGACTTACACCACACCAGGGCCTGTTGCTGCTGGCTGAGGCCACTTACACCACACCAGGGACTGTGGCTTCTGGCTGAGGTGACTTACACCACACCAGGGCCTGTGGCTGCTGGCTGAGGCCACTTACACCACACCAGGGCCTGTGGCTCTTGCTCAGGCCACTTACACCACACCAGGGCCTGTGGCTCTTGCTCAGGCCACTCATATCACACCAGGCCCTGCTCTTCTGGCCGAGGCCATCTTCACCAAACCAGGCCCTGTGCTGCTAGCTGTGGCCATGTACAACACACCAGGCCCTGTGCTGGTTCCTGAGGCCATCTTCAACAATCCAGGGCCTGTGCTGTTGGATAAATGCTAAACTGAGCCTTTGGGTTAGGGTATTATGCAAACATGCAGGTATGGTTATAGGATTGTCTTCGTAACTTCAGGTACTTGCCACCTAATCACTTGAATCCATAAATTGAGACATTGTGCTGGGGCCAGCAGCTTACGGCCATACCACCCTGAGCACGCCCGACCTCGTCTGATCTCGGAAGCTAAGCAGGGCTGGGCTTGGTTAGTACTTGGATGGGAGACTGCCTGGGAATACTTGGTGCTGTAAGCCTTTCATTTTCATGTCATTGAACCGCTTTTGATCCAGAAAAGGGGTGTATTAAAAGACCAAAAGCAGCTGCCCATTAATGAGGGCACATTAACGACATTGCTTTTGGCTCTTTTCCAATGTCTTGTGCTGCTAGCTGATGCCACCTACACCACACCAGGGCCTGAGTGACCGGCTGGGGCCACTTACACCACACGAGGGCCTGTGGCTGCTGGCTGAGGCCACCTACACCACACCAGGGCCTTAGTTGCTATTGAGGCCAATTACACCACACCATGGTCTGTGGCTCTTGCTCAGGCCACTTACACCACACCAGGGCCTGTGGCTGCTGGCTGAGGCCACTTACACCACACCAGGGCCTGTGGCGGCTGGCTGAGGCCACCTACACCACACCAGGGCCTGTGGCTCTGGCTGAGGTCAATTACACCACACCAGGGTCTGTGGCTCTGGCTGAGGCCACTTACACCACATCAGGGCCTTATTTGCTATTGAGGCCAGTTACACCACACCAGGGCCTGTGGCTCTGGCTGAGGCCACTTACACCACATCAGGGCCTGTGGCTCTGGCTGAGGCCAATTACACCACACCAGGGTCTGTGGCTCTTGCTGAGGCCACTTAGACCACACCAGGGCCTGTGGCTGCTGGCTGAGGCCACTTACACCATACCAGGGCCTGTGGCTGCTGGCTGAGGCCACCTACACCACACCAGGGCCTGTGGCTGCTTGCTGAGGCGACTTACACCACACCAGGGCCTGTTGCTGCTGGCTGAGGCCACTTACACCACACCAGTGCCTGTGGCTTCTGGCTGAGGCGACTTACACCACATCAGGGCCTGTGGCTCTGGCTGAGGCCACTTACACCACACCAGGGCCTGTGGCTGCTGGCTGAGGCCACATACACCACACCAGGGCCTTAGTTGCTATTGAGGCCAATTACACCACACCAGGGTCTGTGGCTCTTGCTCAGGCCACTCACATCACACCAGGCCCTGCGCTTCTGGCCACTTACACCACACCAGGGCCTGTGGCTGCTGGCTGAGGCCACTTACACCATACCAGGGCCTGTGGCTGCTGGCTGAGGCGACTTACACCACACCAGAGCCTGTGGCTGCTGGCTGAGGCCACCTACACCACACCAGGGCCTGTGACTGCTGGCTGAGGCCACTTACACCACACCAGGGCCTTAGTTGCTATTGAGGCCACTTACACCACACCAGGGCCTGTGGCTCTGGCTGAGGCCACTTACACCACATCAGGGCCTTATTTGCTATTGAGGCCAGTTACACCACACCAGGGCCTGTGGCTCTGGCTGAGGCCACTTACACCACACCAGGGCCTGTGGCTTCTGGCTGATTCCACTTACACCACACCAGGGCCTGTGGCTCTTGCTAAGGCCACTCATATCACACCAGGCCCTGTGCTTCTGGCCGAGGCCATCTTCACCAAACCAGGCCCTGTGCTGCTTGCTGTGGCCATGTACAACACACCAGGCCCTGTGCTGGTTCCTGAGGCCAACTTCAACAATCCAGGACCTGTGCTGTTGGATAAATGCTAAACTGAGCCTTTGGGTTAGGGTATTATGCAAACATGCAGGTAGGGTTATAGGATTGTCTTCGTGACTTCAGGTACTTGCCACCTAATCACTTGAATCCATAAATTGAGACATTGTGCTGGGGCCAGCAGCTTACGGCCATACCACCCTGAGCACGCCCGACCTCGTCTGATCTCGGAAGCTAAGCAGGGCTGGGCTTGGGTAGTACTTGGATGGGGGAATACCTGGTGCGGTAAGCCTTTCATTTTCCTGTCATTGAACCGCTTTTGATCCAGAGAAGGGGTGTATTAAAAGACCAAAAGCAGCTGCCCATTAATGAGGGCACATTAACGACATTGCTTTTGGCTGTTTTCCAATGTCTTGTGCTGCTAGCTGATGCCACCTACACCACACCAGGGCCTGATTGACCGGCTGGGGCCACTTACACCACATCAGGGCCTGTGGCTCTGGCTGAGGCCACTTACACCACACCAGGGCATTATTTGCTATTGAGGCCACTTACACCACACCAGGGCCTGTGGCTCTTGCTCAGGCCAGTTACACCACACCAGGGCCTGTGGCTGCTGGCTGAGGCCACTTACACCACACAAGGGCCTGTGGCTGCTGGCTGAGGCCACCTACACCACACCAGGGCCTGTGGCTGCTGGCTGAGGCCACTTACACCACACCAGGGCCTGTGGCTCTTGCTCAGGCCACTTACACCACACCAGGGCCTTAGTTGCTATTGAGGCCAATTACACCACACCAGGGTCTTTGGCTCTTGCTCAGGCCACTTACACCACACCAGGGCCTGTGGCTGCTGGCTGAGGCCACTTACACCACACCAGGGCCTTATTTGCTATTGAGGCCACTTACACCACACCAGGGCCTGAGTGACCGGCTGGGGCCACTTACACCACATCAGGGCCTGTGGCTCTGGCTGAGGCCACCTACACCAAACCAGGGCCTGTGGCTGCTTGCTGAGGCGACTTACACCACACCAGGGCCTGTTGCTGCTGGCTGAGGCCACTTACACCACACCAGTGCCTGTGACTTCTGGCTGAGGCCACTTACACCACACCAGGGCCTGTTGCTGCTGGCTGAGGCCACTTACAACACACCAGGGCCTTTGGCTGCTGGCTGAGGCCACTTACACCACACCAGGGCCTGTGGCTGCTGGCTCAGGCCACTCATATCAAACCAGGCCCTGTGCTTCTGGCCGAGGCCATCTTCACCAAACCAGGCCCTGTGCTGCTAGCTGAGGCGACTTACACCACATCAGGGCCTGTGGCTCTGGCTGAGGCCACTTACACCACACCAGGGCCTGTGGCTGCTGGCTGAGGCCAGTTAAACCACACCAGGGCCTGTGGCTGCTGGCTGAGGCCACTTACACCATACCAGGGCCTGTGGCTGCTGGCTGAGGCGACTTACACCACACCAGAGCCTGTGGCTGCTGGCTGAGGCCACCTACACCACACCAGGGCCTTAGTTGCTATTGAGGCCATTTACACCACACCAGGGCCTGTGGCTCTGGCTGAGGCCACTTACACCACACCAGGGCCTGTGGCTCTGGCTGAGGCCACTTACACCACACCAGGGCCTGTGGCTGCTGGCTGATTCCACTTACACCACACCAGGGCCTGTGGCTCTTGCTCAGGCCACTCATATCACACCAGGCCCTGTGCTTCTGGCCGAGGCCATCTTCACCAAACCAGGCCCTGTGCTGCTTGCTGTGGCCATGTACAACACACCAGGCCCTGTGCTGGTTCCTGAGGCCATCTTCAACAATCCAGGACCTGTGCTGTTGGATAAATGCTAAACTGAGCCTTTGGGTTAGGGTATTATGCAAACATGCAGGTAGGGTTATAGGATTGTCTTCGTAAATTCAGGTACTTGCCACCTAATCACTTGAATCCATAAATTGAGACATTGTGCTGGGGCCAGCAGCTTACGGCCATACCACCCTGAGCACGCCCGACCTCGTCTGATCTCGGAAGCTAAGCAGGGCTGGGCTTGGTTAGTATTTGGATGGGGGAATACCTGGTGCTGTAAGCCTTTCATTTTCCTGTCATTGAACCGCTTTTGATCCAGAAAAGGGGTGTATTAAAAGACCAAAAGCAGCTGCCCATTAATGAGGGCACATTAACGACATTGCTTTTGGCTCTTTTCCAATGTCTTGTGCTGCTAGCTGATGCCACGTACACCACACCAGGGCCTGAGTGACCGGCTGGGGCCACTTACACCACATCAGGGTCTGTGGCTCTGGCTGAGGCCACTTACACCACACCAGGGCCTGTGGCTGCTGGCTGAGGCCACATACAACACACCAGGGCCTTAGTTGCTATTGAGGCCATTTACACCACACCAGGGTCTGTGGCTCTTGCTCAGGCCACTTACACCACACCAGGGCCTGTGGCACTGGCTGAGGCCACTTACACCACACCAGGGCCTGTGGCTGCTGGCTGAGGCCACTTACACCACACCAGGGCCTTATTTGCTATTGAGGCCACTTACACCACACCAGGGCCTGTGGCTCTTGCTCAGGCCACTTACACCACACCAGGGCCTGTGGCTCTTGCTCAGGCCACTCATATCACACCAGGCCCTGTGCTTCTGGCCGAGGCCATCTTCACCAAACCAGGCCCTGTGCTGCTAGCTGAGGCGACTTACACCACATCAGGGCCTGTGGCTCTGGCTGAGGCCACTTACACCACACCAGGGCCTGTGGCTGCTGGCTGAGGCCAGTTAAACCACACCAGGGCCTGTGGCTGCTGGCTGAGGCCAATTACACCATACCAGGGCCTGTGGCTGCTGGCTGAGGCGACTTACACCACACCACACCAGAGCCTGTGGCTGCTGGCTGAGGCGACTTACACCACACCAGGGCCTGTGACTGCTGGCTGAGGCCACTTACACCACACCAGGGCCTTAGTTGCTATTGAGGCCACTTACACCACACCAGGGCCTGTGGCTCTGGCTGAGGCCACTTACACCACACCAGGGCCTTATTTGCCATTGAGGCCAGTTACACCACACCAGGGCCTGTGGCTCTGGCTGAGGCCACTTACACCACACCAGGGCCTGTGGCTGCTGGCTGATTCCACTTACACCACACCAGGGCCTGTGGCTCTTGCTCAGGCCACTCATATCACACCAGGCCCTGTGCTTCTGGCCGAGGCCATCTTCACCAAACCAGGCCCTGTGCTGCTTGCTGTGGCCATGTACAACACACCAGGCCCTGTGCTGGTTCCTGAGGCCATCTTCAACAATCCAGGACCTGTGCTGTTGGATAAATGCCAAACTGAGCCTTTGGGTTAGGGTATTATGCAAACATGCAGGTATGGTTATAGGATTGTCTTCGTAACTTCAGGTACTTGCCACCTAATCACTTGAATCCATAAATTGAGACATTGTGCTGGGGCCAGCAGCTTACGGCCATACCACCCTAAGCACGCCCGACCTCGTCTGATCTCGGAAGCTAAGCAGGGCTGGGCTTGGTTAGTACTTGGATGGGAGACTGCCTGGGAATACCTGGTGCTGTAAGGCTTTCATTTTCATGTCATTGAACCGCTTTTGATCCAGAGAAGGGGTGTATTAAAAGACCAAAAGCAGCTGCCCATTAATGAGGGCACATTAACGACATTGCTTTTGGCTCTTTTCCAATGTCTTGTGCTGCTAGCTGATGCCACCTACACCACACAAGGGCCTGAGTGACCGGCTGGGGCCACTTACACCACATCAGGGCCTGTGGCTCTGGCTGAGGCCACTTACACCACACCAGGGCCTGTGGCTGCTGGCTGAGGCCACCTACACCACACCAGGGCCTTAGTTGCTATTGAGGCCAATTACACCACACCAGGGTCTGTGGCTCTTGCTCAGGCCACTTACACCACACCAGGGCCTGTGGCTCTTGCTCAGGCCACTTACACCACACCAGGGCCTGTGGCACTGGCTTAGGCCACTTACACCACACCAGGGCCTGTGGCTGCTGGCTGAGGCCACTTATACCACACCAGGGCCTGAGTGACCGGCTGGGGCCACTTACACCACATCAGGGGCTGTGGCTCTGGCTGAGTCCAGTTACACCACACCAGGGCCTGTGGGTTCTGGCTGAGGCGACTTACACCACACCAGGGCCTGTGGCTGCTGGCTGAGGCCACTTACACCACACCAGGGCCTGTGGCTCTTGCTCAGGCCACTCACATCACACCAGGCCCTGCGCTTTTGGCCGAGGCCATCTTCACCAAACCAGGCCCTGTGCTGCTAGCTGTGGCCATGTACAACACACCAGGCCCTGTGCTGGTTCCTGAGGCCATCTTCAACAATCCAGGGCCTGTGCTGTTGGATAAATGCTAAACTGAGCCTTTGGGTTAGGGTATTATGCAAACATGAAGGTAGGGTTATAGGATTGTCTTCGTAACTTCAGGTACTTGCCACCTAATCACCTGAATCCATAAATTGAGACATTGTGCTGGGGCCAGCAGCTTACGGCCATACCACCCTGAGCACGCCTGACCTCGTCTGATCTCGGAAGCTGAGCAGGGCTGGGCTTGGTTAGTACTTGGATGGGAGACTGCCTGGGAATACCTGGTGCTGTAAGCTTTTCATTTTCATGTCATTGAACCGCTTTTGATCCAGAGAAGGGGTGTATTAAAAGACCAAAAGCAGCTGCCCATTAATGAGGGCACATTAACGACATTGCTTTTGGCTCTTTTCCAATGTCTTGTGCTGCTAGCTGATGCCACCTACACCACACCAGGGCCTGAGTGACCGGCTGGGGCCACTTACACCACATCAGGGCCTGTGGCTCTGGCTGAGGCCACTTACACCACACCAGGGCCTGTGGCTGCTGGCTTAGGCCACCTACACCACACCAGGGCCTTAGTTGCTATTGAGGCCAATTACACCACACCATGGTCTGTGGCTCTTGCTCAGGCCACTTACACCACACCAGGGCCTGTGGCTGCTGGCTGAGGCCACTTACACCACACCAGGGCCTGTGGCGGCTGGCTGAGGCCACCTACATCACACCAGGGCCTGAGTAACCGGCTGGGGCCACTTACACCACATCAAGGCCTGTGGCTCTGGCTGAGGCCAGTTACACCACAACAGGGCCTGTGGCTGCTGCCTGAGGCCACATACACCACACCAGGGCCTTAGTTGCTATTGAGGCCAATTACACCACACCAGGGTCTGTGGCTCTTGCTCAGGCCACTCACATCACACCAGGCCCTGCGCTTCTGGCCACTTACACCACACCAGGGCCTTATTTGCTATTGAGGCCACTTACACCACACCAGGGCCTGTGGCTCTTGCTCAGGCCACTTACACCACACCAGGGCCTGTGGCTCTTGCTGAGGCCACTTAGACCACACCAGGGCCTGTGGCTGCTGGCTGAGGCCACTTACACCACACCAGGGCCTGTGGCTGCTGGCTGAGGCAACCTACACCACACCAGGGCCTGTGGCTGCTTGCTGAGGCGACTTACACCACACCAGGGCCTGTTGCTGCTGGCTGAGGCCAGTTACACCACACCAGAGCCTGTGGCTGCTGGCTGAAGCCACTTACACCACACCAGGGCCTTAGTTGCTATTGAGGCCACTTACACCACACCAGGGCCTGTGGCTCTTGCTCAGGCCACTTACACCACACCAGGGCCTGTGGCTCTTGCTCAGGCCACTCATATCACACCAGGCCCTGTGCTTCTGGCTGAGGCAACTTAGACCACACCAGGGCCTGTGGCTGCTGGCTGAGGCCACTTACACCACACCAGGGCCTGTGGCTGCTGGCTGAGGCCACCTACACCACACCAGGGCCTTAGTTGCTATTGAGGCCAATTACACCACACCAGGGTCTGTGGCTCTTGCTCAGGCCACTTACACCACACCAGGGCCTGTGGCTCTTGCTCAGGCCACTTACACCACACCAGGGCCTGTGGCACTGGCTGAGGCCACTTACACCACACCAGGGCCTGTGGCTGCTGGCTGAGGCCACTTACACCACACCAGGG
Source organism: Aulonocara sp. 'chitande type north' Nkhata Bay (assembly GCF_057382095.1). Taxonomy (NCBI): domain Eukaryota; kingdom Metazoa; phylum Chordata; class Actinopteri; order Cichliformes; family Cichlidae; genus Aulonocara; species Aulonocara sp. 'chitande type north' Nkhata Bay. The sequence goes on along the minus strand of NW_028234367.1, from coordinate 453,753 downwards.
CCTGTGGCTGCTGGCTGAGGCCACTTACACCACACCAGGGCCTGTGGCTGCTGGCTGAGGCCACTTACACCACACCAGGGCCCTTTTGCTGCTGGCTGAGGCCACTTACACCACACCAGGGCCTGTGGCTGCTGGCTGAGGCCACTCATATCACACCAGGCCCTGTGCTTCTGGCCGAGGCCATCTTCACCAAACCAGGCCCTGTGCTGCTTGCTGTGGCCATGTACAACACACCAGGCCCTGTGCTGCTTGCTGTGGCCATGTACAACACACCAGGCCCTGTGCTGGTTCCTGAGGCCATCTTCAACAATCCAGGGCCTGTGCTGTTGGATAAATGCCAAACTGAGCCTTTGGGTTAGGGTATTATGCAAACATGCAGGTATGGTTATAGGATTGTCTTCGTAACTTCAGGTACTTGCCACCTAATCACTTGAATCCATAAATTGAGACATTGTGCTGGTCCCAGCAGCTTACGGCCATACCACCCTGAGCACGCCCGACCTCGTCTGATCTCGGAAGCTAAGCAGGGCTGGGCTTGGTTAGTACTTGGATGGGAGACTGCCTGGGAATACCTGGTGCTGTAAGCCTTTCATTTTCATGTCATTGAACCGCTTTTGATCCAGAGAAGGGGTGTATTAAAAGACCAAAAGCAGCTGCCCATTAATGAGGGCACATTAACGACACTCCTTTTGGCTCTTTTCCAATGTCTTGTGCTGCTAGCTGATGCCACCTACACCACACCAGGACCTAAGTGACCGGCTGGGGCCACTTACACCACATCAGGGCCTGTGGCTCTGGCTGAGGCCACTTACACCACACCAGGGCCTGTGGCTGCTGGCTGAGGCCAGTTACACCACACCAGAGCCTGTGGCTGCTGGCTGAGGCCACTTACACCACACCAGGGCCTTAGTTGCTATTGAGGCCACTTACACCACACCAGGGCCTGTGGCTGCTGGCTGAGGCCAGTTACACCACACCAGGGCCTGTGGCTGCTGGCTGAGGCCACATACACCACACCAGGGCCTTAGTTGCTATTGAGGCCATTTACACCACACCAGGGTCTGTGGCTCTTGCTCAGGCCACTTACACCACACCAGGGCCTGTGGCACTGGCTGAGGCCACTTAGACCACACCAGGGCCTGTGGCTGCAGGCTGAGGCCACCTACACCACACCAGGGCCTGTGGCTGCTGGCTGAGGCGACTTATACCACACCAGGGCCTGTTGCTGCTGGCTGAGGCCACTTACACCACACCAGGGACTGTGGCTTCTGGCTGAGGTGACTTACACCACACCAGGGCCTGTGGCTGCTGGCTGAGGCCACTTACACCACACCAGGGCCTGTGGCTCTTGCTCAGGCCACTTATACCACACCAGGGCCTGTGGCTCTTGCTCAGGCCACTCATATCACACCAGGCCCTGCTCTTCTGGCCGAGGCCATCTTCACCAAACCAGGCCCTGTGCTGCTAGCTGTGGCCATGTACAACACACCAGGCCCTGTGCTGGTTCCTGAGGCCATCTTCAACAATCCAGGGCCTGTGCTGTTGGATAAATGCTAAACTGAGCCTTTGGGTTAGGGTATTATGCAAACATGCAGGTATGGTTATAGGATTGTCTTCGTAACTTCAGGTACTTGCCACCTAATCACTTGAATCCATAAATTGAGACATTGTGCTGGGGCCAGCAGCTTACGGCCATACCACCCTGAGCACGCCCGACCTCGTCTGATCTCGGAAGCTAAGCAGGGCTGGGCTTGGTTAGTACTTGGATGGGAGACTGCCTGGGAATACTTGGTGCTGTAAGCCTTTCATGTCATTGAACCGCTTTTGATCCAGAAAAGGGGTGTATTAAAAGACCAAAAGCAGCTGCCCATTAATGAGGGCACATTAACGACATTGCTTTTGGCTCTTTTCCAATGTCTTGTGCTGCTAGCTGATGCCACCTACACCACACCAGGGCCTGAGTGACCGGCTGGGGCCACTTACACCACATCAGGGCCTGTGGCTGCTGGCTGAGGCCAGTTACACCACACCAGAGCATGTGGCTGCTGGCTGAAGCCACTTACACCACACCAGGGCCTTAGTTGCTATTGAGGCCACTTACACCACACCAGGGCCTGTGGCTCTTGCTCAGGCCACTTACACCACACCAGGGCCTGTGGCTCTTGCTCAGGCCACTCATATCACACCAGGCCCTGTGCTTCTGGCTGAGGCAACTTAGACCACACCAGGGCCTGTGGCTGCTGGCTGAGGCCACTTACACCACACCAGGGCCTGTGGCTGCTGGCTGAGGCCACCTACACCACACCAGGGCCTTAGTTGCTATTGAGGCCAATTACACCACACCAGGGTCTGTGGCTCTTGCTCAGGCCACTTACACCACACCAGGGCCTGTGGCTCTTGCTCAGGCCACTTACACCACACCAGGGCCTGTGGCACTGGCTGAGGCCACTTACACCACACCAGGGCCTGTGGCTGCTGGCTGAGGCCACTTACACCACACCAGGGCCTGTGGCTGCTGGCTGAGGCCACTTACACCACACCAGGGCCTGTGGCTGCTGGCTGAGGCCACTTACACCACACCAGGGCCCTTTTGCTGCTGGCTGAGGCCACTTACACCACACCAGGGCCTGTGGCTGCTGGCTGAGGCCACTCATATCACACCAGGCCCTGTGCTTCTGGCCGAGGCCATCTTCACCAAACCAGGCCCTGTGCTGCTTGCTGTGGCCATGTACAACACACCAGGCCCTGTGCTGCTTGCTGTGGCCATGTACAACACACCAGGCCCTGTGCTGGTTCCTGAGGCCATCTTCAACAATCCAGGGCCTGTGCTGTTGGATAAATGCCAAACTGAGCCTTTGGGTTAGGGTATTATGCAAACATGCAGGTATGGTTATAGGATTGTCTTCGTAACTTCAGGTACTTGCCACCTAATCACTTGAATCCATAAATTGAGACATTGTGCTGGTCCCAGCAGCTTACGGCCATACCACCCTGAGCACGCCCGACCTCGTCTGATCTCGGAAGCTAAGCAGGGCTGGGCTTGGTTAGTACTTGGATGGGAGACTGCCTGGGAATACCTGGTGCTGTAAGCCTTTCATTTTCATGTCATTGAACCGCTTTTGATCCAGAGAAGGGGTGTATTAAAAGACCAAAAGCAGCTGCCCATTAATGAGGGCACATTAACGACACTCCTTTTGGCTCTTTTCCAATGTCTTGTGCTGCTAGCTGATGCCACCTACACCACACCAGGACCTAAGTGACCGGCTGGGGCCACTTACACCACATCAGGGCCTGTGGCTCTGGCTGAGGCCACTTACACCACACCAGGGCCTGTGGCTGCTGGCTGAGGCCAGTTACACCACACCAGAGCCTGTGGCTGCTGGCTGAGGCCACTTACACCACACCAGGGCCTTAGTTGCTATTGAGGCCACTTACACCACACCAGGGCCTGTGGCTGCTGGCTGAGGCCAGTTACACCACACCAGGGCCTGTGGCTGCTGGCTGAGGCCACATACACCACACCAGGGCCTTAGTTGCTATTGAGGCCATTTACACCACACCAGGGTCTGTGGCTCTTGCTCAGGCCACTTACACCACACCAGGGCCTGTGGCACTGGCTGAGGCCACTTAGACCACACCAGGGCCTGTGGCTGCAGGCTGAGGCCACCTACACCACACCAGGGCCTGTGGCTGCTGGCTGAGGCGACTTATACCACACCAGGGCCTGTTGCTGCTGGCTGAGGCCACTTACACCACACCAGGGACTGTGGCTTCTGGCTGAGGTGACTTACACCACACCAGGGCCTGTGGCTGCTGGCTGAGGCCACTTACACCACACCAGGGCCTGTGGCTCTTGCTCAGGCCACTTATACCACACCAGGGCCTGTGGCTCTTGCTCAGGCCACTCATATCACACCAGGCCCTGCTCTTCTGGCCGAGGCCATCTTCACCAAACCAGGCCCTGTGCTGCTAGCTGTGGCCATGTACAACACACCAGGCCCTGTGCTGGTTCCTGAGGCCATCTTCAACAATCCAGGGCCTGTGCTGTTGGATAAATGCTAAACTGAGCCTTTGGGTTAGGGTATTATGCAAACATGCAGGTATGGTTATAGGATTGTCTTCGTAACTTCAGGTACTTGCCACCTAATCACTTGAATCCATAAATTGAGACATTGTGCTGGGGCCAGCAGCTTACGGCCATACCACCCTGAGCACGCCCGACCTCGTCTGATCTCGGAAGCTAAGCAGGGCTGGGCTTGGTTAGTACTTGGATGGGAGACTGCCTGGGAATACTTGGTGCTGTAAGCCTTTCATGTCATTGAACCGCTTTTGATCCAGAAAAGGGGTGTATTAAAAGACCAAAAGCAGCTGCCCATTAATGAGGGCACATTAACGACATTGCTTTTGGCTCTTTTCCAATGTCTTGTGCTGCTAGCTGATGCCACCTACACCACACCAGGGCCTGAGTGACCGGCTGGGGCCACTTACACCACATCAGGGCCTGTGGCTGCTGGCTGAGGCCAGTTACACCACACCAGAGCATGTGGCTGCTGGCTGAGGCCACTTACACCACACCAGGGCCTTAGTTGCTATTGAGGCCACTTACACCACACCAGGGCCTGTGGCTGCTGGCTGAGGCCAGTTACACCACACCAGGGCCTGTGGCTGCTGGCTGAGGCCACATACACCACACCAGGGCCTTAGTTGCTATTGAGGCCATTTACACCACACCAGGGTCTGTGGCTGCTGGCTGAGGCCACTTACACCACACCAGGGCCTGTGGCACTGGCTGAGGCCACTTAGACCACACCAGGGCCTGTGGCTGCAGGCTGAGGCCACCTACACCACACCAGGGCCTGTGGCTGCTGGCTGAGGCCACTTACACCACACCAGGGCCTGTTGCTGCTGGCTGAGGCCACTTACACCACACCAGGGACTGTGGCTTCTGGCTGAGGTGACTTACACCACACCAGGGCCTGTGGCTGCTGGCTGAGGCCACTTACACCACACCAGGGCCTGTGGCTCTTGCTCAGGCCACTTACACCACACCAGGGCCTGTGGCTCTTGCTCAGGCCACTCATATCACACCAGGCCCTGCTCTTCTGGCCGAGGCCATCTTCACCAAACCAGGGCCTGTGCTGCTAGCTGTGGCCATGTACAACACACCAGGCCCTGTGCTGGTTCCTGAGGCCATCTTCAACAATCCAGGGCCTGTGCTGTTGGATAAATGCTAAACTGAGCCTTTGGGTTAGGGTATTATGCAAACATGCAGGTATGGTTATAGGATTGTCTTCGTAACTTCAGGTACTTGCCACCTAATCACTTGAATCCATAAATTGAGACATTGTGCTGGGGCCAGCAGCTTACGGCCATACCACCCTGAGCACGCCCGACCTCGTCTGATCTCGGAAGCTAAGCAGGGCTGGGCTTGGTTAGTACTTGGATGGGAGACTGCCTGGGAATACTTGGTGCTGTAAGCCTTTCATTTTCATGTCATTGAACCGCTTTTGATCCAGAAAAGGGGTGTATTAAAAGACCAAAAGCAGCTGCCCATTAATGAGGGCACATTAACGACATTGCTTTTGGCTCTTTTCCAATGTCTTGTGCTGCTAGCTGATGCCACCTACACCACACCAGGGCCTGAGTGACCGGCTGGGGCCACTTACACCACATCAGGGCCTGTGGCTCTGGCTGAGGCCACTTACACCACACCACGGCCTGTGGCTGCTGGCTGAGGCCACCTACACCACACCAGGGCCTTAGTTGCTATTGAGGCCAATTACACCACACCATGGTCTGTGGCTCTTGCTCAGGCCACTTACACCACACCAGGGCCTGTGGCTGCTGGCTGAGGCCACTTACACCACACCAGGGCCTGTGGCGGCTGGCTGAGGCCACCTACACCACACCAGGGCCTGTGGCTCTGGCTGAGGCCAATTACACCACACCAGGGTCTGTGGCTCTGGCTGAGGCCACTTACACCACATCAGGGCCTTATTTGCTATTGAGGCCAGTTACACCACACCAGGGCCTGTGGCTCTGGCTGAGGCCACTTACACCACATCAGGGCCTGTGGCTCTGGCTGAGGCCAATTACACCACACCAGGGTCTGTGGCTCTTGCTGAGGCCACTTAGACCACACCAGGGCCTGTGGCTGCTGGCTGAGGCCACTTACACCATACCAGGGCCTGTGGCTGCTGGCTGAGGCCACCTACACCACACCAGGGCCTGTGGCTGCTTGCTGAGGCGACTTACACCACACCAGGGCCTGTTGCTGCTGGCTGAGGCCACTTACACCACACCAGTGCCTGTGGCTTCTGGCTGAGGCGACTTACACCACATCAGGGCCTGTGGCTCTGGCTGAGGCCACTTACACCACACCAGGGCCTGTGGCTGCTGGCTGAGGCCAGTTACACCACACCAGGGCCTGTGGCTGCTGGCTGAGGCCACATACACCACACCAGGGCCTTAGTTGCTATTGAGGCCAATTACACCACACCAGGGTCTGTGGCTCTTGCTCAGGCCACTCACATCACACCAGGCCCTGCGCTTCTGGCCACTTACACCACACCAGGGCCTGTGGCTGCTGGCTGAGGCCACTTACACCATACCAGGGCCTGTGGCTGCTGGCTGAGGCGACTTACACCACACCAGAGCCTGTGGCTGCTGGCTGAGGCCACCTACACCACACCAGGGCCTGTGACTGCTGGCTGAGGCCACTTACACCACACCAGGGCCTTAGTTGCTATTGAGGCCACTTACACCACACCAGGGCCTGTGGCTCTGGCTGAGGCCACTTACACCACATCAGGGCCTTATTTGCTATTGAGGCCAGTTACACCACACCAGGGCCTGTGGCTCTGGCTGAGGCCACTTACACCACACCAGGGCCTGTGGCTTCTGGCTGATTCCACTTACACCACACCAGGGCCTGTGGCTCTTGCTAAGGCCACTCATATCACACCAGGCCCTGTGCTTCTGGCCGAGGCCATCTTCACCAAACCAGGCCCTGTGCTGCTTGCTGTGGCCATGTACAACACACCAGGCCCTGTTCTGGTTCCTGAGGCCAACTTCAACAATCCAGGACCTGTGCTGTTGGATAAATGCTAAACTGAGCCTTTGGGTTAGGGTATTATGCAAACATGCAGGTAGGGTTATAGGATTGTCTTCGTGACTTCAGGTACTTGCCACCTAATCACTTGAATCCATAAATTGAGACATTGTGCTGGGGCCAGCAGCTTACGGCCATACCACCCTGAGCACGCCCGACCTCGTCTGATCTCGGAAGCTAAGCAGGGCTGGGCTTGGTTAGTACTTGGATGGGAGACTGCCTGGGAATACCTGGTACTGTAAGCCTTTCATTTTCATGTCATTGAACCGCTTTTGATCCAGAGAAGGGGTGTATTAAAAGACCAGAAGCAGCTCCCCATTAATGAGGGCACATTAACGACATTGCTTTTGGCTGTTTTCCAATGTCTTGTGCTGCTAGCTGATGCAACCTACACCACACAAGGGCCTGAGGGACCGGCTGGGGCCACTTACACCACATCAGGGCCTGTGGCTGCTGGCTGAGGCCACTTACACCACACCAGGGCCTGTGGCTGCTGGCTGAGGCCACCTACACCACACCAGGGCCTTAGTTGCTATTGAGGCCAATTACACCACACCAGGGTCTGTGGCTCTTGCTCAGGCCACTTACACCACACCAGGGCCTGTGGCACTGGCTGAGGCCACTTACACCACACCAGGGCCTTAGTTGCTATTGAGGCCAATTACACCACACAAGGGCCTGTGGCTGCTGGCTGAGGCCACCTACACCACACCAGGGCCTGTGGCTGCTGGCTGAGGCCACTTACACCACACCAGGGCCCTTTTGCTGCTGGCTGAGGCCACTTACACCACACCAGTGCCTGTGGCTTCTGGCTGAGGCGACTTACACCACACCAGGGCCTGTGGCTGCTGGCCGAGGCCACTTACACCACACCAGGGCCTGTGGCTGCTGGCTGAGGCCACCTACACCACACCAGGGCATTAGTTGCTATTGAGGCCAATTACACCACACCAGGGTCTGTGGCTCTTGCTCAGGCCACTTACACCACACCAGGGCCTGTGGCTCTTGCTCAGGCCACTTACACCACACCAGGGCCTGTGGCTGCTGGCTGAGGCCACTTACACCACACCAGGGCCTGTGGCTGCTGGCTGAGGCCACCTACACCACACCAGGGCCTGTGGCTGCTGGCTGAGGCCACCTACACCACACCAGGGCCTGTGGCTGCTGGCTGAGGCCACTTACACCACACCAAGGCCTGTGGCTCTTGCTCAGGCCACTCACATCACACCAGGCCCTGCGCTTCTGGCCGAGGCCATCTTCACCAAACCAGGCCCTGTGCTCCTTGCTGTGGCCATGTACAACACACCAGGCCCTGTGCTGGTTCCTGAGGCCATCTTCAACAATCCAGGGCCTGTGCTGTTGGATAAATGCCAAACTGAGCCTTTGGGTTAGGGTATTATGCAAACATGCAGGTATGGTTATAGCATTGTCTTCGTAACTTCAGGTACTTGCCACCTAATCACTTGAATCCATAAATTGAGACATTGTGCTGGGGCCAGCAGCTTACGGCCATACCACCCTGAGCACGCCCGACCTCGGAAGCTAAGCAGGGCTGGGCTTGGTTAGTACTTGGATGGGAGACTGCCTGGGAATACCTGGTGCTGTAAGCCTTTGATTTTCATGTCATTGAACCGCTTTTGATCCAGAGAAGGGGTGTATTAAAAGACCAAAAGCAGCTGCCCATTAATGAGGGCACATTAACGACACTGCTTTTGGCTCTTTTCCAATGTCTTGTGCTGCTAGCTGATGCAACCTACACCACACAAGGGCCTGAGTGACCGGCTGGGGCCACTTACACCACATCAGGGCCTGTGGCTCTGGCTGAGGCCACTTTCACCACACCAGGGCCTGTGGCTGCTGGCTGAGGCCACCTACACCACACCAGGGCATTAGTTGCTATTGAGGCCAATTACACCACACCAGGGTCTGTGGCTCTTGCTCAGGCCACTTACACCACACCAGGGCCTGTGGCTGCTGGCTTAGGCCACCTACACCACACCAGGGCATTAGTTGCTATTGAGGCCAATTACACCACACCAGGGTCTGTGGCTCTTGCTCAGGCCACTTACACCACACCAGGGCCTGTGGCACTGGCTGAGGCCACTTACACCACACCAGGGCCTGTGGCTGCTGGCTGAGGCCACTTACACCACACCAGGGCCTGTGGCTGCTGGCTGAGGCCACTTACACCACACCAGGGCCTGTGGCTGGTGGCTGAGGCCACCTACACCACACCAGGGCCTGTGGCTGCTGGCTGAGGCGACTTACACCACACCAGGGCCCTTTTGCTGCTGGCTGAGGCCACTTACACCACACCAGTGCCTGTGGCTTCTGTCTGAGGCGACTTACACCACACCAGGGCCTGTGGCTGCTGGCTGAGGCCAATTACACCACACCAGGGTCTGTGGCTCTTGCTCAGACCACTTACACCACACCAGGGCCTGTGGCACTGGCTGAGGCCACTTACACCACACCAGGGCCTGTGGCTGCTGGCTGAGGCCACTTACACCACACCAGGGCCTGTGGCTGCTGGCTGAGGCCACCTACACCACACCAGGGCCTGTGGCTGCTGGCTGAGGCGACTTACACCACACCAGGGCCCTTTTGCTGCTGGCTGAGGCCACCTACACCACACCAGGGCCTGTGGCTTCTGGCTGAGGCGACTTACACCACACCAGGGCCTGTGGCTGCTGGCTGAGGCCACTTACACCACACCAAGGCCTGTGGCTCTTGCTCAGGCCACTCACATCACACCAGGGCCTGTGCTGCTAGCTGAGGCCACTTACACCAAACCAGGGCCTGTGGCTGCTTGCTGAGGCCATCTTCACCAAACCAGGCCCTGTGCTGCTTGCTGTGGCCATGTAAAACACACCAGGTCCTGTGCTGGTTCTTGAGGCCATCTTCAACAATCCAGGGCCTGTGCTGTTGGATAAATGCCAAACTGAGCCTTTTGGTTAGGGTATTATGCAAACATGCAGGTATGGTTATAGGATTGTCTTCGTAACTTCAGGTACTTGCCACCTAATCACTTGAATCCATAAATTGAGACATTGTGCTGGGGCCAGCAGCTTACGGCCATACCACCCTGAGCACGCCCTACCTCGTCTGATCTCGGAAGCTAAGCAGGGCTGGGCTTGGTTAGTACTTGGATGGGAGACTGCCTGGGAATACCTGGTGCTGTAAGCCTTTCATTTTCATGTCATTGAACCGCTTTTGATCCAGAGAAGGGGTGTATTAAAAGACCAGAAGCAGCTCCCCATTAATGAGGGCACATTAACGACATTGCTTTTGGCTGTTTTCCAATGTCTTGTGCTGCTAGCTGATGCCACCTACACCACACCAGGGCCTGAGTGACCGGCTGGGGCCACTTACACCACATCAGGGCCTGTTGCTCTGGCTGAGGCCACTTACACCACACCAGGGCCTGTGGCTGCTGGCTGAGGCCACTTACACCACACCAGGGCCTGTGGCTGCTGGCTGAGGCCACCTACACCACACCAGGGCCTTAGTTGCTATTGAGGCCAATTACACCACACCAGGGTATGTGGCTCTTGCTCAGGCCACTTACACCACACCAGGGCCTTAGTTGCTATTGAGGCCAATTACACCACACCAGGGCCTGTGGCACTGGCTGAGGCCACTTACACCACACCAGGGCCTGTGGCTGCTGGTAGAGGCCACTTACACCACACAAGGTCCTGTGGCTGCTGGCTGAGGCCACCTACACCACACCAGGGCCTGTGGCTGCTGGCTGAGGCCACTTACAACACACCAGGGCCTGTGGCTCTTGCTCAGGCCACTCATATCACACCAGGCCCTGTGCTTCTGGCCGAGGCCATCTTCACCAAACCAGGCCCTGTGCTGCTTGCTGTGGCCATGTACAACACACCAGGCCCTGTGCTGGTTCCTGAGGCCATCTTCAACAATCCAGGGCCTGTGCTGTTGGGTAAATGCCAAACTGAGCCTTTGGGTTAGGGTATTATGCAAACATGCAGGTATGGTTATAGGATTATCTTCGTAACTTCAGGTACTTGCCACCTAATCACTTGAATCCATAAATTGAGACATTGTGCTGGAGCCAGCAGCTTACGGCCATACCACCCTGAGCACGCCCGACCTCGTCTGATCTCGGAAGCTAAGCAGGGCTGGGCTTGGTTAGTCCTTGGATGGGAGACTGCCTGGGAATACCTGGTGCTGTAAGCCTTTCATTTTCATGTCATTGAACCGCTTTTGATCCAGAGAAGGGGTGTATTAAAAGACCAAAAGCAGCTGCCCATTAATGAGGGTACATTAACGACATTGCTTTTGGCTGTTTTCCAATGTCTTGTGCTGCTAGCTGATGCCACCTACACCACACCAGGGCGTTAGTTGCTATTGAGGCCAATTACACCACACCAGGGTCTTTGGCTCTTGCTCAGGCCACTTACACCACACCAGGGCCTGTGGCACTGGCTGAGGCCACTTACACCACACCAGGGCCTTATTTGCTATTGAGGCCACTTACACCACACCAGGGCCTGTGGCTCTTGCTCAGGCCACTTACACCACACCAGGGCCTGTGGCTCTTGCTCAGGCCACTCACATCACACCAGGCCCTGCGCTTCTGGCCGAGGCCATCTTCACCAAACCAGGCCCTGTGCTGCTAGCTGTGGCCATGTACAACACACCAGGCCCTGTGCTGGTTCCTGAGGCCATCTTCAACAATCCAGGGCCTGTGCTGTTGGATAAATGCTAAACTGAGCCTTTGGGTTAGGGTATTATGCAAACATGAAGGTAGGGTTATAGGATTGTCTTCGTAACTTCAGGTACTTGCCACCTAATCACCTGAATCCATAAATTGAGACATTGTGCTGGGGCCAGCAGCTTACGGCCATACCACCCTGAGCACGCCCGACCTCGTCTGATCTCGGAAGCTGACCAGGGCTGGGCTTGGTTAGTACTTGGATGGGAGACTGCCTGGGAATACCTGGTGCTGTAAGCCTTTCATGTCATTGAACCACTTTTGATCCAGAGAAGGGGTGTATTAAAAGACCAAAAGCAGCTGCCCATTAATGAGGGCACATTAACGACATTGCTTTTGGCTGTTTTCCAATGTCTTGTGCTGCTAGCTGATGCCACCTACACCACACCAGGGCCTGAGTGACCGGCTGGGGCCACTTACACCACATCAGGGCCTGTGGCTCTGGCTGAGGCCACTTACACCACACCAGGGCCTGTGGCTGCTGGCTGAGGCCACTTACACCACACCAGGGCCTGTGGCTGCTGGCTGAGGCCACTTACACCACACCAGGGCCTTAGTTGCTATTGAGGCCAATTACACCACACCATGGTCTGTGGCGCTTGCTCAGGCCACTTACACCACACCAGGGCCTGTGGCACTGGCTGAGGCCACTTACACCACACCAGGGCCTGTGGCTGCTGGCTGAGGCCACTTACACCACATAAGGGCTTGTGGCTGCTGGCTGAGGCCACCTACACCACACCAGGGCCTGTGGCTGCTGGCTGAGGCCACCTACACCACACCAGGGCCTGTGGCTGCTGGCTGAGGCCACTTACACCACACCAGGGCCTTAGTTGCTATTGAGGCCAATTACACCACACCATGGTCTGTGGCTCTTGCTCAGGCCACTTACACCACACCAGGGCCTGTGGCACTGGCTGAGGCCACTTACACCACACCAGGGCCTGTGGCTGCTGGCTGAGGCCACCTACACCACACCAGGGCCTGTGGCTGCTGGCTGAGGCGACTTACACCACACCAGGGCCCTTTTGCTGCTGGCTGAGGCCACTTACACCACACCAGTGCCTGTGGCTTCTGGCTGAGGCGACTTACACCACACCAGGGCCTGTGGCTGCTGGCTGAGGCCACTTACACCACACCAGGGCCTGTGGCTCTTGCTCAGGCCACTCACATCACACCAGGCCCTGCGCTTCTGGCCGAGGCCATCTTCACCAAACCAGGCCCTGTGGTTCTTGCTCAGGCCACTTACACCACACCAGGGCCTGTGGCTCTGGCTTAGGCCAATTACACCACACCAGGGTCTGTGGCTCTTGCTGAGGCCACTTACACCACACTAGGGCCTGTGGCTGCTGGCTGAGGCCACTTACACCACACCAGGAACTGTGGCTGCTGGCTGAGACCACCTACACCACACCAGGGCCTGTGGCTGCTTGCTGAGGCGACTTACACCACACCACGGCCTGTTGCTGCTGGCTGAGGCCACTTACACCACACCAGTGCCTGTGGCTTCTGGCTGAGGCGACTTACACCACACCAGGGCCTGTTGCTGCTGGCTGAGGCCACTTACACCACACCAGGGCCTGTGGCTGCTGGCTGAGGCCAGTTACACCACACCAGGGCCTGTGGCTGCTGGCTGAGGCCACATACACCACACCAGGGCCTTAGTTGCTATTGAGGCCAATTACACCACACCAGGGTCTGTGGCTCTTGCTCAGGCCACTCACATCACACCAGGCCCTGCGCTTCTGGCCACTTACACCACACCAGGGCCTGTGGCTGCTGGCTGAGGCCACTTACACCATACCAGGGCCTGTGGCTGCTGGCTGAGGCGACTTACACCACACCAGAGCCTGTGGCTGCTGGCTGAGGCCACCTACACCACACCAGGGCCTGTGACTGCTGGCTGAGGCCACTTACACCACACCAGGGCCTTAGTTGCTATTGAGGCCACTTACACCACACCAGGGCCTGTGGCTCTGGCTGAGGCCACTTACACCACATCAGGGCCTTATTTGCTATTGAGGCCAGTTACACCACACCAGGGCCTGTGGCTCTGGCTGAGGCCACTTACACCACACCAGGGCCTGTGGCTTCTGGCTGATTCCACTTACACCACACCAGGGCCTGTGGCTCTTGCTAAGGCCACTCATATCACACCAGGCCCTGTGCTTCTGGCCGAGGCCATCTTCACCAAACCAGGCCCTGTGCTGCTTGCTGTGGCCATGTACAACACACCAGGCCCTGTGCTGGTTCCTGAGGCCAACTTCAACAATCCAGGACCTGTGCTGTTGGATAAATGCTAAACTGAGCCTTTGGGTTAGGGTATTATGCAAACATGCAGGTAGGGTTATAGGATTGTCTTCGTGACTTCAGGTACTTGCCACCTAATCACTTGAATCCATAAATTGAGACATTGTGCTGGGGCCAGCAGCTTACGGCCATACCACCCTGAGCACGCCCGACCTCGTCTGATCTCGGAAGCTAAGCAGGGCTGGGCTTGGTTAGTACTTGGATGGGGGAATACCTGGTGCTGTAAGCCTTTCTTTTTCATGTCATTGAACCGCTTTTGATCCAGAGAAGGGGTGTATTAAAAGACCAGAAGCAGCTCCCCATTAATGAGGGCACATTAACGACATTGCTTTTGGCTGTTTTCCAATGTCTTGTGCTGCTAGCTGATGCAACCTACACCACACAAGGGCCTGAGGGACCGGCTGGGGCCTCTTACACCACATCAGGGCCTGTGGCTGCTGGCTGAGGCCACTTACACCACACCAGGGCCCTTTTGCAGCTGGCTGAGGCCACTTACACCACACCAGTACCTGTGGCTTCTGGCTGAGGCGACTTACACCACACCAGGGCCTGTGGCTTCTGGCTGAGGCCAATTACACCACACCAGGGTCTGTGGCTCTTGCTCAGGCCACTTACACTACACCAGGGCCTGTGGCACTGGCTGAGGCCACTTACACCACACCAGGGCCTGTGGCTGCTGGCTGAGGCCAATTACACCACACCAGGGTCTGTGGCTCTTGCTCAGGCTACTTACACTACACCAGGGCCTGTGGCACTGGCTGAGGCCACTTACACCACACCAGGGCCTGTTGCTGCTGGCTGAGGCCACCTACACCACACCAGTGCCTGTGGCTGCTGGCTGAGGCCACTTACACCACACCAGGGCCTGTGGCTGCTGGCTGAGGCCACCTACACCACACCAGGGCCTGTGGCTGCTGGCTGAGGCCACTTACACCACACCAGGGCCTGTGGCTGCTGGCTGAGGCCACTTACACCACACCAGGGCCTGTGGCTGCTGGCTGAGGCCACCTACACCACACCAGGGCCTGTGGCTGCTGGCTGAGGCCACTTACACCACACCAGGGCCCTTTTGCTGCTGGCTGAGGCCACTTAGACCACACCAGTGCCTGTGGCTTCTGGCTGAGGCGACTTACACCACACCAGGGCCTGTTGCTGCTGGCTGAGGCCACTTACACCACACCAGGGCATTAGTTGCTATTTAGGCCAATTACACCACACCAGTGTCTGTGGCTCTTGCTCAGGCCACTTACACCACACCAGGGCCTGTGGCTCTTGCTCAGGCCACTTACACCACACCAGGGCCTGTGGCACTGGCTGAGGCCACTTACACCACACCAGGGCCTGTGGCTGCTGGCTGAGGCCACTTACACCACACCAGGGCCTGTGGCTGCTGGCTGAGGCCACTTACACCACACCAGGGCCTGTGGCTGCTGGCTGAGGCCACCTACACCACACCAGGGCCTGTGGCTGCTGGCTGAGGCGACTTACACCACACCAGGGCCCTTTTGCTGCTGGCTGAGGCCACTTACACCACACCAGTGCCTGTGGCTGCTGGCTGAGGCCACTTACACCACACCAGGGCCTGTGGCTGCTGGCTGATGCCACCTACACCACACCAGGGCCTGAGTGACCGGCTGGGGCCACTTACACCACATCAGGGCCTGTTGCTGTTGGCTGAGGCCAGTTACACCACACCAGGGCCTTAGTTGCTATTGAGGCCAATTACACCACACCAGGGTCTGTGGCTCTTGCTCAGGCCACTCACATCACACCAGGCCCTGCGCTTCTGGCCGAGGCCATCTTCACCAAACCTGGCCCTCTGCTGCTAGCTGTGGCCATGTACAACACACCAGGCCCTGTGCTGGTTCCTGAGGCCATCTTCAACAATCCAGGGCCTGTGCTGTTGGATAAATGCTAAACTGAGCCTTTGGGTTAGGGTATTATGCAAACATGAAGGTAGGGTTATAGGATTGTCTTCGTAACTTCAGGTACTTGCCACCTAATCACCTGAATCCATAAATTGAGACATTGTGCTGGGGCCAGCAGCTTACGGCCATACCACCCTGAGCACGCCTGACCTCGTCTGATCTCGGAAGCTGAGCAGGCCTGGGCTTGGTTAGTACTTGGATGGGAGACTGCCTGGGAATACCTGGTGCTGTAAGCCTTTCATTTTCATGTCATTGAACCGCTTTTGATCCAGAGAAGGGGTGTATTAAAAGACCAAAAGCAGCTGCCCATTAATGAGCGCACATTAACGACATTGCTTTTGGCTCTTTTCCAATGTCTTGTGCTGCTAGCTGATGCCACCTACACCACACCAGGGCCTGAGTGACCGGCTGGGGCCACTTACACCACATCAGGGCCTGTGGCTCTGGCTGAGGCCAGTTACACCACAACAGGGCCTGTGGCTGCTGCCTGAGGCCATATACACCACACCAGGGCCTTAGTTGCTATTGAGGCCAATTACACCACACCAGGGTCTGTGGCTCTTGCTGAGGCCACTTACACCACACCAGGGCCTGTGGCTGCTGGCTGAGGCCACTTACACCACACCAGGCCCTATGGCTGCTGGCTGAGGCCACCTACACCACACCAGGGCCTGTGGCTCTTGCTCAGGCCACTTACACCACACCAGGGCCTGTGGCACTGGCTTAGGCCACTTACACCACACCAGGGCCCTTTTGCTGCTGGCTGAGGCCACTTACACCACACCAGGGCCTGTGGCACTGGCTGAGGCCACTTACACCACACCAGGGCCCTTTTGCTGCTGGCTGAGGCCACTTACACCACACCAGGGCCTGTGGCACTGGCTGAGGCCACTTACACCACACCAGGGCCCTTTTGCTGCTGGCTGAGGCCACTTACACCACACCAGTGCCTGTGGCTTCTGGCTGAGGCGACTTACACCACACCAGGGCCTGTGGCTGCTGGCTGAGGCCAATTACACCACACCAGGGTCTGTGGCTCTTGCTCAGGCCACTTACACCACACCAGGGCCTGTGGCACTGGCTGAGGCCACTTACACCACACCAGGGCCTGTGGCTGCTGGCTGAGGCCACTTACACCACACCAGGGCCTGTGGCTGCTGGCTGAGGCCACTTACACCACACCAGGGCCTGTGGCTGCTGGCTGAGGCCACCTACACCACACCAGGGCCTGTGGCTGCTGGCTGAGGCCACCTACACCACACCAGGGCCTGTGGCTGCTGGCTGAGGCCACTTACACCACACCAGTGCCTGTGGCTTCTGGCTGAGGCGACTTACACCACACCAGGGCCTGTGGCTGCTGGCTGAGGCCACTTACACCACACCAAGGCCTGTGGCTCTTGCTCAGGCCACTCACATCACACCAGGCCCTGCGCTTCTGGCCGAGGCCATCTTCACCAAACCAGGCCCTGTGCTGCTTGCTGTGGCCATGTACAACACGCCAGGCCCTGTGCTGGTTCCTGAGGCCATCTTCAACAATCCAGGGCCTGTGCTGTTGGATAAATGCCAAACTGAGCCTTTGGGTTAGGGTATTATGCAAACATGCAGGTATGGTTATAGGATTGTCTTCGTAACTTCAGGTACTTGCCACCTAATCACTTGAATCCATAAATTGAGACATTGTGCTGGAGCCAGCAGCTTACGGCCATACCACACTGAGCACGCCCGACCTCGTCTGATCTCGGAAGCTAAGCAGGGCTGGGCTTGGTTAGTACTTGGATGGGAGACTGCCTGGGAGTACCTGGTGCTGTAAGCCTTTCATTATCATGTCATTGAACCGCTTTTGATCCAGAGAAGGGGTGTATTAAAAGACCAAAAGCAGCTGCCCATTAATGAGGGCACATTAACGACACTGCTTTTGGCTCTTTTCCAATGTCTTGTGCTGCTAGCTGATGCCAATTACACCACACCAGGGCCTGAGTGACCGGCTGGGGCCACTTACACCACATCAGGGCCTGTGGCTCTGGCTGAGGCCACTTACACCACACCAGGGCCTGTGGCTGCTGGCTGAGGCCAGTTACACCACACCAGAGCCTGTGGCTGCTGGCTGAGGCCACTTACACCACACCAGGGCCTTAGTTGCTATTGAGGCCACTTACACCACACCAGGGCCTGTGGCTGCTGGCTGAGGCCAGTTACACCACACCAGGGCCTGTGGCTGCTGGCTGAGGCCACATACACCACACGAGGGCCTTAGTTGCTATTGAGGCCATTTACACCACACCAGGGTCTGTGGCTCTTGCTCAGGCCACTTACACCACACCAGGGCCTGTGGCACTGGCTGAGGCCACTTAGACCACACCAGGGCCTGTGGCTGCAGGCTGAGGCCACCTACACCACACCAGGGCCTGTGGCTGCTGGCTGAGGCGACTTACACCACACCAGGGCCTGTTGCTGCTGGCTGAGGCCACTTACACCACACCAGGGACTGTGGCTTCTGGCTGAGGTGACTTACACCACACCAGGGCCTGTGGCTGCTGGCTGAGGCCACTTACACCACACCAGGGCCTGTGGCTCTTGCTCAGGCCACTTACACCACACCAGGGCCTGTGGCTCTTGCTCAGGCCACTCATATCACACCAGGCCCTGCTCTTCTGGCCGAGGCCATCTTTACCAAACCAGGCCCTGTGCTGCTAGCTGTGGCCATGTACAACACACCAGGCCCTGTGCTGGTTCCTGAGGCCATCTTCAACAATCCAGGGCCTGTGCTGTTGGATAAATGCTAAACTGAGCCTTTGGGTTAGGGTATTATGCAAACATGCAGGTATGGTTATAGGATTGTCTTCGTAACTTCAGGTACTTGCCACCTAATCACTTGAATCCATAAATTGAGACATTGTGCTGGGGCCAGCAGCTTACGGCCATACCACCCTGAGCACGCCCGACCTCGTCTGATCTCGGAAGCTAAGCAGGGCTGGGCTTGGTTAGTACTTGGATGGGAGACTGCCTGGGAATACTTGGTGCTGTAAGCCTTTCATTTTCATGTCATTGAACCGCTTTTGATCCAGAAAAGGGGTGTATTAAAAGACCAAAAGCAGCTGCCCATTAATGAGGGCACATTAACGACATTGCTTTTGGCTCTTTTCCAATGTCTTGTGCTGCTAGCTGATGCCACCTACACCACACCAGGGCCTGAGTGACCGGCTGGGGCCACTTACACCACATCAGGGCCTGTGGCTCTGGCTGAGGCCACTTACACCACACCAGGGCCTGTGGCTGCTGGCTGAGGCCACCTACACCACACCAGGGCCTTAGTTGCTATTGAGGCCAATTACACCACACCATGGTCTGTGGCTCTTGCTCAGGCCACTTACACCACACCAGGGCCTGTGGCTGCTGGCTGAGGCCACTTACACCACACCAGGGCCTGTGGCGGCTGGCTGAGGCCACCTACACCACACCAGGGCCTGTGGCTCTGGCTGAGGCCAATTACACCACACCAGGGTCTGTGGCTCTGGCTGAGGCCACTTACACCACATCAGGGCCTTATTTGCTATTGAGGCCAGTTACACCACACCAGGGCCTGTGGCTCTGGCTGAGGCCACTTACACCACATCAGGGCCTGTGGCTCTGGCTGAGGCCAATTACACCACACCAGGGTCTGTGGCTCTTGCTGAGGCCACTTAGACCACACCAGGGCCTGTGGCTGCTGGCTGAGGCCACTTACACCATACCAGGGCCTGTGGCTGCTGGCTGAGGCCACCTACACCACACCAGGGCCTGTGGCTGCTTGCTGAGGCGACTTACACCACACCAGGGCCTGTTGCTGCTGGCTGAGGCCACTTACACCACACCAGTGCCTGTGGCTTCTGGCTGAGGCGACTTACACCACATCAGGGCCTGTGGCTCTGGCTGAGGCCACTTACACCACACCAGGGCCTGTGGCTGCTGGCTGAGGCCAGTTACACCACACCAGGGCCTGTGGCTGCTGGCTGAGGCCACATACACCACACCAGGGCCTTAGTTGCTATTGAGGCCAATTACACCACACCAGGGTCTGTGGCTCTTGCTCAGGCCACTCACATCACACCAGGCCCTGCGCTTCTGGCCACTTACACCACACCAGGGCCTGTGGCTGCTGGCTGAGGCCACTTACACCATACCAGGGCCTGTGGCTGCTGGCTGAGGCGACTTACACCACACCAGAGCCTGTGGCTGCTGGCTGAGGCCACCTACACCACACCAGGGCCTGTGACTGCTGGCTGAGGCCACTTACACCACACCAGGGCCTTAGTTGCTATTGAGGCCACTTACACCACACCAGGGCCTGTGGCTCTGGCTGAGGCCACTTACACCACATCAGGGCCTTATTTGCTATTGAGGCCAGTTACACCACACCAGGGCCTGTGGCTCTGGCTGAGGCCACTTACACCACACCAGGGCCTGTGGCTTCTGGCTGATTCCACTTACACCACACCAGGGCCTGTGGCTCTTGCTAAGGCCACTCATATCACACCAGGCCCTGTGCTTCTGGCCGAGGCCATCTTCACCAAACCAGGCCCTGTGCTGCTTGCTGTGGCCATGTACAACACACCAGGCCCTGTGCTGGTTCCTGAGGCCAACTTCAACAATCCAGGACCTGTGCTGTTGGATAAATGCTAAACTGAGCCTTTGGGTTAGGGTATTATGCAAACATGCAGGTAGGGTTATAGGATTGTCTTCGTGACTTCAGGTACTTGCCACCTAATCACTTGAATCCATAAATTGAGACATTGTGCTGGGGCCAGCAGCTTACGGCCATACCACCCTGAGCACGCCCGACCTCGTCTGATCTCGGAAGCTAAGCAGTGCTGGGCTTGGTTAGTACTTGGATGGGGGAATACCTGGTGCTGTAAGCCTTTCATTTTCCTGTCATTGAACCGCTTTTGATCCAGAGAAGGGGTGTATTAAAAGACCAAAAGCAGCTGCCCATTAATGAGGGCACATTAACGACATTGCTTTTGGCTGTTTTCCAATGTCTTGTGCTGCTAGCTGATGCCACCTACACCACACCAGGGCCTGATTGACCGGCTGGGGCCACTTACACCACATCAGGGCCTGTGGCTCTGGCTGAGGCCACTTACACCACACCAGGGCATTATTTGCTATTGAGGCCACTTACACCACACCAGGGCCTGTGGCTCTGGCTGAGGCCACTTACACCACACCAGGGCCTGTGGCTCTTGCTCAGGCCAGTTACACCACACCAGGGCCTGTGGCTGCTGGCTGAGGCCACTTACACCACACCAGGGCCTGTGGCTCTTGCTCAGGCCACTTACACCACACCAGGGCCTGTGGCACTGGCTGAGGCCACTTACACCACACCAGGGCCTGTGGCTGCTGGCTGAGGCCACTCACACCACACCAGGGCCTGTGGCTGCTAGCTGAGGCCACTTACACCAAACCAGGGCCTGTGGCTGCTTGCTGAGGCCATCTTCACCAAACCAGGCCCTGTGCTGCTTGCTGTGGCCATGTAAAACACACCAGGTCCTGTGCTGGTTCTTGAGGCCATCTTCAACAATCCAGGGCCTGTGCTGTTGGATAAATGCCAAACTGAGCCTTTTGGTTAGGGTATTATGCAAACATGCAGGTATGGTTATAGGATTGTCCTCGTAACTTCAGGTACTTGCCACCTAATCACTTGAATCCATAAATTGAGACATTGTGCTGGGGCCAGCAGCTTACGGCCATACCACCCTGAGCACGCCCGACCTCGTCTGATCTCGGAAGCTAAGCAGGGCTGGGCTTGGTTAGTACTTGGATGGGAGACTGCCTGGGAATACCTGGTGCTGTAAGCCTTTCATTTTCATGTCATTGAACCGCTTTTGATCCAGAGAAGGGGTGTATTAAAAGACCAGAAGCAGCTCCCCATTAATGAGGGCACATTAACGACATTGCTTTTGGCTGTTTTCCAATGTCTTGTGCTGCTAGCTGATGCCACCTACACCACACCAGGGCCTGAGTGACCGGCTGGGGCCACTTACACCACACCAGGGCCTGTGGCTCTTGCTCAGGCCACTCACATCACACCAGGCCCTGCTCTTCTGGCCGAGGCCATCTTCACCAAACCAGGCCCTGTGCTGCTAGCTGTGGCCATGTACAACACACCAGGCCCTGTGCTGGTTCCTGAGGCCATCTTCAACAATCCAGGGCCTGTGCTGTTGGATAAATGCCAAACTGAGCCTTTGGGTTAGGGTATTATGCAAACATGCAGGTATGGTTATAGGATTGTCTTCGTAACTTCAGGTACTTGCCACCTAATCACTTGAATCCATAAATTGAGTCATTGTGCTGGGGCCAGCAGCTTACGGCCATACCACCCTGAGCACGCCCGACCTCGTCTGATCTCGGAAGCTAAGCAGGGCTGGGCTTGGTTAGTACTTGGATGGGAGACTGCCTGGGTATACCTGGTGCTGTAAGCCTTTCATTTTCATGTCATTGAACCGCTTTTGATCCAGAGAAGGGGTGTATTAAAAGACCAAAAGCCCATTAATGAGGG
The DNA here is from genome assembly GCF_057382095.1 of Aulonocara sp. 'chitande type north' Nkhata Bay. Taxonomy (NCBI): domain Eukaryota; kingdom Metazoa; phylum Chordata; class Actinopteri; order Cichliformes; family Cichlidae; genus Aulonocara; species Aulonocara sp. 'chitande type north' Nkhata Bay. The sequence goes on along the minus strand of NW_028234367.1, from coordinate 431,128 downwards.
CACATTAACGACATTGCTTTTGGCTCTTTTCCAATGTCTTGTGCTGCTAGCTGATGCCACCTACACCACACCAGGGCCTGAGTGACCGGCTGGGGCCACTTACACCACATCAGGGCCTGTGGCTCTGGCTGAGGCCACTTACACCACACCAGGGCCTGTGGCTGCTGGCTGAGGCCACCTACACCACACCAGGGCCTTAGTTGCTATTGAGGCCAATTACACCACACCAGGGTCTGTGGTCTTGCTCAGGCCACTTACACCACACCAGGCCTGTGGCACTTGCTCAGGCCACTTACACCACACCAGGGCCTGTGGCTGCTGGCTGAGGCCACCTACACCACACCAGGGCATTAGTTGCTATTGAGGCCACTTACACCACACCAGGGCCTGTGGCACTGGCTGAGGCCACTTACACCACACCAGGGCCTGTGGCTGCTGGCTGAGGCCACTTACACCACACCAGGGCCTTAGTTGCTATTGAGGCCAATTACACCACACCAGGGCCTGTGGCACTGGCTGAGGCCACTTACACCACACCAGGGCCTGTGGCTGCTGGCTGAGGCCACTTACACCACACAAGGGCCTGTGGCTGCTGGCTGAGGCCACCTACTCCACACCAGGGCCTGTGGCTGCTGGCTGAGGCCACTTACAACACAACAGGGCCTGTGGCTCTTGCTCAGGCCACTCATATCACACCAGGCCCTGTGCTTCTGGCCGAGGCCATCTTCACCAAACCAGGCCCTGTGCTGCTTGCTGTGGCCATGTACAACACACCAGGCCCTGTGCTGGTTCCTGAGGCCATCTTCAACAATCCAGGGCCTGTGCTGTTGGATAAATGCCAAACTGAGCCTTTGGGTTAGGGTATTATGCAAACATGCAGGTATGGTTATAGGATTATCTTCGTAACTTCAGGTACTTGCCACCTAATCACTTGAATCCATAAATTGAGACATTGTGCTGGAGCCAGCAGCTTACGGCCATACCACCCTGAGCACTCCCGACCTCGTCTGATCTCGGAAGCTAAGCAGGGCTGGGCTTGGTTAGTACTTGGATGGGAGACTGCCTGGGAATACCTGGTGCTGCAAGCCTTTCATTTTCATGTCATTGAACCGCTTTTGATCCAGAGAAGGGGTGTATTAAAAGACCAAAAGCAGCTGCCCATTAATGAGGGTACATTAACGACATTGCTTTTGGCTGTTTTCCAATGTCTTGTGCTGCTAGCTGATGCCACCTACACCACACCAGGGCCTTAGTTGCTATTGAGGCCAATTACACCACACCAGGGTCTTTGGCTCTTGCTCAGGCCACTTACACCACACCAGGGCCTGTGGCACTGGCTGAGGCCACTTACACCACACCAGGGCCTGTGGCTGCTGGCTGAGGCCACTTACACCACACCAGGGCCTTATTTGCTATTGAGGCCACTTACACCACACCAGGGCCTGTGGCTCTTGCTCAGGCCACTTACACCACACCAGGGCCTGTGGCTCTTGCTCAGGCCACTCACATCACACCAGGCCCTGCGCTTCTGGCCGAGGCCATCTTCACCAAACCAGGCCCTGTGCTGCTAGCTGTGGCCATGTACAACACACCAGGCCCTGTGCTGGTTCCTGAGGCCATCTTCAACAATCCAGGGCCTGTGCTGTTGGATAAATGCTAAACTGAGCCTTTGGGTTAGGGTATTATGCAAACATGAAGGTAGGGTTATAGGATTGTCTTCGTAACTTCAGGTACTTGCCACCTAATCACCTGAATCCATAAATTGAGACATTGTGCTGGGGCCAGCAGCTTACGGCCATACCACCCTGAGCACGCCCGACCTCGTCTGATCTCGGAAGCTGAGCAGGGCTGGGCTTGGTTAGTACTTGGATGGGAGACTCCCTGGGAATACCTGGTGCTGTAAGCCTTTCATTTTCATGTCATTGAACCGCTTTTGATCCAGAGAAGGGGTGTATTAAAAGACCAAAAGCAGCTGCCCATTAATGAGGGCACATTAACGACATTGCTTTTGGCTGTTTTCCAATGTCTTGTGCTGCTAGCTGATGCCACCTACACCACACCAGGGCCTGAGTGACCGGCTGGGGCCACTTACACCACATCAGGGCCTGTGGCTCTGGCTGAGGCCACTTACACCACACCAGGGCCTGTGGCTGCTGGCTGAGGCCACTTACACCACACCAGGGCCTGTGGCTGCTGGCTGAGGCCACTTACACCACACCAGGGCCTTAGTTGCTATTGAGGCCAATTACACCACACCATGGTCTGTGGCTCTTGCTCAGGCCACTTACACCACACCAGGGCCTGTGGCACTGGCTGAGGCCACTTACACCACACCAGGGCCTGTGGCTGCTGGCTGAGGCCACTTACACCACACAAGGGCTTGTGGCTGCTGGCTGAGGCCACCTACACCACACCAGGGCCTGTGGCTGCTGGCTGAGGCCACCTACACCACACCAGGGCCTGTGGCTCTTGCTCAGGCCACTTACACCACACCAGGGCCTGTGGCTCTTGCTCAGGCCACTCATATCACACCAGGCCCTGTGCTTCTGGCTGAGGCCACTTAGACCACACCAGGGCCTGTGGCTGCTGGCTGAGGCCATCTACACCACAACAGGGCCTGTGGCTCTTGCTCAGGCCAGTTACACCACACCAGGGCCTGTGGCTGCTGGCTGAGGCCACTTACACCACACAAGGGCCTGTGGCTGCTGGCTGAGGCCACCTACACCACACCAGGGCCTTAGTTGCTATTGAGGCCAATTACACCACACCAGGGTCTGTGGCTCTTGCTCAGGCCACTTACACCACACCAGGGCCTGTGGCACTGGCTGAGGCCACTTACACCACACCAGGGCCTGTGGCTGCTGGCTGAGGCCACTTACACCACACAAGGGCTTGTGGCTGCTGGCTGAGGCCACCTACACCACACCAGGGCCTGTGGCTGCTGGCTGAGGCCACCTACACCACACCAGGGCCTGTGGCTCTTGCTCAGGCCACTTACACCACACCAGGGCCTGTGGCTCTTGCTCAGGCCACTCATATCACACCAGGCCCTGTGCTTCTGGCTGAGGCCACTTAGACCACACCAGGGCCTGTGGCTGCTGGCTGAGGCCATCTACACCACAACAGGGCCTGTGGCTCTTGCTCAGGCCAGTTACACCACACCAGGGCCTGTGGCTGCTGGCTGAGGCCACTTACACCACACAAGGGCCTGTGGCTGCTGGCTGAGGCCACCTACACCACACCAGGGCCTTAGTTGCTATTGAGGCCAATTACACCACACCAGGGTCTGTGGCTCTTGCTCAGGCCTCTTACACCACACCAGGGCCTGTGGCACTGGCTGAGGCCACTTACACCACACCAGGGCCTGTGGCTGCTGGCTGAGGCCACTTACACCACACAAGGGCCTTTGGCTGCTGGCTGAGGCCACCTACACCACACCAGGGCCTGTGGCTGCTGGCTGAGACCACTTACACCACACCAGGGCATGTGGCTTTTGCTCAGGCCACTTACACCACACCAGGGCCTGTGGCTCTTGCTCAGGCCACTTACACCACACCAGGGCCTGTGGCTGCTGGCTGAGGCCACTTACACCACACCAGGGCCTGTGGCTGCTGGCTGAGGCCACTTACACCACACCAGGGCCTGTGGCGGCTGGCTGAGGCCACCTACACCACACCAGGGCCTGAGTGACCGGCTGGGGCCACTTACACCACATCAGGGCCTGTGGCTCTGGCTGAGGCCAGTTACACCACAACAGGGCCTGTGGCTGCTGCCTGAGGCCACATACACCACACCAGGGCCTTAGTTGCTATTGAGGCCAATTACACCACACCAGGGTCTGTGGCTCTTGCTGAGGCCACCTACACCACACCAGGGCCTGTGGCTGCTGGCTGAGGCCACTTACACCACACCAGGGCCTGTGGCTGCTGGCTGAGGCCACCTACACCACACCAGGGCCTGTGGCTGCTTGCTGAGGCGACTTACACCACACCAGGGCCTGTTGCTGCTGGCTGAGGCCACTTACACCACACCAGTGCCTGTGGCTTCTGGCTGAGGCGACTTACACCACATCAGGGCCTTAGTTGCTATTGAGGCCAATTACACCACACCAGGGTCTGTGGCTCTTGCTGAGGCCACTTAGACCACACCAGGGCCTGTGGCTGCTGGCTGAGGCCACTTACACCACACCAGGGCCTGTGGCTGCTGGCTGAGGCCACCTACACCACACCAGGGCCTGTGGCTGCTTGCTGAGGCGACTTACACCACACCAGGGCCTGTTGCTGCTGGCTGAGGCCACTTACACCACACCAGTGCCTGTGGCTTCTGGCTGAGGCGACTTACACCACATCAGGGCCTGTGGCTCTGGCTGAGGCCACTTACACCACACCAGGGCCTGTGGCTGCTGGCTGAGGCCAGTTACACCACACCAGGGCCTGTGGCTGCTGGCTGAGGCCACATACACCACACCAGGGCCTTAGTTGCTATTGAGGCCAATTACACCACACCAGGGTCTGTGGCTCTTGCTCAGGCCACTAACATCACACCAGGGCCTGTGGCACTGGCTGAGGCCACTTACACCACACCAGGGCCTGTGGCTGCTGGCTGAGGCCACTTACACCACACAAGGGCTTGTGGCTGCTGGCTGAGGCCACCTACACCACACCAGGGCCTGTGGCTGCTGGCTGAGGCCACCTACACCACACCAGGGCCTGTGGCTCTTGCTCAGGCCACTTACACCACACCAGGGCCTGTGGCTCTTGCTCAGGCCACTTACACCACACCAGGGCCTGTGGCTCTTGCTCAGGCCACTCATATCACACCAGGCCCTGTGCTTCTGGCTGAGGCCACTTACACCACACCAGGGCCTGTGGCTGCTGGCTGAGGCCATCTACACCACACCAGGGCCTGTGGCTGCTGGCTGAGGCGACTTACACCACACCAGGGCCCTTTTGCTGCTGGCTGAGGCCACTTACACCACACCAGTGCCTGTGGCTTCTGGCTGAGGCGACTTACACCACACCAGGGCCTGTGGCTGCTGGCTGAGGCCACTTACACCACACCAGGGCCTGTGGCTCTTGCTCAGGCCACTCACATCACACCAGGCCCTGCGCTTCTGGCCCAGGCCATCTTCACCAAACCAGGCCCTGTGGCTCTTGCTCAGGCCACTTACACCACACCAGGGCCTGTGGCTCTGGCTTAGGCCACTTACACCACACCAGGGCCTGTGGCACTTGCTCAGGCCACTTACACCACACCAGGGCCTGTGGCTGCTGGCTGAGGCCACTTACACCACACCAGGGCCTGTGGCTCTTACTCAGGCCACTTACACCACACCAGGGCCTGTGGCACTGGCTGAGGCCACTTAGACCACACCAGGGCCTGTGGCTGCTGGCTGAGGCCACTTACACCACACCAGGGCCTGTGGCTGCTGGCTGAGGCCACTTACACCACACCAGGGCCTGTGGCTGCTGGCTGAGGCCACTTACACCAAACCAGGGCCTGTGGCTGCTTGCTGAGGCCATCTTCACCAAACCAGGCCCTGTGCTGCTTGCTGTGGCCATGTAAAACACACCAGGTCCTGTGCTGGTTCTTGAGGCCATCTTCAACAATCCAGGGCCTGTGCTGTTGGATAAATGCCAAACTGAGCCTTTGGGTTAGGGTATTATGCAAACATGCAGGTATGGTTATAGGATTGTCTTCGTAACTTCAGGTACTTGCCACCTAATCACTTGAATCCATAAATTGAGACATTGTGCTGGGGCCAGCAGCTTACGGCCATACCACCCTGAGCACGCCCGACCTCGTCTGATCTCGGAAGCTAAGCAGGGCTGGGCTTGGTTAGTACTTGGATGGGAGACTGCCTGGGAATACCTGGTGCTGTAAGCCTTTCATTTTCATGTCATTGAACCGCTTTTGATCCAGAGAAGGGGTGTATTAAAAGACCAGAAGCAGCTCCCCATTAATGAGGGCACATTAACGACATTGCTTTTGGCTGTTTTCCAATGTCTTGTGCTGCTAGCTGATGCCACCTACACCACACCAGGGCCTGAGTGACCGGCTGGGGCCACTTACACCACATCAGGGTCTGTTGCTCTGGCTGAGGCCACTTACACCACACCAGGGCCTGTGGCTGCTGGCTGAGGCCACCTACACCACACCAGGGCCTTAGTTGCTATTGAGGCCAATTACACCACACCAGGGTCTGTGGTTCTTGCTCAGGCCACTTACACCACACCAGGGCCTTAGTTGCTATTGAGGCCAATTACACCACACCAGGGCCTGTGGCACTGGCTGAGGCCACTTACACCACACCAGGGCCTGTGGCTGCTGGCTGAGGCCACTTACACCACACAAGGGCCTGTGGCTGCTGGCTGAGGCCACTTACACCACACAAGGGCCTGTGGCTGCTGGCTGAGGCCACCTACACCACACCAGGGCCTGTGGCTGCTGGCTGAGGCCACTTACACCACACCAAGGCCTGTGGCTCTTGCTCAGGCCACTCACATCACACCAGGCCCTGCGCTTCTGGCCGAGGCCATCTTCACCAAACCAGGCCCTGTGCTCCTTGCTGTGGCCATGTACAACACACCAGGCCCTGTGCTGGTTTCCTGAGGCCATCTTCAACAATCCAGGGCCTGTGCTGTTGGATAAATGCCAAACTGAGCCTTTGGGTTAGGGTATTATGCAAACATGCAGGTATGGTTATAGCATTGTCTTCGTAACTTCAGGTACTTGCCACCTAATCACTTGAATCCATAAATTGAGACATTGTGCTGGAGCCAGCAGCTTACGGCCATACCACCCTGAGCACGCCCGACCTCGTCTGATCTCGGAAGCTAAGCAGGGCTGGGCTTGGTTAGTACTTGGATGGGAGACTGCCTGGGAATACCTGGTGCTGTAAGCCTTTCATTTTCATGTCATTGAACCGCTTTTGATCCAGAGAAGGGGTGTATTAAAAGACCAAAAGCAGCTGCCCATTAATAAGGGCACATTAATCACATTGCTTTTGGCTCTTTTCCAATGTCTTGTGCTGCTAGCTGATGCCACCTACACCACACCAGGGCCTGAGTGACCGGCTGGGGCCACTTACACCACATCAGGGGCTGTGGCTCTGGCTGAGTCCAGTTACACCACACCAGGGCCTGTGGGTTCTGGCTGAGGCGACTTACACCACACCAGGGCCTGTGGCTGCTGGCTGAGGCCACTTACACCACACCAGGGCCTGTGGCTCTTGCTCAGGCCACTCACATCACACCAGGCCCTGCGCTTCTGGCCGAGGCCATCTTCACCAAACCAGGCCCTGTGCTGCTAGCTGTGGCCATGTACAACACACCAGGCCCTGTGCTGGTTCCTGAGGCCATCTTCAACAATCCAGGGCCTGTGCTGTTGGATAAATGCTAAACTGAGCCTTTGGGTTAGGGTATTATGCAAACATGAAGGTAGGGTTATAGGATTGTCTTCGTAACTTCAGGTACTTGCCACCTAATCACCTGAATCCATAAATTGAGACATTGTGCTGGGGCCAGCAGCTTACGGCCATACCACCCTGAGCACGCCTGACCTCGTCTGATCTCGGAAGCTGAGCAGGGCTGGGCTTGGTTAGTACTTGGATGGCCTGGGAATACCTGGTGCTGTAAGCTTTTCATTTTCATGTCATTGAACCGCTTTTGATCCAGAGAAGGGGTGTATTAAAAGACCAAAAGCAGCTGCCCATTAATGAGGGCACATTAACGACATTGCTTTTGGCTCTTTTCCAATGTCTTGTGCTGCTAGCTGATGCCACCTACACCACACCAGGGCCTGAGTGACCGGCTGGGGCCACTTACACCACATCAGGGCCTGTGGCTCTGGCTGAGGCCACTTACACCACACCAGGGCCTGTGGCTGCTGGCTTAGGCCACCTACACCACACCAGGACCTTAGTTGCTATTGAGGCCAATTACACCACACCATGGTCTGTGGCTCTTGCTCAGGCCACTTACACCACACCAGGGCCTGTGGCTGCTGGCTGAGGCCACTTACACCACACCAGGGCCTGTGGCGGCTGGCTGAGGCCACCTACACCACACCAGGGCCTGAGTAACCGGCTGGGGCCACTTACACCACATCAGGGCCTGTGGCTCTGGCTGAGGCCAGTTACACCACAACAGGGCCTGTGGCTGCTGCCTGAGGCCACATACACCACACCAGGGCCTTAGTTGCTATTGAGGCCAATTACACCACACCAGGGTCTGTGGCTCTTGCTCAGGCCACTCACATCACACCAGGCCCTGCGCTTCTGGCCACTTACACCACACCAGGGCCTTATTTGCTGGCTGAGGCCACATACACCAAACCAGGGCCTTAGTTGCTATTGAGGCCAATTACACCACACAAGGGCCTGTGGCTGCTGGCTGAGGCCACTTACACCACACCAGGGCCTGTGGCTGCTGGCTGAGGCCACCTACACCACACCAGGGCCTTAGTTGCTATTGAGGCCAATTACACCACACCAGGGCCTGTGGCTCTTGCTCAGGCCACTTACACCACACCAGGGCCTGTGGCACTGGCTGAGGCCACTTACACCACACTAGGGCCTGTGGCTGCTGGCTGAGGCCACCTACACCACACCAGGGCCTTAGTTGCTATTTAGGCCAATTACACCACACAAGGGCCTGTGGCTGCTGGCTGAGGCCACCTACACCACACCAGGGCCTGTGGCTGCTGGCTGAGGCCACTTACACCACACCAGGGCCCTTTTGCTGCTGGCTGAGGCCACTTACACCACACCAGTGCCTGTGGCTTCTGGCTGAGGCGACTTACACCACACCAGGGCCTGTGGCTGCTGGCTGAGGCCACTTACACCACACCAAGGCCTGTGGCTCTTGCGCAGGCCACTCACATCACACCAGGCCCTGCGCTTCTGGCCGAGGCCATCTTCACCAAACCAGGCCCTGTGCTGCTTGCTGTGGTCATGTACAACACACCAGGCCCTGTGCTGGTTCCTGAGGCCATCTTCAACAATCCAGGGCCTGTGCTGTTGGATAAATGCCAAACTGAGCCTTTGGGTTAGGGTATTATGCAAACATGCAGGTATGGTTATAGGATTGTCTTCGTAACTTCAGGTACTTGCCACCTAATCACTTGAATCCATAAATTGAGACATTGTGCTGGAGCCAGCAGCTTACGGCCATACCACCCTGAGCACGCCCGACCTCGTCTGATCTCGGAAGCTAAGCAGGAGTGGGCTTGGTTAGTACTTGGATGGGAGACTGCCTGGGAATACCTGGTGCTGTAAGCCTTTCATTTTCATGTCATTGAACCGCTTTTGATCCAGAGAAGGGGTGTATTAAAAGACCAAAAGCAGCTGCCCATTAATGAGGGTACATTAACGACATTGCTTTTGGCTCTTTTCCAATGTCTTGTGCTGCTAGCTGATGCCACCTACACCACACCAGGGCCTGAGTGACCGGCTGGGGCCATTTACACCACATCAGGGCCTGTTGCTCTGGCTGAGTTCAGTTACACCACAACAGGGCCTGTGGCTGCTGGCTGAGGCCACATACACCACACCAGGGCCTTAGTTGCTATTTAGGCCAATTACACCACACCAGGGTCTGTGGCTCTTGCTCAGGCCACTTACACCACACCAGGGCCTGTGGCTGCTGGCTGAGGCCACTTACACCACACCAGGGCCTGTGGCTGCTGGCTGAGGCCACTTACACCACACCAGGGCCTGTGGCTGCTGGCTGAGGCCACTTACACCACACCAGGGCCTGTGGCTGCTGGCTGAGGCCACCTACACCACACCAGGGCCTGTGGCTGCTGGCTGAGGCCACTTACACCACACCAGGGCCCTTTTGCTGCTGGCTGAGGCCACTTACACCACACCAGTGCCTGTGGCTTCTGGCTGAGGCGACTTACACCACACAAGGGCCTGTGGCTGCTGGCTGAGGCCAATTACACCACACCAGGGTCTGTGGCTCTTGCTCAGGCCACTTACACCACACCAGGGCCTGTGGCACTGGCTCAGGCCACTTACACCACACCAGGGCCTGTGGCACTGGCTGAGGCCACTTACACCACACCAGGGCCTGTTGCTGCTGGCTGAGGCCACCTACACCACACCAGTGCCTGTGGCTGCTGGCTGAGGCCACTTACACCACACCAGGGCCTGTGGCTGCTGGCTGAGGCCACCTACACCACACCAGGGCCTGTGGCTGCTGGCTGAGGCCACTTACACCACACCAGGGCCTGTGGCTGCTGGCTGAGGCCACTTACACCACACCAGGGCCTGTGGCTGCTGGCTGAGGCCACCTACACCACACCAGGGCCTGTGGCTGCTGGCTGAGGCCACTTACACCACACCAGGGCCCTTTTGCTGCTGGCTGAGGCCACTTAAACCACACCAGTGCCTGTGGCTTCTGGCTGAGGCGACTTACACCACACCAGGGCCTGTTGCTGCTGGCTGAGGCCACTTACACCACACCAGGGCATTAGTTGCTATTGAGGCCAATTACACCACACCAGTGTCTGTGGCTCTTGCTCAGGCCACTTACACCACACCAGGGCCTTAGTTGCTATTGAGGCCAATTACACCACACCAGGGTCTGTGGCTCTTGCTGAGGCCACTTACACCACACCAGGGCCTGTGGCTGCTGGCTGAGGCCACTTACACCACACCAGGCCCTATGGCTGCTGGCTGAGGCCACCTACACCACACCAGGGCCTGTGGCTCTTGCTCAGGCCACTTACACCACACCAGGGCCTGTGGCACTGGCTGAGGCCACTTACACCACACCAGGGCCCTTTTGCTGCTGGCTGAGGCCACTTACACCACACCAGGGCCTGTGGCACTGGCTGAGGCCACTTACACCACACCAGGGCCCTTTTGCTGCTGGCTGAGGCCACTTACACCACACCAGGGCCTGTGGCACTGGCTGAGGCCACTTACACCACACCAGGGCCCTTTTGCTGCTGGCTGAGGCCACTTACACCACACCAGTGCCTGTGGCTTCTGGCTGAGGCGACTTACACCACACCAGGGTCTGTGGCTCTTGCTCAGGCCACTTACACCACACCAGGGCCTGTGGCACTGGCTGAGGCCACTTACACCACACCAGGGCCTGTGGCTGCTGGCTGAGGCCACTTACACCACACCAGGGCCTGTGCTGCTAGCTGTGGCCATGTACAACACACCAGGCCCTGTGCTGGTTCCTGAGGCCATCTTCAACAATCCAGGGCCTGTGCTGTTGGATAAATGCCAAACTGAGCCTTTGGGTTAGGGTATTATGCAAACATGCAGGTATGGTTATAGGATTGTCTTCGTAACTTCAGGTACTTGCCACCTAATCACTTGAATCCATAAATTGAGACATTGTGCTGGAGCCAGCAGCTTACGGCCATACCACACTGAGCACGCCCGACCTCGTCTGATCTCGGAAGCTAAGCAGGGCTGGGCTTGGTTAGTACTTGGATGGGAGACTGCCTGGGAGTACCTGGTGCTGTAAGCCTTTCATTATCATGTCATTGAACCGCTTTTGATCCAGAGAAGGGGTGTATTAAAAGACCAAAAGCAGCTACCCATTAATGAGGGCACATTAACGACACTGCTTTTGGCTCTTTTCCAATGTCTTGTGCTGCTAGCTGATGCCAATTACACCACACCAGGGCCTGAGTGACCGGCTGGGGCCACTTACACCACATCAGGGCCTGTGGCTCTGGCTGAGGCCACTTACACCACACCAGGGCCTGTGGCTGCTGGCTGAGGCCAGTTACACCACACCAGAGCCTGTGGCTGCTGGCTGAGGCCACTTACACCACACCAGGGCCTTAGTTGCTATTGAGGCCACTTACACCACACCAGGGCCTGTGGCTGCTGGCTGAGGCCAGTTACACCACACCAGGGCCTGTGGCTGCTGGCTGAGGCCACATACACCACACGAGGGCCTTAGTTGCTATTGAGGCCATTTACACCACACCAGGGTCTGTGGCTCTTGCTCAGGCCACTTACACCACACCAGGGCCTGTGGCACTGGCTGAGGCCACTTAGACCACACCAGGGCCTGTGGCTGCTGGCTGAGGCCACTCACACCACACCAGGGCCTGTGGCTCTTGCTCAGGCCACTTACACCACACCAGGGCCTGTGGCTCTTGCTCAGGCCACTCACATCACACCAGGCCCTGCGCTTCTGGCCGAGGCCATCTTCACCAAACCAGGCCCTGTGCTGCTAGCTGTGGCCATGTACAACACACCAGGCCCTGTGCTGGTTCCTGAGGCCATCTTCAACAATCCAGGGCCTGTGCTGTTGGATAAATGCTAAACTGAGCCTTTGGGTTAGGGTATTATGCAAACATGAAGGTAGGGTTATAGGATTGTCTTCGTAACTTCAGGTACTTGCCACCTAATCACCTGAATCCATAAATTGAGACATTGTGCTGGGGCCAGCAGCTTACGGCCATACCACCCTGAGAACGCCCGACCTCGTCTGATCTCGGAAGCTAAGCAGGGCTGGGCTTGGTTAGTACTTGGATGGGAGACTGCCTGGGAATACCTGGTGCTGTAAGCCTTTCATTTTCATGTCATTGAACCGCTTTTGATCCAGAGAAGGGGTGTATTAAAAGACCAAAAGCAGCTGCCCATTAATGAGGGCACATTAACGACATTGCTTTTGGCTCTTTTCCAATGTCTTGTGCTGCTAGCTGATGCCACCTACACCACACCAGGGCCTGAGTGACCGGCTGGGGCCACTTACACCACATCAGGGCCTGTGGCTCTGGCTGAGGCCACTTACACCACACCAGGGCCTGTGGCTGCTGGCTGAGGCCACTTACACCACACCAGGGCCTGTGGCTGCTGGCTGAGGCCACTTACACCACACCAGGGCCTTAGTTGCTATTGAGGCCAATTACACCACACCATGGTCTGTGGCTCTTGCTCAGGCCACTTACACCACACCAGGGCCTGTGGCACTGGCTGAGGCCACTTACACCACACCAGGGCCTGTGGCTGCTGGCTGAGGCCACTTACACCACACAAGGGCTTGTGGCTGCTGGCTGAGGCCACCTACACCACACCAGGGCCTGTGGCTGCTGGCTGATGCCACCTACACCACACCAGGGCCTGTGGCTGCTGGCTGAGGCCACTTACACCACACCAGGGCCTTAGTTGCTATTGAGTAGTGATGGGCAGATGAAGCCCCATGAAGCACTGGAGCTTTTCATCCAATTGGTTCACCCCAACGCGAAGCTTCATGAAGCTTCATTTGCTCTAGCAGGACACCTACTGGACGTAAAAATAATTAGCTGGCATGAATTTGAAGAGTGTGGCATTTTGCACACAGCCTGTAAATGTCAACAACAAAAGGAGTGTGTAAAACATGTATATTGTAGTGATGGCAGTATACTGTGTATATTTATGCTGGCAGTATGGAAAATGATTATTTGCGGCAAAGTTCGAACCGCTTCATGAACCAGTCACGTGGTACAGCCGGGCAGCGAGGCTTCGGACGTCATCATTTTCAGCTCCTCCCATAAATGAAGCAAGCCTCGATACGCGCTTCGCGGAAACGCCCCCTCCATTACTCGACACACGCTCCGAAGCCTCGATACAGAACGTCCCATCACTACTATTGAGGCCAATTACACCACACCATGGTCTGTGGCTCTTGCTCAGGCCACTTACACCACACCAGGGCCTGTGGCACTGGCTGAGGCCACTTACACCACACCAGGGCCTGTGGCTGCTGGCTGAGGCCACCTACACCACACCAGGGCCTGTGGCTGCTGGCTGAGGCGACTTACACCACACCAGGGCCCTTTTGCTGCTGGCTGAGGCCACTTACACCACACCAGTGCCTGTGGCTTCTGGCTGAGGCGACTTACACCACACCAGGGCCTGTGGCTGCTGGCTGAGGCCACTTACACCACACCAGGGCCTGTGGCTCTTGCTCAGGCCACTCACATCACACCAGGCCCTGCGCTTCTGGCCGAGGCCATCTTCACCAAACCAGGCCCTGTGGTTCTTGCTCAGGCCACTTACACCACAACAGGGCCTGTGGCTCTGGCTTAGGCCAATTACACCACACCAGGGTCTGTGGCTCTTGCTGAGGCCACTTACACCACACCAGGGCCTGTGGCTGCTGGCTGAGGCCACTTACACCACACCAGGGCCTGTGGCTGCTGGCTGAGACCACCTACACCACACCAGGGCCTGTGGCTGCTTGCTGAGGCGACTTACACCACACCAGGGCCTGTTGCTGCTGGCTGAGGCCACTTACACCACACCAGTGCCTGTGGCTTCTGGCTGAGGCCACTTACACCACACCAGGGCCTGTTGCTGCTGGCTTAGGCCACTTACACCACACCAGGGCCTGTGGCTGCTGGCTCAGGCCACTCATATCAAACCAGGTCCTGTGCTTCTGGCCGAGGCCATCTTCACCAAACCAGGCCCTGTGCTGCTAGCTGAGGCGACTTACACCACATCAGGGCCTGTGGCTCTGGCTGAGGCCACTTACACCACACCAGGGCCTGTGGCTGCTGGCTGAGGCCAGTTACACCACACCAGGGCCTGTGGTTGCTGGCTGAGGCCACATACACCACACCAGGGCCTTAGTTGCTATTGAGGCCAATTACACCACACCAGGGTCTGTGGCTCTCTCTCAGGCCACTCACATCACACCAGGCCCTGCGCTTCTGGCCACTTACACCACACCAGGGCCTGTGGCTGCTGGCTGAGGCCACTTACACCATACCAGGGCCTGTGGCTGCTGGCTGAGGCAACCTACACCACACCAGGGCCTTAGTTGCTATTGAGGCCAATTACACCACACCAGGGTCTGTGGCTCTTGCTCAGGCCACTTACACCACACCAGGGCCTGTGGCACTGGCTGAGGCCACTTACACCACACCAGGGCCTGTGGCTGCTGGCTTAGGCCACCTACACCACACCAGGGCCTTAGTTGCTATTGAGGCCAATTACACCACACAAGGTCCTGTGGCTGCTGGCTGAGGCCACCTACACCACACCAGGGCCTGTGGCTGCTGGCTGAGGCGACTTACACCACACCAGGGCCTGTGGCACTGGCTGAGGCCACTTACACCACATCAGGGCCTGTGGCTGCTGGCTGAGGCCACTTACACCACACAAGGGCTTGTGGCTGCTGGCTGAGGCCACCTACACCACACCAGGGCCTGTGGCTGCTGGCTGAGGCCACTTACACCACACCAGTGCCTGTGGCTTCTGGCTGAGGCGACTTACACCACACCAGGGCCTGTGGCTGCTGGCTGAGGCCACTTACACCACACCAAGGCCTGTGGCTCTTGCTCAGGCCACTCACATCACACCAGGCCCTGCGCTTCTGGCCGAGGCCATCTTCACCAAACCAGGCCCTGTGCTCCTTGCTGTGGCCATGTACAACACACCAGGCCCTGTGCTGGTTTCCTGAGGCCATCTTCAACAATCCAGGGCCTGTGCTGTTGGATAAATGCCAAACTGAGCCTTTGGGTTAGGGTATTATGCAAACATGCAGGTATGGTTATAGCATTGTCTTCGTAACTCCAGGTACTTGCCACCTAATCACTTGAATCCATAAATTGAGACATTGTGCTGGAGCCAGCAGCTTACGGCCATACCACCCTGAGCACGCCCGACCTCGTCTGATCTCGGAAGCTAAGCAGGGCTGGGCTTGGTTAGTACTTGGATGGGAGACTGCCTGGGAATACCTGGTGCTGTAAGCCTTTCATTTTCATGTCATTGAACCGCTTTTGATCCAGAGAAGGGGTGTATTAAAAGACCAAAAGCAGCTGCCCATTAATAAGGGCACATTAATCACATTGCTTTTGGCTCTTTTCCAATGTCTTGTGCTGCTAGCTGATGCCACCTACACCACACCAGGGCCTGAGTGACCGGCTGGGGCCACTTACACCACATCAGGGGCTGTGGCTCTGGCTGAGTCCAGTTACACCACACCAGGGCCTGTGGGTTCTGGCTGAGGCGACTTACACCACACCAGGGCCTGTGGCTGCTGGCTGAGGCCACTTACACCACACCAGGGCCTGTGGCTCTTGCTCAGGCCACTCACATCACACCAGGCCCTGCGCTTCTGGCCGAGGCCATCTTCACCAAACCAGGCCCTGTGCTGCTAGCTGTGGCCATGTACAACACACCAGGCCCTGTGCTGGTTCCTGAGGCCATCTTCAACAATCCAGGGCCTGTGCTGTTGGATAAATGCTAAACTGAGCCTTTGGGTTAGGGTATTATGCAAACATGAAGGTAGGGTTATAGGATTGTCTTCGTAACTTCAGGTACTTGCCACCTAATCACCTGAATCCATAAATTGAGACATTGTGCTGGGGCCAGCAGCTTACGGCCATACCACCCTGAGCACGCCTGACCTCGTCTGATCTCGGAAGCTGAGCAGGGCTGGGCTTGGTTAGTACTTGGATGGCCTGGGAATACCTGGTGCTGTAAGCTTTTCATTTTCATGTCATTGAACCGCTTTTGATCCAGAGAAGGGGTGTATTAAAAGACCAAAAGCAGCTGCCCATTAATGAGGGCACATTAACGACATTGCTTTTGGCTCTTTTCCAATGTCTTGTGCTGCTAGCTGATGCCACCTACACCACACCAGGGCCTGAGTGACCGGCTGGGGCCACTTACACCACATCAGGGCCTGTGGCTCTGGCTGAGGCCACTTACACCACACCAGGGCCTGTGGCTGCTGGCTGAGGCCACCTACACCACACCAGGGCCTTAGTTGCTATTGAGGCCAATTACACCACACCATGGTCTGTGGCTCTTGCTCAGGCCACTTACACCACACCAGGGCCTGTGGCTGCTGGCTGAGGCCACTTACACCACACCAGGGCCTGTGGCGGCTGGCTGAGGCCACCTACACCACACCAGGGCCTGTGGCTCTGGCTGAGGCCAATTACACCACACCAGGGTCTGTGGCTCTGGCTGAGGCCACTTACACCACATCAGGGCCTTATTTGCTATTGAGGCCAGTTACACCACACCAGGGCCTGTGGCTCTGGCTGAGGCCACTTACACCACATCAGGGCCTGTGGCTCTGGCTGAGGCCAATTACACCACACCAGGGTCTGTGGCTCTTGCTGAGGCCACTTAGACCACACCAGGGCCTGTGGCTGCTGGCTGAGGCCACTTACACCATACCAGGGCCTGTGGCTGCTGGCTGAGGCGACTTACACCACATCAGGGCCTGTGGCTCTGGCTGAGGCCACTTACACCACACCAGGGCCTGTGGCTGCTGGCTGAGGCCAGTTACACCACACCAGGGCCTGTGGCTGCTGGCTGAGGCCACATACACCACACCAGGGCCTTAGTTGCTATTGAGGCCAATTACACCACACCAGGGTCTGTGGCTCTTGCTCAGGCCACTCACATCACACCAGGCCCTGCGCTTCTGGCCACTTACACCACACCAGGGCCTTAGTTGCTATTGAGGCCAATTACACCACACCAGGGTCTTTGGCTCTTGCTCAGGCCACTTACACCACACCAGGGCCTGTGGCACTGGCTGAGGCCACTTACACCACACCAGGGCCTGTGGCTGCTGGCTGAGGCCACTTACACCACACCAGGGCCTTATTTGCTATTGAGGCCACTTACACCACACCAGGGCCTGTGGCTCTTGCTCAGGCCACTTACACCACACCAGGGCCTGTGGCTCTTGCTCAGGCCACTCACATCACACCAGGCCCTGCGCTTCTGGCCGAGGCCATCTTCACCAAACCAGGCCCTGTGCTGCTAGCTGTGGCCATGTACAACACACCAGGCCCTGTGCTGGTTCCTGAGGCCATCTTCAACAATCCAGGGCCTGTGCTGTTGGATAAATGCTAAACTGAGCCTTTGGGTTAGGGTATTATGCAAACATGAAGGTAGGGTTATAGGATTGTCTTCGTAACTTCAGGTACTTGCCACCTAATCACCTGAATCCATAAATTGAGACATTGTGCTGGGGCCAGCAGCTTACGGCCATACCACCCTGAGCACGCCCGACCTCGTCTGATCTCGGAAGCTGAGCAGGGCTGGGCTTGGTTAGTACTTGGATGGGAGACTCCCTGGGAATACCTGGTGCTGTAAGCCTTTCATTTTCATGTCATTGAACCGCTTTTGATCCAGAGAAGGGGTGTATTAAAAGACCAAAAGCAGCTGCCCATTAATGAGGGCACATTAACGACATTGCTTTTGGCTGTTTTCCAATGTCTTGTGCTGCTAGCTGATGCCACCTACACCACACCAGGGCCTGAGTGACCGGCTGGGGCCACTTACACCACATCAGGGCCTGTGGCTCTGGCTGAGGCCACTTACACCACACCAGGGCCTGTGGCTGCTGGCTGAGGCCACTTACACCACACCAGGGCCTGTGGCTGCTGGCTGAGGCCACTTACACCACACCAGGGCCTTAGTTGCTATTGAGGCCAATTACACCACACCATGGTCTGTGGCTCTTGCTCAGGCCACTTACACCACACCAGGGCCTGTGGCACTGGCTGAGGCCACTTACACCACACCAGGGCCTGTGGCTGCTGGCTGAGGCCACTTACACCACACAAGGGCTTGTGGCTGCTGGCTGAGGCCACCTACACCACACCAGGGCCTGTGGCTGCTGGCTGAGGCCACCTACACCACACCAGGGCCTGTGGCTCTTGCTCAGGCCACTTACACCACACCAGGGCCTGTGGCTCTTGCTCAGGGCACTCATATCACACCAGGCCCTGTGCTTCTGGCTGAGGCCACTTAGACCACACCAGGGCCTGTGGCTGCTGGCTGAGGCCATCTACACCACAACAGGGCCTGTGGCTCTTGCTCAGGCCAGTTACACCACACCAGGGCCTGTGGCTGCTGGCTGAGGCCACTTACACCACACAAGGGCCTGTGGCTGCTGGCTGAGGCCACCTACACCACACCAGGGCCTTAGTTGCTATTGAGGCCAATTACACCACAGCAGGGTCTGTGGCTCTTGCTCAGGCCACTTACACCACACCAGGGCCTGTGGCACTGGCTGAGGCCACTTACACCACACCAGGGCCTGTGGCTGCTGGCTGAGGCCACTTACACCACACAAGGGCTTGTGGCTGCTGGCTGAGGCCACCTACACCACACCAGGGCCTGTGGCTGCTGGCTGAGGCCACCTACACCACACCAGGGCCTGTGGCTCTTGCTCAGGCCACTTACACCACACCAGGGCCTGTGGCTCTTGCTCAGGCCACTCATATCACACCAGGCCCTGTGCTTCTGGCTGAGGCCACTTAGACCACACCAGGGCCTGTGGCTGCTGGCTGAGGCCATCTACACCACAACAGGGCCTGTGGCTCTTGCTCAGGCCAGTTACACCACACCAGGGCCTGTGGCTAGTGGCTGAGGCCACTTACACCACACAAGGGCCTGTGGCTGCTGGCTGAGGCCACCTACACCACACCAGGGCCTTAGTTGCTATTGAGGCCAATTACACCACACCAGGGTCTGTGGCTCTTGCTCAGGCCACTTACACCACACCAGGGCCTGTGGCACTGGCTGAGGCCACTTACACCACACCAGGGCCTGTGGCTGCTGGCTGAGGCCACTTACACCACACAAGGGCCTTTGGCTGCTGGCTGAGGCCACCTACACCACACCAGGGCCTGTGGCTGCTGGCTGAGACCACTTACACCACACCAGGGCATGTGGCTTTTGCTCAGGCCACTTACACCACACCAGGGCCTGTGGCTCTTGCTCAGGCCACTTACACCACACCAGGGCCTGTGGCTGCTGGCTGAGGCCACTTACACCACACCAGGGCCTGTGGCTCTGGCTGAGGCCACTTACACCACACCAGGGCCTGTGGCTGCTGGCTGAGGCCACTTACACCACACCAGGGCCTGTGGCTGCTGGCTGAGGCCACTTACACCACACCAGGGCCTTAGTTGCTATTGAGGCCAATTACACCACACCATGGTCTGTGGCTCTTGCTCAGGCCACTTACACCACACCAGGGCCTGTGGCACTGGCTGAGGCCACTTACACCACACCAGGGCCTGTGGCTGCTGGCTGAGGCCACTTACACCACACAAGGGCTTGTGGCTGCTGGCTGAGGCCACCTACACCACACCAGGGCCTGTGGCTGCTGGCTGATGCCACCTACACCACACCAGGGCCTGTGGCTGCTGGCTGAGGCCACTTACACCACACCAGGGCCTTAGTTGCTATTGAGTAGTGATGGGCAGATGAAGCCCCATGAAGCACTGGAGCTTTTCATCCAATTGGTTCACCCCAACGCGAAGCTTCATGAAGCTTCATTTGCTCTAGCAGGACACCTACTGGACGTAAAAATAATTAGCTGGCATGAATTTGAAGAGTGTGGCATTTTGCACACAGCCTGTAAATGTCAACAACAAAAGGAGTGTGTAAAACATGTATATTGTAGTGATGGCAGTATACTGTGTATATTTATGCTGGCAGTATGGAAAATGATTATTTGCGGCAAAGTTCGAACCGCTTCATGAACCAGTCACGTGGTACAGCCGGGCAGCGAGGCTTCGGACGTCATCATTTTCAGCTCCTCCCATAAATGAAGCAAGCCTCGATACGCGCTTCGCGGAAACGCCCCCTCCATTACTCGACACACGCTCCGAAGCCTCGATACAGAACGTCCCATCACTACTATTGAGGCCAATTACACCACACCATGGTCTGTGGCTCTTGCTCAGGCCACTTACACCACACCAGGGCCTGTGGCACTGGCTGAGGCCACTTACACCACACCAGGGCCTGTGGCTGCTGGCTGAGGCCACCTACACCACACCAGGGCCTGTGGCTGCTGGCTGAGGCGACTTACACCACACCAGGGCCCTTTTGCTGCTGGCTGAGGCCACTTACACCACACCAGTGCCTGTGGCTTCTGGCTGAGGCGACTTACACCACACCAGGGCCTGTGGCTGCTGGCTGAGGCCACTTACACCACACCAGGGCCTGTGGCTCTTGCTCAGGCCACTCACATCACACCAGGCCCTGCGCTTCTGGCCGAGGCCATCTTCACCAAACCAGGCCCTGTGGTTCTTGCTCAGGCCACTTACACCACAACAGGGCCTGTGGCTCTGGCTTAGGCCAATTACACCACACCAGGGTCTGTGGCTCTTGCTGAGGCCACTTACACCACACCAGGGCCTGTGGCTGCTGGCTGAGGCCACTTACACCACACCAGGGCCTGTGGCTGCTGGCTGAGACCACCTACACCACACCAGGGCCTGTGGCTGCTTGCTGAGGCGACTTACACCACACCAGGGCCTGTTGCTGCTGGCTGAGGCCACTTACACCACACCAGTGCCTGTGGCTTCTGGCTGAGGCCACTTACACCACACCAGGGCCTGTTGCTGCTGGCTTAGGCCACTTACACCACACCAGGGCCTGTGGCTGCTGGCTCAGGCCACTCATATCAAACCAGGTCCTGTGCTTCTGGCCGAGGCCATCTTCACCAAACCAGGCCCTGTGCTGCTAGCTGAGGCGACTTACACCACATCAGGGCCTGTGGCTCTGGCTGAGGCCACTTACACCACACCAGGGCCTGTGGCTGCTGGCTGAGGCCAGTTACACCACACCAGGGCCTGTGGTTGCTGGCTGAGGCCACATACACCACACCAGGGCCTTAGTTGCTATTGAGGCCAATTACACCACACCAGGGTCTGTGGCTCTCTCTCAGGCCACTCACATCACACCAGGCCCTGCGCTTCTGGCCACTTACACCACACCAGGGCCTGTGGCTGCTGGCTGAGGCCACTTACACCATACCAGGGCCTGTGGCTGCTGGCTGAGGCAACCTACACCACACCAGGGCCTTAGTTGCTATTGAGGCCAATTACACCACACCAGGGTCTGTGGCTCTTGCTCAGGCCACTTACACCACACCAGGGCCTGTGGCACTGGCTGAGGCCACTTACACCACACCAGGGCCTGTGGCTGCTGGCTTAGGCCACCTACACCACACCAGGGCCTTAGTTGCTATTGAGGCCAATTACACCACACAAGGTCCTGTGGCTGCTGGCTGAGGCCACCTACACCACACCAGGGCCTGTGGCTGCTGGCTGAGGCGACTTACACCACACCAGGGCCTGTGGCACTGGCTGAGGCCACTTACACCACATCAGGGCCTGTGGCTGCTGGCTGAGGCCACTTACACCACACAAGGGCTTGTGGCTGCTGGCTGAGGCCACCTACACCACACCAGGGCCTGTGGCTGCTGGCTGAGGCCACTTACACCACACCAGTGCCTGTGGCTTCTGGCTGAGGCGACTTACACCACACCAGGGCCTGTGGCTGCTGGCTGAGGCCACTTACACCACACCAAGGCCTGTGGCTCTTGCTCAGGCCACTCACATCACACCAGGCCCTGCGCTTCTGGCCGAGGCCATCTTCACCAAACCAGGCCCTGTGCTCCTTGCTGTGGCCATGTACAACACACCAGGCCCTGTGCTGGTTTCCTGAGGCCATCTTCAACAATCCAGGGCCTGTGCTGTTGGATAAATGCCAAACTGAGCCTTTGGGTTAGGGTATTATGCAAACATGCAGGTATGGTTATAGCATTGTCTTCGTAACTCCAGGTACTTGCCACCTAATCACTTGAATCCATAAATTGAGACATTGTGCTGGAGCCAGCAGCTTACGGCCATACCACCCTGAGCACGCCTGACCTCGTCTGATCTCGGAAGCTAAGCAGGGCTGGGCTTGGTTAGTACTTGGATGGGAGACTGCCTGGGAATACCTGGTGCTGTAAGCCTTTCATTTTCATGTCATTGAACCGCTTTTGATCCAGAGAAGGGGTGTATTAAAAGACCAAAAGCAGCTGCCCATTAATAAGGGCACATTAATCACATTGCTTTTGGCTCTTTTCCAATGTCTTGTGCTGCTAGCTGATGCCACCTACACCACACCAGGGCCTGAGTGACCGGCTGGGGCCACTTACACCACATCAGGGGCTGTGGCTCTGGCTGAGTCCAGTTACACCACACCAGGGCCTGTGGGTTCTGGCTGAGGCGACTTACACCACACCAGGGCCTGTGGCTGCTGGCTGAGGCCACTTACACCACACCAGGGCCTGTGGCTCTTGCTCAGGCCACTCACATCACACCAGGCCCTGCGCTTCTGGCCGAGGCCATCTTCACCAAACCAGGCCCTGTGCTGCTAGCTGTGGCCATGTACAACACACCAGGCCCTGTGCTGGTTCCTGAGGCCATCTTCAACAATCCAGGGCCTGTGCTGTTGGATAAATGCTAAACTGAGCCTTTGGGTTAGGGTATTATGCAAACATGAAGGTAGGGTTATAGGATTGTCTTCGTAACTTCAGGTACTTGCCACCTAATCACCTGAATCCATAAATTGAGACATTGTGCTGGGGCCAGCAGCTTACGGCCATACCACCCTGAGCACGCCTGACCTCGTCTGATCTCGGAAGCTGAGCAGGGCTGGGCTTGGTTAGTACTTGGATGGCCTGGGAATACCTGGTGCTGTAAGCTTTTCATTTTCATGTCATTGAACCGCTTTTGATCCAGAGAAGGGGTGTATTAAAAGACCAAAAGCAGCTGCCCATTAATGAGGGCACATTAACGACATTGCTTTTGGCTCTTTTCCAATGTCTTGTGCTGCTAGCTGATGCCACCTACACCACACCAGGGCCTGAGTGACCGGCTGGGGCCACTTACACCACATCAGGGCCTGTGGCTCTGGCTGAGGCCACTTACACCACACCAGGGCCTGTGGCTGCTGGCTGAGGCCACCTACACCACACCAGGGCCTTAGTTGCTATTGAGGCCAATTACACCACACCATGGTCTGTGGCTCTTGCTCAGGCCACTTACACCACACCAGGGCCTGTGGCTGCTGGCTGAGGCCACTTACACCACACCAGGGCCTGTGGCGGCTGGCTGAGGCCACCTACACCACACCAGGGCCTGTGGCTCTGGCTGAGGCCAATTACACCACACCAGGGTCTGTGGCTCTGGCTGAGGCCACTTACACCACATCAGGGCCTTATTTGCTATTGAGGCCAGTTACACCACACCAGGGCCTGTGGCTCTGGCTGAGGCCACTTACACCACATCAGGGCCTGTGGCTCTGGCTGAGGCCAATTACACCACACCAGGGTCTGTGGCTCTTGCTGAGGCCACTTAGACCACACCAGGGCCTGTGGCTGCTGGCTGAGGCCACTTACACCACACCAGTGCCTGTGGCTTCTGGCTGAGGCGACTTACACCACACCAGGGCCTGTGGCTGCTGGCTGAGGCCACTTACACCACACCAGGGCCTGTGGCTCTTGCTCAGGCCACTCACATCACACCAGGCCCTGCGCTTCTGGCCGAGGCCATCTTCACCAAACCAGGCCCTGTGGTTCTTGCTCAGGCCACTTACACCACAACAGGGCCTGTGGCTCTGGCTTAGGCCAATTACACCACACCAGGGTCTGTGGCTCTTGCTGAGGCCACTTACACCACACCAGGGCCTGTGGCTGCTGGCTGAGGCCACTTACACCACACCAGGGCCTGTGGCTGCTGGCTGAGACCACCTACACCACACCAGGGCCTGTGGCTGCTTGCTGAGGCGACTTACACCACACCAGGGCCTGTTGCTGCTGGCTGAGGCCACTTACACCACACCAGTGCCTGTGGCTTCTGGCTGAGGCCACTTACACCACACCAGGGCCTGTTGCTGCTGGCTTAGGCCACTTACACCACACCAGGGCCTGTGGCTGCTGGCTCAGGCCACTCATATCAAACCAGGTCCTGTGCTTCTGGCCGAGGCCATCTTCACCAAACCAGGCCCTGTGCTGCTAGCTGAGGCGACTTACACCACATCAGGGCCTGTGGCTCTGGCTGAGGCCACTTACACCACACCAGGGCCTGTGGCTGCTGGCTGAGGCCAGTTACACCACACCAGGGCCTGTGGTTGCTGGCTGAGGCCACATACACCACACCAGGGCCTTAGTTGCTATTGAGGCCAATTACACCACACCAGGGTCTGTGGCTCTCTCTCAGGCCACTCACATCACACCAGGCCCTGCGCTTCTGGCCACTTACACCACACCAGGGCCTGTGGCTGCTGGCTGAGGCCACTTACACCATACCAGGGCCTGTGGCTGCTGGCTGAGGCAACCTACACCACACCAGGGCCTTAGTTGCTATTGAGGCCAATTACACCACACCAGGGTCTGTGGCTCTTGCTCAGGCCACTTACACCACACCAGGGCCTGTGGCACTGGCTGAGGCCACTTACACCACACCAGGGCCTGTGGCTGCTGGCTTAGGCCACCTACACCACACCAGGGCCTTAGTTGCTATTGAGGCCAATTACACCACACAAGGTCCTGTGGCTGCTGGCTGAGGCCACCTACACCACACCAGGGCCTGTGGCTGCTGGCTGAGGCGACTTACACCACACCAGGGCCTGTGGCACTGGCTGAGGCCACTTACACCACATCAGGGCCTGTGGCTGCTGGCTGAGGCCACTTACACCACACAAGGGCTTGTGGCTGCTGGCTGAGGCCACCTACACCACACCAGGGCCTGTGGCTGCTGGCTGAGGCCACTTACACCACACCAGTGCCTGTGGCTTCTGGCTGAGGCGACTTACACCACACCAGGGCCTGTGGCTGCTGGCTGAGGCCACTTACACCACACCAAGGCCTGTGGCTCTTGCTCAGGCCACTCACATCACACCAGGCCCTGCGCTTCTGGCCGAGGCCATCTTCACCAAACCAGGCCCTGTGCTCCTTGCTGTGGCCATGTACAACACACCAGGCCCTGTGCTGGTTTCCTGAGGCCATCTTCAACAATCCAGGGCCTGTGCTGTTGGATAAATGCCAAACTGAGCCTTTGGGTTAGGGTATTATGCAAACATGCAGGTATGGTTATAGCATTGTCTTCGTAACTCCAGGTACTTGCCACCTAATCACTTGAATCCATAAATTGAGACATTGTGCTGGAGCCAGCAGCTTACGGCCATACCACCCTGAGCACGCCCGACCTCGTCTGATCTCGGAAGCTAAGCAGGGCTGGGCTTGGTTAGTACTTGGATGGGAGACTGCCTGGGAATACCTGGTGCTGTAAGCCTTTCATTTTCATGTCATTGAACCGCTTTTGATCCAGAGAAGGGGTGTATTAAAAGACCAAAAGCAGCTGCCCATTAATAAGGGCACATTAATCACATTGCTTTTGGCTCTTTTCCAATGTCTTGTGCTGCTAGCTGATGCCACCTACACCACACCAGGGCCTGAGTGACCGGCTGGGGCCACTTACACCACATCAGGGGCTGTGGCTCTGGCTGAGTCCAGTTACACCACACCAGGGCCTGTGGGTTCTGGCTGAGGCGACTTACACCACACCAGGGCCTGTGGCTGCTGGCTGAGGCCACTTACACCACACCAGGGCCTGTGGCTCTTGCTCAGGCCACTCACATCACACCAGGCCCTGCGCTTCTGGCCGAGGCCATCTTCACCAAACCAGGCCCTGTGCTGCTAGCTGTGGCCATGTACAACACACCAGGCCCTGTGCTGGTTCCTGAGGCCATCTTCAACAATCCAGGGCCTGTGCTGTTGGATAAATGCTAAACTGAGCCTTTGGGTTAGGGTATTATGCAAACATGAAGGTAGGGTTATAGGATTGTCTTCGTAACTTCAGGTACTTGCCACCTAATCACCTGAATCCATAAATTGAGACATTGTGCTGGGGCCAGCAGCTTACGGCCATACCACCCTGAGCACGCCTGACCTCGTCTGATCTCGGAAGCTGAGCAGGGCTGGGCTTGGTTAGTACTTGGATGGCCTGGGAATACCTGGTGCTGTAAGCTTTTCATTTTCATGTCATTGAACCGCTTTTGATCCAGAGAAGGGGTGTATTAAAAGACCAAAAGCAGCTGCCCATTAATGAGGGCACATTAACGACATTGCTTTTGGCTCTTTTCCAATGTCTTGTGCTGCTAGCTGATGCCACCTACACCACACCAGGGCCTGAGTGACCGGCTGGGGCCACTTACACCACATCAGGGCCTGTGGCTCTGGCTGAGGCCACTTACACCACACCAGGGCCTGTGGCTGCTGGCTGAGGCCACCTACACCACACCAGGGCCTTAGTTGCTATTGAGGCCAATTACACCACACCATGGTCTGTGGCTCTTGCTCAGGCCACTTACACCACACCAGGGCCTGTGGCTGCTGGCTGAGGCCACTTACACCACACCAGGGCCTGTGGCGGCTGGCTGAGGCCACCTACACCACACCAGGGCCTGTGGCTCTGGCTGAGGCCAATTACACCACACCAGGGTCTGTGGCTCTGGCTGAGGCCACTTACACCACATCAGGGCCTTATTTGCTATTGAGGCCAGTTACACCACACCAGGGCCTGTGGCTCTGGCTGAGGCCACTTACACCACATCAGGGCCTGTGGCTCTGGCTGAGGCCAATTACACCACACCAGGGTCTGTGGCTCTTGCTGAGGCCACTTAGACCACACCAGGGCCTGTGGCTGCTGGCTGAGGCCACTTACACCATACCAGGGCCTGTGGCTGCTGGCTGAGGCGACTTACACCACATCAGGGCCTGTGGCTCTGGCTGAGGCCACTTACACCACACCAGGGCCTGTGGCTGCTGGCTGAGGCCAGTTACACCACACCAGGGCCTGTGGCTGCTGGCTGAGGCCACATACACCACACCAGGGCCTTAGTTGCTATTGAGGCCAATTACACCACACCAGGGTCTGTGGCTCTTGCTCAGGCCACTCACATCACACCAGGCCCTGCGCTTCTGGCCACTTACACCACACCAGGGCCTTAGTTGCTATTGAGGCCAATTACACCACACCAGGGTCTTTGGCTCTTGCTCAGGCCACTTACACCACACCAGGGCCTGTGGCACTGGCTGAGGCCACTTACACCACACCAGGGCCTGTGGCTGCTGGCTGAGGCCACTTACACCACACCAGGGCCTTATTTGCTATTGAGGCCACTTACACCACACCAGGGCCTGTGGCTCTTGCTCAGGCCACTTACACCACACCAGGGCCTGTGGCTCTTGCTCAGGCCACTCACATCACACCAGGCCCTGCGCTTCTGGCCGAGGCCATCTTCACCAAACCAGGCCCTGTGCTGCTAGCTGTGGCCATGTACAACACACCAGGCCCTGTGCTGGTTCCTGAGGCCATCTTCAACAATCCAGGGCCTGTGCTGTTGGATAAATGCTAAACTGAGCCTTTGGGTTAGGGTATTATGCAAACATGAAGGTAGGGTTATAGGATTGTCTTCGTAACTTCAGGTACTTGCCACCTAATCACCTGAATCCATAAATTGAGACATTGTGCTGGGGCCAGCAGCTTACGGCCATACCACCCTGAGCACGCCCGACCTCGTCTGATCTCGGAAGCTGAGCAGGGCTGGGCTTGGTTAGTACTTGGATGGGAGACTCCCTGGGAATACCTGGTGCTGTAAGCCTTTCATTTTCATGTCATTGAACCGCTTTTGATCCAGAGAAGGGGTGTATTAAAAGACCAAAAGCAGCTGCCCATTAATGAGGGCACATTAACGACATTGCTTTTGGCTGTTTTCCAATGTCTTGTGCTGCTAGCTGATGCCACCTACACCACACCAGGGCCTGAGTGACCGGCTGGGGCCACTTACACCACATCAGGGCCTGTGGCTCTGGCTGAGGCCACTTACACCACACCAGGGCCTGTGGCTGCTGGCTGAGGCCACTTACACCACACCAGGGCCTGTGGCTGCTGGCTGAGGCCACTTACACCACACCAGGGCCTTAGTTGCTATTGAGGCCAATTACACCACACCATGGTCTGTGGCTCTTGCTCAGGCCACTTACACCACACCAGGGCCTGTGGCACTGGCTGAGGCCACTTACACCACACCAGGGCCTGTGGCTGCTGGCTGAGGCCACTTACACCACACAAGGGCTTGTGGCTGCTGGCTGAGGCCACCTACACCACACCAGGGCCTGTGGCTGCTGGCTGAGGCCACCTACACCACACCAGGGCCTGTGGCTCTTGCTCAGGCCACTTACACCACACCAGGGCCTGTGGCTCTTGCTCAGGGCACTCATATCACACCAGGCCCTGTGCTTCTGGCTGAGGCCACTTAGACCACACCAGGGCCTGTGGCTGCTGGCTGAGGCCATCTACACCACAACAGGGCCTGTGGCTCTTGCTCAGGCCAGTTACACCACACCAGGGCCTGTGGCTGCTGGCTGAGGCCACTTACACCACACAAGGGCCTGTGGCTGCTGGCTGAGGCCACCTACACCACACCAGGGCCTTAGTTGCTATTGAGGCCAATTACACCACAGCAGGGTCTGTGGCTCTTGCTCAGGCCACTTACACCACACCAGGGCCTGTGGCACTGGCTGAGGCCACTTACACCACACCAGGGCCTGTGGCTGCTGGCTGAGGCCACTTACACCACACAAGGGCTTGTGGCTGCTGGCTGAGGCCACCTACACCACACCAGGGCCTGTGGCTGCTGGCTGAGGCCACCTACACCACACCAGGGCCTGTGGCTCTTGCTCAGGCCACTTACACCACACCAGGGCCTGTGGCTCTTGCTCAGGCCACTCATATCACACCAGGCCCTGTGCTTCTGGCTGAGGCCACTTAGACCACACCAGGGCCTGTGGCTGCTGGCTGAGGCCATCTACACCACAACAGGGCCTGTGGCTCTTGCTCAGGCCAGTTACACCACACCAGGGCCTGTGGCTAGTGGCTGAGGCCACTTACACCACACAAGGGCCTGTGGCTGCTGGCTGAGGCCACCTACACCACACCAGGGCCTTAGTTGCTATTGAGGCCAATTACACCACACCAGGGTCTGTGGCTCTTGCTCAGGCCACTTACACCACACCAGGGCCTGTGGCACTGGCTGAGGCCACTTACACCACACCAGGGCCTGTGGCTGCTGGCTGAGGCCACTTACACCACACAAGGGCCTTTGGCTGCTGGCTGAGGCCACCTACACCACACCAGGGCCTGTGGCTGCTGGCTGAGACCACTTACACCACACCAGGGCATGTGGCTTTTGCTCAGGCCACTTACACCACACCAGGGCCTGTGGCTCTTGCTCAGGCCACTTACACCACACCAGGGCCTGTGGCTGCTGGCTGAGGCCACTTACACCACACCAGGGCCTGTGGCTGCTGGCTGAGGCCACTTACACCACACCAGGGCCTGTGGCGGCTGGCTGAGGCCACCTACACCACACCAGGGCCTGAGTGACCGGCTGGGGCCACTTACACCACATCAGGGCCTGTGGCTCTGGCTGAGGCCAGTTACACCACAACAGGGCCTGTGGCTGCTGCCTGAGGCCACATACACCACACCAGGGCCTTAGTTGCTATTGAGGCCAATTACACCACACCAGGGTCTGTGGCTCTTGCTGAGGCCACCTACACCACACCAGGGCCTGTGGCTGCTGGCTGAGGCCACTTACACCACACCAGGGCCTGTGGCTGCTGGCTGAGGCCACCTACACCACACCAGGGCCTGTGGCTGCTTGCTGAGGCGACTTACACCACACCAGGGCCTGTTGCTGCTGGCTGAGGCCACTTACACCACACCAGTGCCTGTGGCTTCTGGCTGAGGCGACTTACACCACATCAGGGCCTTAGTTGCTATTGAGGCCAATTACACCACACCAGGGTCTGTGGCTCTTGCTGAGGCCACTTAGACCACACCAGGGCCTGTGGCTGCTGGCTGAGGCCACTTACACCACACCAGGGCCTGTGGCTGCTGGCTGAGGCCACCTACACCACACCAGGGCCTGTGGCTGCTTGCTGAGGCGACTTACACCACACCAGGGCCTGTTGCTGCTGGCTGAGGCCACTTACACCACACCAGTGCCTGTGGCTTCTGGCTGAGGCGACTTACACCACATCAGGGCCTGTGGCTCTGGCTGAGGCCACTTACACCACACCAGGGCCTGTGGCTGCTGGCTGAGGCCAGTTACACCACACCAGGGCCTGTGGCTGCTGGCTGAGGCCACATACACCACACCAGGGCCTTAGTTGCTATTGAGGCCAATTACACCACACCAGGGTCTGTGGCTCTTGCTCAGGCCACTAACATCACACCAGGGCCTGTGGCACTGGCTGAGGCCACTTACACCACACCAGGGCCTGTGGCTGCTGGCTGAGGCCACTTACACCACACAAGGGCTTGTGGCTGCTGGCTGAGGCCACCTACACCACACCAGGGCCTGTGGCTGCTGGCTGAGGCCACCTACACCACACCAGGGCCTGTGGCTCTTGCTCAGGCCACTTACACCACACCAGGGCCTGTGGCTCTTGCTCAGGCCACTTACACCACACCAGGGCCTGTGGCTCTTGCTCAGGCCACTCATATCACACCAGGCCCTGTGCTTCTGGCTGAGGCCACTTACACCACACCAGGGCCTGTGGCTGCTGGCTGAGGCCATCTACACCACACCAGGGCCTGTGGCTGCTGGCTGAGGCGACTTACACCACACCAGGGCCCTTTTGCTGCTGGCTGAGGCCACTTACACCACACCAGTGCCTGTGGCTTCTGGCTGAGGCGACTTACACCACACCAGGGCCTGTGGCTGCTGGCTGAGGCCACTTACACCACACCAGGGCCTGTGGCTCTTGCTCAGGCCACTCACATCACACCAGGCCCTGCGCTTCTGGCCCAGGCCATCTTCACCAAACCAGGCCCTGTGGCTCTTGCTCAGGCCACTTACACCACACCAGGGCCTGTGGCTCTGGCTTAGGCCACTTACACCACACCAGGGCCTGTGGCACTTGCTCAGGCCACTTACACCACACCAGGGCCTGTGGCTGCTGGCTGAGGCCACTTACACCACACAAGGGCTTGTGGCTGCTGGCTGAGGCCACCTACACCACACCAGGGCCTGTGGCTGCTGGCTGAGGCCACCTACACCACACCAGGGCCTGTGGCTCTTGCTCAGGCCACTTACACCACACCAGGGCCTGTGGCTCTTGCTCAGGCCACTTACACCACACCAGGGCCTGTGGCTCTTGCTCAGGCCACTCATATCACACCAGGCCCTGTGCTTCTGGCTGAGGCCACTTACACCACACCAGGGCCTGTGGCTGCTGGCTGAGGCCATCTACACCACACCAGGGCCTGTGGCTGCTGGCTGAGGCGACTTACACCACACCAGGGCCCTTTTGCTGCTGGCTGAGGCCACTTACACCACACCAGTGCCTGTGGCTTCTGGCTGAGGCGACTTACACCACACCAGGGCCTGTGGCTGCTGGCTGAGGCCACTTACACCACACCAGGGCCTGTGGCTCTTGCTCAGGCCACTCACATCACACCAGGCCCTGCGCTTCTGGCCCAGGCCATCTTCACCAAACCAGGCCCTGTGGCTCTTGCTCAGGCCACTTACACCACACCAGGGCCTGTGGCTCTGGCTTAGGCCACTTACACCACACCAGGGCCTGTGGCACTTGCTCAGGCCACTTACACCACACCAGGGCCTGTGGCTGCTGGCTGAGGCCACTTACACCACACCAGGGCCTGTGGCTCTTACTCAGGCCACTTACACCACACCAGGGCCTGTGGCACTGGCTGAGGCCACTTAGACCACACCAGGGCCTGTGGCTGCTGGCTGAGGCCACTTACACCACACCAGGGCCTGTGGCTGCTGGCTGAGGCCACTTACACCACACCAGGGCCTGTGGCTGCTGGCTGAGGCCACTTACACCAAACCAGGGCCTGTGGCTGCTTGCTGAGGCCATCTTCACCAAACCAGGCCCTGTGCTGCTTGCTGTGGCCATGTAAAACACACCAGGTCCTGTGCTGGTTCTTGAGGCCATCTTCAACAATCCAGGGCCTGTGCTGTTGGATAAATGCCAAACTGAGCCTTTGGGTTAGGGTATTATGCAAACATGCAGGTATGGTTATAGGATTGTCTTCGTAACTTCAGGTACTTGCCACCTAATCACTTGAATCCATAAATTGAGACATTGTGCTGGGGCCAGCAGCTTACGGCCATACCACCCTGAGCACGCCCGACCTCGTCTGATCTCGGAAGCTAAGCAGGGCTGGGCTTGGTTAGTACTTGGATGGGAGACTGCCTGGGAATACCTGGTGCTGTAAGCCTTTCATTTTCATGTCATTGAACCGCTTTTGATCCAGAGAAGGGGTGTATTAAAAGACCAGAAGCAGCTCCCCATTAATGAGGGCACATTAACGACATTGCTTTTGGCTGTTTTCCAATGTCTTGTGCTGCTAGCTGATGCCACCTACACCACACCAGGGCCTGAGTGACCGGCTGGGGCCACTTACACCACATCAGGGTCTGTTGCTCTGGCTGAGGCCACTTACACCACACCAGGGCCTGTGGCTGCTGGCTGAGGCCACCTACACCACACCAGGGCCTTAGTTGCTATTGAGGCCAATTACACCACACCAGGGTCTGTGGTTCTTGCTCAGGCCACTTACACCACACCAGGGCCTTAGTTGCTATTGAGGCCAATTACACCACACCATGGTCTGTGGCTCTTGCTCAGGCCACTTACACCACACCAGGGCCTGTGGCACTGGCTGAGGCCACTTACACCACACCAGGGCCTTATTTGCTATTGAGGCCACTTACACCACACCAGGGCCTGTGGCTCTTGCTCAGGCCACTTACACCACACCAGGGCCTGTGGCTCTTGCTCAGGCCACTCACATCACACCAGGCCCTGCGCTTCTGGCCGAGGCCATCTTCACCAAACCAGGCCCTGTGCTGCTAGCTGTGGCCATGTACAACACACCAGGCCCTGTGCTGGTTCCTGAGGCCATCTTCAACAATCCAGGGCCTGTGCTGTTGGATAAATGCTAAACTGAGCCTTTGGGTTAGGGTATTATGCAAACATGAAGGTAGGGTTATAGGATTGTCTTCGTAACTTCAGGTACTTGCCACCTAATCACCTGAATCCATAAATTGAGACATTGTGCTGGGGCCAGCAGCTTACGGCCATACCACCCTGAGAACGCCCGACCTCGTCTGATCTCGGAAGCTAAGCAGGGCTGGGCTTGGTTAGTACTTGGATGGGAGACTGCCTGGGAATACCTGGTGCTGTAAGCCTTTCATTTTCATGTCATTGAACCGCTTTTGATCCAGAGAAGGGGTGTATTAAAAGACCAAAAGCAGCTGCCCATTAATGAGGGCACATTAACGACATTGCTTTTGGCTCTTTTCCAATGTCTTGTGCTGCTAGCTGATGCCACCTACACCACACCAGGGCCTGAGTGACCGGCTGGGGCCACTTACACCACATCAGGGCCTGTGGCTCTGGCTGAGGCCACTTACACCACACCAGGGCCTGTGGCTGCTGGCTGAGGCCACTTACACCACACCAGGGCCTGTGGCTGCTGGCTGAGGCCACTTACACCACACCAGGGCCTTAGTTGCTATTGAGGCCAATTACACCACACCATGGTCTGTGGCTCTTGCTCAGGCCACTTACACCACACCAGGGCCTGTGGCACTGGCTGAGGCCACTTACACCACACCAGGGCCTGTGGCTGCTGGCTGAGGCCACTTACACCACACAAGGGCTTGTGGCTGCTGGCTGAGGCCACCTACACCACACCAGGGCCTGTGGCTGCTGGCTGATGCCACCTACACCACACCAGGGCCTGTGGCTGCTGGCTGAGGCCACTTACACCACACCAGGGCCTTAGTTGCTATTGAGTAGTGATGGGCAGATGAAGCCCCATGAAGCACTGGAGCTTTTCATCCAATTGGTTCACCCCAACGCGAAGCTTCATGAAGCTTCATTTGCTCTAGCAGGACACCTACTGGACGTAAAAATAATTAGCTGGCATGAATTTGAAGAGTGTGGCATTTTGCACACAGCCTGTAAATGTCAACAACAAAAGGAGTGTGTAAAACATGTATATTGTAGTGATGGCAGTATACTGTGTATATTTATGCTGGCAGTATGGAAAATGATTATTTGCGGCAAAGTTCGAACCGCTTCATGAACCAGTCACGTGGTACAGCCGGGCAGCGAGGCTTCGGACGTCATCATTTTCAGCTCCTCCCATAAATGAAGCAAGCCTCGATACGCGCTTCGCGGAAACGCCCCCTCCATTACTCGACACACGCTCCGAAGCCTCGATACAGAACGTCCCATCACTACTATTGAGGCCAATTACACCACACCATGGTCTGTGGCTCTTGCTCAGGCCACTTACACCACACCAGGGCCTGTGGCACTGGCTGAGGCCACTTACACCACACCAGGGCCTGTGGCTGCTGGCTGAGGCCACCTACACCACACCAGGGCCTGTGGCTGCTGGCTGAGGCGACTTACACCACACCAGGGCCTGTGGCTGCTGGCTGAGGCCACTTACACCACACCAGGGCCTGTGGCTCTTGCTCAGGCCACTCACATCACACCAGGCCCTGCGCTTCTGGCCGAGGCCATCTTCACCAAACCAGGCCCTGTGGTTCTTGCTCAGGCCACTTACACCACAACAGGGCCTGTGGCTCTGGCTTAGGCCAATTACACCACACCAGGGTCTGTGGCTCTTGCTGAGGCCACTTACACCACACCAGGGCCTGTGGCTGCTGGCTGAGGCCACTTACACCACACCAGGGCCTGTGGCTGCTGGCTGAGACCACCTACACCACACCAGGGCCTGTGGCTGCTTGCTGAGGCGACTTACACCACACCAGGGCCTGTTGCTGCTGGCTGAGGCCACTTACACCACACCAGTGCCTGTGGCTTCTGGCTGAGGCCACTTACACCACACCAGGGCCTGTTGCTGCTGGCTTAGGCCACTTACACCACACCAGGGCCTGTGGCTGCTGGCTCAGGCCACTCATATCAAACCAGGTCCTGTGCTTCTGGCCGAGGCCATCTTCACCAAACCAGGCCCTGTGCTGCTAGCTGAGGCGACTTACACCACATCAGGGCCTGTGGCTCTGGCTGAGGCCACTTACACCACACCAGGGCCTGTGGCTGCTGGCTGAGGCCAGTTACACCACACCAGGGCCTGTGGTTGCTGGCTGAGGCCACATACACCACACCAGGGCCTTAGTTGCTATTGAGGCCAATTACACCACACCAGGGTCTGTGGCTCTCTCTCAGGCCACTCACATCACACCAGGCCCTGCGCTTCTGGCCACTTACACCACACCAGGGCCTGTGGCTGCTGGCTGAGGCCACTTACACCATACCAGGGCCTGTGGCTGCTGGCTGAGGCAACCTACACCACACCAGGGCCTTAGTTGCTATTGAGGCCAATTACACCACACCAGGGTCTGTGGCTCTTGCTCAGGCCACTTACACCACACCAGGGCCTGTGGCACTGGCTGAGGCCACTTACACCACACCAGGGCCTGTGGCTGCTGGCTGAGGCCACTTACACCACACCAGGGCCTGTGGCTCTTGCTCAGGCCACTCACATCACACCAGGCCCTGCGCTTCTGGCCGAGGCCATCTTCACCAAACCAGGCCCTGTGCTGCTAGCTGTGGCCATGTACAACACACCAGGCCCTGTGCTGGTTCCTGAGGCCATCTTCAACAATC
This sequence comes from Aulonocara sp. 'chitande type north' Nkhata Bay, assembly GCF_057382095.1. Classification (NCBI taxonomy): domain Eukaryota; kingdom Metazoa; phylum Chordata; class Actinopteri; order Cichliformes; family Cichlidae; genus Aulonocara; species Aulonocara sp. 'chitande type north' Nkhata Bay. Next base: position 394,598 of record NW_028234367.1, on the reverse strand, counting down.
CAGGGCCTGTGCTGTTGGATAAATGCTAAACTGAGCCTTTGGGTTAGGGTATTATGCAAACATGAAGGTAGGGTTATAGGATTGTCTTCGTAACTTCAGGTACTTGCCACCTAATCACCTGAATCCATAAATTGAGACATTGTGCTGGGGCCAGCAGCTTACGGCCATACCACCCTGAGCACGCCTGACCTCGTCTGATCTCGGAAGCTGAGCAGGGCTGGGCTTGGTTAGTACTTGGATGGCCTGGGAATACCTGGTGCTGTAAGCTTTTCATTTTCATGTCATTGAACCGCTTTTGATCCAGAGAAGGGGTGTATTAAAAGACCAAAAGCAGCTGCCCATTAATGAGGGCACATTAACGACATTGCTTTTGGCTCTTTTCCAATGTCTTGTGCTGCTAGCTGATGCCACCTACACCACACCAGGGCCTGAGTGACCGGCTGGGGCCACTTACACCACATCAGGGCCTGTGGCTCTGGCTGAGGCCACTTACACCACACCAGGGCCTGTGGCTGCTGGCTTAGGCCACCTACACCACACCAGGGCCTTAGTTGCTATTGAGGCCAATTACACCACACCATGGTCTGTGGCTCTTGCTCAGGCCACTTACACCACACCAGGGCCTGTGGCTGCTGGCTGAGGCCACTTACACCACACCAGGGCCTGTGGCGGCTGGCTGAGGCCACCTACACCACACCAGGGCCTGAGTAACCGGCTGGGGCCACTTACACCACATCAGGGCCTGTGGCTCTGGCTGAGGCCAGTTACACCACAACAGGGCCTGTGGCTGCTGCCTGAGGCCACATACACCACACCAGGGCCTTAGTTGCTATTGAGGCCAATTACACCACACCAGGGTCTGTGGCTCTTGCTCAGCCCACTCACATCACACCAGGCCCTGCGCTTCTGGCCACTTACACCACACCAGGGCCTTATTTGCTGGCTGAGGCCACATACACCAAACCAGGGCCTTAGTTGCTATTGAGGCCAATTACACCACACAAGGGCCTGTGGCTGCTGGCTGAGGCCACTTACACCACACCAGGGCCTGTGGCTGCTGGCTGAGGCCACCTACACCACACCAGGGCCTTAGTTGCTATTGAGGCCAATTACACCACACCAGGGCCTGTGGCTCTTGCTCAGGCCACTTACACCACACCAGGGCCTGTGGCACTGGCTGAGGCCACTTACACCACACTAGGGCCTGTGGCTGCTGGCTGAGGCCACCTACACCACACCAGGGCCTTAGTTGCTATTTAGGCCAATTACACCACACAAGGGCCTGTGGCTGCTGGCTGAGGCCACCTACACCACACCAGGGCCTGTGGCTGCTGGCTGAGGCCACTTACACCACACCAGGGCCCTTTTGCTGCTGGCTGAGGCCACTTACACCACACCAGTGCCTGTGGCTTCTGGCTGAGGCGACTTACACCACACCAGGGCCTGTGGCTGCTGGCTGAGGCCACTTACACCACACCAAGGCCTGTGGCTCTTGCGCAGGCCACTCACATCACACCAGGCCCTGCGCTTCTGGCCGAGGCCATCTTCACCAAACCAGGCCCTGTGCTGCTTGCTGTGGTCATGTACAACACACCAGGCCCTGTGCTGGTTCCTGAGGCCATCTTCAACAATCCAGGGCCTGTGCTGTTGGATAAATGCCAAACTGAGCCTTTGGGTTAGGGTATTATGCAAACATGCAGGTATGGTTATAGGATTGTCTTCGTAACTTCAGGTACTTGCCACCTAATCACTTGAATCCATAAATTGAGACATTGTGCTGGAGCCAGCAGCTTACGGCCATACCACCCTGAGCACGCCCGACCTCGTCTGATCTCGGAAGCTAAGCAGGGCTGGGCTTGGTTAGTACTTGGATGGGAGACTGCCTGGGAATACCTGGTGCTGTAAGCCTTTCATTTTCATGTCATTGAACCGCTTTTGATCCAGAGAAGGGGTGTATTAAAAGACCAAAAGCAGCTGCCCATTAATGAGGGTACATTAACGACATTGCTTTTGGCTCTTTTCCAATGTCTTGTGCTGCTAGCTGATGCCACCTACACCACACCAGGGCCTGAGTGACCGGCTGGGGCCATTTACACCACATCAGGGCCTGTTGCTCTGGCTGAGTTCAGTTACACCACAACAGGGCCTGTGGCTGCTGGCTGAGGCCACATACACCACACCAGGGCCTTAGTTGCTATTTAGGCCAATTACACCACACCAGGGTCTGTGGCTCTTGCTCAGGCCACTTACACCACACCAGGGCCTGTGGCTGCTGGCTGAGGCCACTTACACCACACCAGGGCCTGTGGCTGCTGGCTGAGGCCACTTACACCACACCAGGGCCTGTGGCTGCTGGCTGAGGCCACTTACACCACACCAGGGCCTGTGGCTGCTGGCTGAGGCCACCTACACCACACCAGGGCCTGTGGCTGCTGGCTGAGGCCACTTACACCACACCAGGGCCCTTTTGCTGCTGGCTGAGGCCACTTACACCACACCAGTGCCTGTGGCTTCTGGCTGAGGCGACTTACACCACACAAGGGCCTGTGGCTGCTGGCTGAGGCCAATTACACCACACCAGGGTCTGTGGCTCTTGCTCAGGCCACTTACACCACACCAGGGCCTGTGGCACTGGCTGAGGCCACTTACACCACACCAGGGCCTGTTGCTGCTGGCTGAGGCCACCTACACCACACCAGTGCCTGTGGCTGCTGGCTGAGGCCACTTACACCACACCAGGGCCTGTGGCTGCTGGCTGAGGCCACCTACACCACACCAGGGCCTGTGGCTGCTGGCTGAGGCCACTTACACCACACCAGGGCCTGTGGCTGCTGGCTGAGGCCACTTACACCACACCAGGGCCTGTGGCTGCTGGCTGAGGCCATCTACACCACACCAGGGCCTGTGGCTGCTGGCTGAGGCCACTTACACCACACCAGGGCCCTTTTGCTGCTGGCTGAGGCCACTTAAACCACACCAGTGCCTGTGGCTTCTGGCTGAGGCGACTTACACCACACCAGGGCCTGTGGCTGCTGGCTGAGGCCACTTACACCACACCAGGGCATTAGTTGCTATTGAGGCCAATTACACCACACCAGTGTCTGTGGCTCTTGCTCAGGCCACTTACACCACACCAGGGCCTGTGGCTCTTGCTCAGTGTTAGGTATTTTAGTACCACGGTTAGCATTTACAGAAGATTGTTTTATACAGAAAAGAGTTGCTCAATAAGGCCAATCTACTAGTTGTTTTTCTCTTTCTCTGTGACCCAAGAATTAATGTGTAGGACTCACAAGCTGGTACCCCAAGGTCGAAAATACCACAGAGATGAGACCACTTCCTTACTCCCATCCTCCCTTTTTCTTATCTCCTGGAAAAGGCTCGTTAAAGGCTAGGTGGTTTGTTTCAGAATTCACTAATGAAAGAACTCTGTATTTTATGTCTAGGAGTGTATTTTGCTGGGATGATCATAAATTGTAGCTGAACTGATAAACTACACACAGGATACTTCTTTGCTCACAAGGCAGGAAGACGTTTCCTTATTTGGTCTGTACCGGTTTGAACTGGGAAAGCTGACACACGAACCTTTTTTTCATCTATATAAACTGCTGTGTATCAAATAAACCTTTGAGTTGATTTGGGAAGGCAACCTGAAGCAGTCTGTGTTTCCTTGTTCTCCCAAGCTGCTCCCGGCGCTGTAACTAACCCAGCTGAACGGCATACCTGAGTGTTACTTTAAATAATTAGGAATCTTAGAAGGAAAGGACAAAACTCTGCTTATCGCTCACGCCACGGAGGAAACCCGGGAAGGCAATTTCCTTCAATTTTGGTGTCAGAAGTGGGATCCCTGACAGAAGGTAAATATGCGTCTTTCATATTTATATAAAGACCTATTATACCTCTCTCAGTGATTGATCCATAAAGAAACGGGATATGCTGACGAAGTTTCACTTAGTGATCCAGAGAGATACACTGACGACTTCCTCAGTCCCCGAATAAAGTAAATTAACCCTTGTGTGGTGTTGGTGGACACAGGAAGTTGCCTGTTGTCTTGAATATTTTAATTTTGTTTAAAAAAATAATAATAATTAATTGTTTAATTAAACGTACGTTAAAAAGTGAGAAGTTGCTCACCAAAGAGTGACACAGGAAGTTGCCTGTTGTCTTAAATACTTCTCGTTAAGTGAGAAGTTGCTCACCAAAGAGTGACACAGGGAGAAGTTGAACGGGTCTCACAGACCCGATTACCATACAAGGGTTAAAAGCAGTAAATTAAAAGCAGAAAGACACAGGAAGTTGCCTGTTGTTTTACGAGAAGTTGCTCGTTAAGCGAGAAGTTGCTCGCTAAGTGAGAGTTGCTCACACAAACAAAAAAATTGCTAGCAATAAATTTAAAGTGACCTCAGCTGTGCCGCAGCGAAAACACTAACATAAATCCTCCTAGCGTGTAAACCCCTCTGGAAATCACTGAACATGGGTCAGAATAATTCAAAGACCACAGACAGGTCCGATAAAAAATCTAAAGTACCTGTAAAACCAAAAATTAATAAAATACAAAATAAAGTCTCAAATAACGGCTCAGTATAACTCCCATTTCCGGTTACGTGTAACCTACGTCCGCGAATCGGTGAAGACGTCCATGATCACGTATCCAGAACATGCGGGAGTGCTTATGTGACTGACTTTGTTTACAACTTAAGAAGTTCAATGCATTCTAATTTATTTCCGGAGCCTTATCCCGAACGATTATCGCCAGAAAACAGGTCAGTAGAAATGTTGAATATCATTTGTGATAAGAAAAGTAGTCTGCTTAAAAAGTCCTGTAGAAAATATATGATAGAATGCCGCGACGTGATGCATCAAATGTTACCGCTATGGACAAAAGGAGGGTAAATAATGACAAAGTCGCCGATTTCTTTAAGAATCTAAAGAAATTCCTGCTAACAATGTCCAGAGACAAAATTGACTTAAATGCAGTAACTATGTGTAAACAGAAGCCTGATGAATCCATCCTAGTATTCATAAAACGCTTTATGCACTGTTGGACAAGCTAGAGGTGCAAATTTAGCTCAGTTTTCCAGCAGCCGCAGACACCCAAAGCAAAAATGAATTTGTGTATTTCATTTAACATAAAGGGTGAAATGTTTGCTGACACTGATAACAGCTTATGTTTTCTCTGCCCTATGTACCGACATGATGGAGAAGGAACATCCTCTGTGTCAGCTGGACCCTCAGCAGAGAATGAACTCAACATCCTTTTTGTCCGGTACTCTATGTCACACACTGTGCCAAAAAAACGTGTACAGACGCCACTACCAGGTAATCCCATGACTGGGAGCCACACTTTTGTTTCTCTCACACTGTTCAACAACATGATAACTGCTCACACAAGTGAAGGTCAAACAGTGATTTTGTCACATAACTCAGACATAGTTTATGACATAACTACACCATGTCATCACATACATCTAACCTACCCTATCCACTGTACTATTTCTGCAGTTACATTGCCAGCTGAATACCAGAATATGACATTGTGGTCAAAAAGTGAGAATGATATAGGATTTATTGACTGTACACTTTATCACGTACACCTATTAAAACACAACAAGCAGTATATGTCAGGCAATGTCCCCTTTCCATGGAAAAAGCCGCAGCTCTAGATGTCATCATAGGAGATTTATTGACTACAGGAGCAATAAAGCCCACACTCCTGTCAATCCTGTGCCAAAGCCTAACAAACCTGGCGTATGGCGTTTCATACAAGACTTAAGGCAAATTAATGCAGTCAACATTCCTCTGCCACCTCTCGTTTCAGATGTTCACAGCATATTGACATGCATTGCATACACATTTTACCGTGGTGGATTTATGCTCCGCTCCTTTTTCTCAGTACCTGTGACACACAGCCGTTATTTGCATTCACACATAGAAATAAGCAGTACACTTGGACTCGTTTGCCCCAAGGCATGATAGACAGCTCTGCTGCTTTCTCAATGGTGATCCGTGCTACCCTGGACAGCTTTACTCCTCCTGAGGGCTGTACTCTGATCCAGTATGTGGACGATCTCCTCCTCTGTGCTCCGAGTGAGGAATTGTGTCAAACTGCTACACACATGCTTCTCCAGCACCTCCAAAAGACTGGCCACAAAGCATCAGCAAAGAAAATGCAGTACTGTCAGACTTCTGTTCAATATTTGGGATTCACACTGTCTCACGGAAAACGTTCCATGACTGCAGACAGGGTCAAAGCTGTGACCTCTGTCCCTTGTCCCACTACACAGGAGGAAATGTCGTCCTTCTTAGGCATGGTGAACTATTGCAGACAGTGGATACCAGACTGTTCTTTTCATGACCACATTCTGCGTGACTGTTGTAAAAAAGACAAGCCTCCTCGAATACTGTGGTCCACAGAAATGACTGCCTCTTTCAATGCATTACAGGGAGTGCTGACCTCCGCCACTCAAAGGTGCTGCCTGAATTGTTCAGGAATGCCGGCCTGCCTGAGGGCAGTAGCAGCTTGCTCTATCATGATAAGGGACTGCGAGAAGCTCACACTCTCACATGACACTATTCTACACACCAATCACCAGGTCACGACCATTCTAGCAAACATAACTAAACAACATATGCAAATCTCACATTTATTGATCCTATGCTGTGTTCTTCTGACCGACAGGATGGCTCAGACAGGCTTGACGTTCATGACTGCATGACACGTATACAGGAATCCACAGCACCATGTCCAGATTTAGAGCAAACACCTATCTCAGACTCAGCCACGGTTTATGTGGACGGGTCCTGTTCAAGGCCGAATGACAACTCATTTCTTTGTGGCTATTCAGTGGTGACAGTGCCTGACATCATACTAGAGGCTCACTCATTACCATTTCACTCAGCACAAAAAGCAGAGCTCATGGCTTTAATACGCGCCTGTGAGCTACATTTGGATAAGCATGTGACGATTTACACAGACAGCCGCTATGCATTTGGCGTTGTGCATGACTTTGGCACATTGTGGAGACAGAGAGGATTTAGATCTGCTGATGTAAAATAAATTGCTAAATTGTGATTTTGTTCAAAGACTTTTTCAGGCTATACAGCTGCCATCGGCCGTTGCAGTTGTAAAAACGAAAGGACACAGTACAGCTGACACAGACGAAGCAACAGGTAATGCTTTAGCAGACGTGACAGCCAAGGCTGCAGCTGCATCACAGCTCCCACCTCCGCAGGAAGTATTATCTGTGCCCCTACAGCTGCCACTTGTTACACTCCCAGACTATTTAGACACAAATGTTGATTTAAAATTCATACAAGAGCAAGCCTCTGCATAGAATAATGACTGTACCTTAGAAGACAGAGATGGCCTATACAAAAATCTTAAGGGTTTGATTGCCCTCCCATATTCCCTGATGCCAGTCCTTGCCCGACATTTTCACTGTGTGAGTCATGTCGGACAAAGAGGGGTAATAGGGGCAATAAAATTAAGATTTGTAATTGAGAAAACATCACACGCAGTAAAACGCATATTAGCAACCTGTCTAACATGTGCACGAACTAATGTAGGAAAATCAAAAGCAAAACATCAGCATTTACCACAACCAGATTTTCCATTTCATACATTACAAATTGATTTCACACATATGCCAGCACAAGGAAGCATCAAGTACTTACTGGTAATAGTGGATCAATTTAGTAAATGAGTAGAAGCTTATCCAACCTCAAAAGAAACTGCAGAAGTAGTCTATCAAAAGTTGAGCAATGAAATAATACCCAGATTCGGAATACCTCACCAGATTAACAGTGATAGAGGATCTTCATTCACATTAGAAGTAATTCAAAAGTGTGCTAAAACTTTAATGACCTGGGTCAAATTACTTACTCAAGTCCTGTGTGAGATTAGAAGGACTCAATCTACAGTAACCAAATTATCTCCATTTGAAATAAGATTATTTCCAACACCATGGTCAGCTTCCAGAGGGGCACCGCTAGTAGAAGGTGATGTATATTGCATTGTCCACTGATGTTCACAACCTGGTAGAAAAACTGAATAATAACTATCAGAAAGTTTGTCTCTCTCAGCTTTTCCCCTCCACAGTTCCACCAGTGGAGACAAGGAGATGCATGTTGGAGAAGCCACTAAAACCAAGGACTCTCTGGGAGGCCGCGCGTGTTCCAGCCCCCAGACTGTACTGGCAGTGACGAAGAACCAGCATCCTCACAGACGGACAACCTCAGTGGATTCATGCCAGCAGGGTTAAGACCAGCCCAATCGGACCATCTCAGGCGTCGGATCAAGCAGACGACATCTCAGGCGAGCCAGCGCCCGGAACTAGAGCAAATAAACACACACGGGTAGATGACATCTCCGGCGAGCCAGCGCCAGGATCCAGTACATACACACACAATCACTGATTAACACACAACGCCTGAAAGAACAACAACAAGGTACTCAAACATCCAGCAGGAACAGAAAGCCAAAAGTACCACATGATGTCTAACCTGATAAAGCCAGACTCATTTCATCCTGATAATGGAGAAAATGAAATGCCCATTGTCATCATACGACGCTTATTCAATGTCTCTCGAACCTGGGACCAGGCCAGAAGACAACTGAAGAACTGTTTTTCTTATATACTTTCTTATATATTTAGGTTATTTATCATATCTATCGCATTAACCTTAGGATTTCTCTTTGCTATTTTGTATTGTAAACTGCAACCATGTTCACATTTCTGCAGGTCATATTTTGCTGACTATACCTCATGCTCCATTTTGCAAGACACCTACTTAATGCACTCCTCACGCTCCCTAAAATCAGTAAATAGCAACATAGACGCCACTAATAAACCATCTTATGCGCCCTCTAGAACAGGAGCTAACGCCTGGTATGAAAATGCCAGAACAGCCGCTCGTGATTTAGGAAACAGTAACTGTTATGTCTGTTCAAAGGCTAATCCAGAACAGGTAATAGTAGGATACCCCATATCCGGTTTCCCCCTCACTGAGGGACTAGAGAAAATCAGCGGAAATAATGCTCTCTTTAAAGACGCTTTACAGTTGACTCTGAGCCCTCTCGACTGCTTACTTAGACACACACACACACCAACTAACCCTGAGACTCCATTAGGCGAATTATTGAAGTTATCTGATGACACCGCAGGGACCTGCGCCCCAATGAAACGCCCTAAGAATAGGTTAAAGCCCTCACTGCCCTTAGGACAGATCCCTCTCCATTTTAATACTAGTATGATATGTCTGCGCAGACTAAAGTTAACTGGCCCAGACACACACATAGATTATACAAAGGATAACTATACATTCTTCTCTGACTCCCCAGGTGCACGCTGTAATGAGACATGGCTAGCTGTCTCTATGGCTGAAGTTTTATCATATCTGGAGGAACACACACACAGTTCAAGTTCGAGCAGAGACTCGATCATTGTTCCCCCAGACGGTGTATTAAATGACACTGACTGGGGGGAGTTAGTTAAATCACACATGGTCACGCGCCTGACCAGACCAATCCCACATGCTTATTGGTTGTGCAATAATACCCTTAGATTAGCTTTACCTGTTAATTGGACCGGTACCTGTGGTCTAGTAACCGTTGATGTATGCTGTACTTTCATTCCCAATAATACCGCTCCTAACGGTTCATTCACACAAGCTATGAATAAACTTGAAGCATTGCAGATAGAACTAATTGCCAATACAGGTCACGGTCAGTGGCTACATAAGTGGCTACAGGACACGTTTGGGAGATGGAAGGAACTAATTGTAGCCTTTGTAACCGTTGCAGCATGTTTTTGATGATTATTGTCTGTTGTGTGGTACCCTGTGTACGTTCAATGATAACCCGTATAGCTACTAGTACAGCTACTTCAATGTATTTGCAATTGGCACAAATTGACCCAGATTATGTGTCAGATGTTACCAATGATGTTCCCGATGTGTATATTGAACATTAGGTTGTGAACTATTACATTTTATGATTTGCTTTTTATATTATGTTATTACATTTGTGATTTTTCCTTTCTATTTGAGTTATTATTTTTAAAAAATAATAAAAGAGGGGAACTGTTAGGTATTTTAGTACCACGGTTAGCATTTACAGAAGATTGTTTTATACAGAAAAGAGTTGCTCAATAAGGCCAATCTACTAGTTGTTTTTCTCTTTCTCTGTGACCCAAGAATTAATGTGTAGGACTCACAAGCTGGTACCCCAAGGTCGAAAATACCACAGAGATGAGACCACTTCCTTACTCCCATCCTCCCTTTTTCTTATCTCCTGGAAAAGGCTCGTTAAAGGCTAGGTGGTTTGTTTCAGAATTCACTAATGAAAGAACTCTGTATTTTATGTCTAGGAGTGTATTTTGCTGGGATGATCATAAATTGTAGCTGAACTGATAAACTACACACAGGATACTTCTTTGCTCACAAGGCAGGAAGACGTTTCCTTATTTGGTCTGTACCGGTTTGAACTGGGAAAGCTGACACACGAACCTTTTTTTCATCTATATAAACTGCTGTGTATCAAATAAACCTTTGAGTTGATTTGGGAAGGCAACCTGAAGCAGTCTGTGTTTCCTTGTTCTCCCAAGCTGCTCCCGGCGCTGTAACTAACCCAGCTGAACGGCATACCTGAGTGTTACTTTAAATAATTAGGAATCTTAGAAGGAAAGGACAAAACTCTGCTTATCGCTCACGCCACGGAGGAAACCCGGGAAGGCAATTTCCTTCACTCAGGCCACTTACACCACACCAGGGCCTGTGGCACTGGCTGAGGCCACTTACACCACACCAGGGCCTGTGGCTGCTGGCTGAGGCCACTTACACCACACCAGGGCCTGTGGCTGCTGGCTGAGGCCACTTACACCACACCAGGGCCTGTGGCTGCTGGCTGAGGCCACCTACACCACACCAGGGCCTGTGGCTGCTGGCTGAGGCGACTTACACCACACCAGGGCCCTTTTGCTGCTGGCTGAGGCCACTTACACCACACCAGTGCCTGTGGCTTCTGGCTGAGGTGACTTACACCACACCAGGGCCTGTGGCTGCTGGCTGAGGCCACTTACACCACACCAGGGCCTGTGGCTGCTGGCTGATGCCACCTACACCACACCAGGGCCTGAGTGACCGGCTGGGGCCACTTACACCACATCAGGGCCTGTTGCTCTGGCTGAGTTCAGTTACACCACACCAGGGCCTGTGGCTGCTGGCTGAGGCCAGTTACACCACACCAGGGCCTTAGTTGCTATTGAGGCCAATTACACCACACCAGGGTCTGTGGCTCTTGCTCAGGCCACTCACATCACACCAGGCCCTGCGCTTCTGGCCGAGGCCATCTTCACCAAACCTGGCCCTCTGCTGCTAGCTGTGGCCATGTACAACACACCAGGCCCTGTGCTGGTTCCTGAGGCCATCTTCAACAATCCAGGGCCTGTGCTGTTGGATAAATGCTAAACTGAGCCTTTGGGTTAGGGTATTATGCAAACATGAAGGTAGGGTTATAGGATTGTCTTCGTAACTTCAGGTACTTGCCACCTAATCACCTGAATCCATAAATTGAGACATTGTGCTGGGGCCAGCAGCTTACGGCCATACCACCCTGAGCACGCCCGACCTCGTCTGATCTCGGAAGCTGAGCAGGGCTGGGCTTGGTTAGTACTTGGATGGGAGACTGCCTGGGAATACCTGGTGCTGTAAGCCTTTCATTTTCATGTCATTGAACCGCTTTTGATCCAGAGAAGGGGTGTATTAAAAGACCAAAAGCAGCTGCCCATTAATGAGCGCACATTAACGACATTGCTTTTGGCTCTTTTCCAATGTCTTGTGCTGCTAGCTGATGCCACCTACACCACACCAGGGCCTGAGTGACCGGCTGGGGCCACTTACACCACATCAGGGCCTGTGGCTCTGGCTGAGGCCAGTTACACCACAACAGGGCCTGTGGCTGCTGCCTGAGGCCACATACACCACACCAGGGCCTTAGTTGCTATTGAGGCCAATTACACCACACCAGGGTCTGTGGCTCTTGCTGAGGCCACTTACACCACACCAGGGCCTGTGGCTGCTGGCTGAGGCCACTTACACCACACCAGGCCCTATGGCTGCTGGCTGAGGCCACCTACACCACACCAGGGCCTGTGGCTCTTGCTCAGGCCACTTACACCACACCAGGGCCTGTGGCACTGGCTGAGGCCACTTACACCACACCAGGGCCCTTTTGCTGCTGGCTGAGGCCACTTACACCACACCAGGGCCTGTGGCACTGGCTGAGGCCACTTACACCACACCAGGGCCCTTTTGCTGCTGGCTGAGGCCACTTACACCACACCAGGGCCTGTGGCACTGGCTGAGGCCACTTACACCACACCAGGGCCCTTTTGCTGCTGGCTGAGGCCACTTACACCACACCAGTGCCTGTGGCTTCTGGCTGAGGCGACTTACACCACACCAGGGCCTGTGGCTGCTGGCTGAGGCCAATTACACCACACCAGGGTCTGTGGCTCTTGCTCAGGCCACTTACACCACACCAGGGCCTGTGGCACTGGCTGAGGCCACTTACACCACACCAGGGCCTGTGGCTGCTGGCTGAGGCCACTTACACCACACCAGGGCCTGTGGCTGCTGGCTGAGGCCACTTACACCACACCAGGGCCTGTGGCTGCTGGCTGAGGCCACCTACACCACACCAGGGCCTGTGGCTGCTGGCTGAGGCCACTTACACCACACCAGTGCCTGTGGCTTCTGGCTGAGGCGACTTACACCACACCAGGGCCTGTGGCTGCTGGCTGAGGCCACTTACACCACACCAAGGCCTGTGGCTCTTGCTCAGGCCACTCACATCACACCAGGCCCTGCGCTTCTGGCCGAGGCCATCTTCACCAAACCAGGCCCTGTGCTGCTTGCTGTGGCCATGTACAACACGCCAGGCCCTGTGCTGGTTCCTGAGGCCATCTTCAACAATCCAGGGCCTGTGCTGTTGGATAAATGCCAAACTGAGCCTTTGGGTTAGGGTATTATGCAAACATGCAGGTATGGTTATAGGATTGTCTTCGTAACTTCAGGTACTTGCCACCTAATCACTTGAATCCATAAATTGAGACATTGTGCTGGAGCCAGCAGCTTACGGCCATACCACACTGAGCACGCCCGACCTCGTCTGATCTCGGAAGCTAAGCAGGGCTGGGCTTGGTTAGTACTTGGATGGGAGACTGCCTGGGAGTACCTGGTGCTGTAAGCCTTTCATTATCATGTCATTGAACCGCTTTTGATCCAGAGAAGGGGTGTATTAAAAGACCAAAAGCAGCTGCCCATTAATGAGGGCACATTAACGACACTGCTTTTGGCTCTTTTCCAATGTCTTGTGCTGCTAGCTGATGCCAATTACACCACACCAGGGCCTGAGTGACCGGCTGGGGCCACTTACACCACATCAGGGCCTGTGGCTCTGGCTGAGGCCACTTACACCACACCAGGGCCTGTGGCTGCTGGCTGAGGCCAGTTACACCACACCAGAGCCTGTGGCTGCTGGCTGAGGCCACTTACACCACACCAGGGCCTTAGTTGCTATTGAGGCCACTTACACCACACCAGGGCCTGTGGCTGCTGGCTGAGGCCAGTTACACCACACCAGGGCCTGTGGCTGCTGGCTGAGGCCACATACACCACACGAGGGCCTTAGTTGCTATTGAGGCCATTTACACCACACCAGGGTCTGTGGCTCTTGCTCAGGCCACTTACACCACACCAGGGCCTGTGGCACTGGCTGAGGCCACTTAGACCACACCAGGGCCTGTGGCTGCAGGCTGAGGCCACCTACACCACACCAGGGCCTGTGGCTGCTTGCTGAGGCGACTTACACCACACCAGGGCCTGTTGCTGCTGGCTGAGGCCACTTACACCACATCAGGGCCTTATTTGCTATTGAGGCCAGTTACACCACACCAGGGCCTGTGGCTCTGGCTGAGGCCACTTACACCACATCAGGGCCTGTGGCTCTGGCTGAGGCCAATTACACCACACCAGGGTCTGTGGCTCTTGCTGAGGCCACTTAGACCACACCAGGGCCTGTGGCTGCTGGCTGAGGCCACTTACACCATACCAGGGCCTGTGGCTGCTGGCTGAGGCCACCTACACCACACCAGGGCCTGTGGCTGCTTGCTGAGGCGACTTACACCACACCAGGGCCTGTTGCTGCTGGCTGAGGCCACTTACACCACACCAGTGCCTGTGGCTTCTGGCTGAGGCGACTTACACCACATCAGGGCCTGTGGCTCTGGCTGAGGCCACTTACACCACACCAGGGCCTGTGGCTGCTGGCTGAGGCCAGTTACACCACACCAGGGCCTGTGGCTGCTGGCTGAGGCCACATACACCACACCAGGGCCTTAGTTGCTATTGAGGCCAATTACACCACACCAGGGTCTGTGGCTCTTGCTCAGGCCACTCACATCACACCAGGCCCTGCGCTTCTGGCCACTTACACCACACCAGGGCCTGTGGCTGCTGGCTGAGGCCACTTACACCATACCAGGGCCTGTGGCTGCTGGCTGAGGCGACTTACACCACACCAGAGCCTGTGGCTGCTGGCTGAGGCCACCTACACCACACCAGGGCCTGTGACTGCTGGCTGAGGCCACTTACACCACACCAGGGCCTTAGTTGCTATTGAGGCCACTTACACCACACCAGGGCCTGTGGCTCTGGCTGAGGCCACTTACACCACATCAGGGCCTTATTTGCTATTGAGGCCAGTTACACCACACCAGGGCCTGTGGCTCTGGCTGAGGCCACTTACACCACACCAGGGCCTGTGGCTTCTGGCTGATTCCACTTACACCACACCAGGGCCTGTGGCTCTTGCTAAGGCCACTCATATCACACCAGGCCCTGTGCTTCTGGCCGAGGCCATCTTCACCAAACCAGGCCCTGTGCTGCTTGCTGTGGCCATGTACAACACACCAGGCCCTGTGCTGGTTCCTGAGGCCAACTTCAACAATCCAGGACCTGTGCTGTTGGATAAATGCTAAACTGAGCCTTTGGGTTAGGGTATTATGCAAACATGCAGGTAGGGTTATAGGATTGTCTTCGTGACTTCAGGTACTTGCCACCTAATCACTTGAATCCATAAATTGAGACATTGTGCTGGGGCCAGCAGCTTACGGCCATACCACCCTGAGCACGCCCGACCTCGTCTGATCTCGGAAGCTAAGCAGGGCTGGGCTTGGTTAGTACTTGGATGGGGGAATACCTGGTGCTGTAAGCCTTTCATTTTCCTGTCATTGAACCGCTTTTGATCCAGAGAAGGGGTGTATTAAAAGACCAAAAGCAGCTGCCCATTAATGAGGGCACATTAACGACATTGCTTTTGGCTGTTTTCCAATGTCTTGTGCTGCTAGCTGATGCCACCTACACCACACCAGGGCCTGATTGACCGGCTGGGGCCACTTACACCACATCAGGGCCTGTGGCTCTGGCTGAGGCCACTTACACCACACCAGGGCATTATTTGCTATTGAGGCCACTTACACCACACCAGGGCCTGTGGCTCTGGCTGAGGCCACTTACACCACACCAGGGCCTGTGGCTCTTGCTCAGGCCAGTTACACCACACCAGGGCCTGTGGCTGCTGGCTGAGGCCACTTACACCACACAAGGGCCTGTGGCTGCTGGCTGAGGCCACCTACACCACACCAGGGCCTGAGTGACCGGCTGGGGCCACTTACACCACATCAGGGCCTGTGGCTCTGGCTGAGGCCACTTACACCACACCAGGGCCTGTGGCTGCTGGCTGAGGCCACCTACACCACACCAGGGCCTTAGTTGCTATTGAGGCCAATTACACTACACCAGGGTCTGTGGCTCTTGCTCAGGCCACTTACACCACACCAGGCCTGTGGCACTTGCTCAGGCCACTTACACCACACCAGGGCCTGTGGCTGCTGGCTGAGGCCACTTACACCACACCAGGGCCTGTGGCTGCTGGCTGAGGCCACCTACACCACACCAGGGCATTAGTTGCTATTGAGGCCAATTACACCACACCAGGGTCTGTGGCTCTTGCTCAGGCCACTTACACCACACCAGGGCCTGTGGCTCTTGCTCAGGCCACTTACACCACACCAGGGCCTGTGGCTGCTGGCTGAGGCCACTTACACCACACCAGGGCCTGTGGCTGCTGGCTGAGGCCACCTACACCACACCAGGGCCTGTGGCTGCTGGCTGAGGCCACTTACACCACACCAGGGCCCGTGGCTGCTGGCTGAGGCCACTTACACCACACCAGGGCCTGTGGCTGCTGGCTGAGGCCACCTACACCACACCAGGGCCTGTGGCTGCTGACTGAGGCGACTTACACCACACCAGGGCCCTTTTGCTGCTGGCTGAGGCCACTTACACCACACCAGTGCCTGTGGCTTCTGGCTGAGGCGACTTACACCACACCAGGGCCTGTGGCTGCTGGCTGAGGCCACTTACACCACACCAAGGCCTGTGGCTCTTGCTCAGGCCACTCATATCACACCAGGCCCTGCGCTTCTGGCCGAGGCCATCTTCACCAAACCAGGCCCTGTGCTGCTTGCTGTGGCCATGTACAACACACCAGGCCCTGTGCTGGTTCCTGAGGCCATCTTCAACAATCCAGGGCCTGTGCTGTTGGATAAATGCCAAACTGAGCCTTTGGGTTAGGGTATTATGCAAACATGCAGGTATGGTTATAGGATTGTCTTCGTAACTTCAGGTACTTGCCACCTAATCACTTGAATCCATAAATTGAGACATTGTGCTGGGGTCAGCAGCTTACGGCCATACCACCCTGAGCACGCCCGACCTCGTCTGATCTCGGAAGCTAAGCAGGGCTGGGCTTGGTTAGTACTTGGATGGGAGACTGCCTGGGAATACCTGGTGCTGTAAGCCTTTGATTTTCATGTCATTGAACCGCTTTTGATCCAGAGAAGGGGTGTATTAAAAGACCAAAAGCAGCTGCCCATTAATGAGGGCATATTAACGACACTGCTTTTGGCTGTTTTCCAATGTCTTGTGCTGCTAGCTGATGCCACCTACACCACACCAGGGCCTGAGTGACCGGCTGGGGCCACTTACACCACATCAGGGCCTGTGGCTCTGGCTGAGGCCACTTACACCACACCAGGGCCTGTGGCTGCTGGCTGAGGCCAGTTACACCACACCAGAGCCTGTGGCTGCTGGCTGAAGCCACTTACACCACACCAGGGCCTTAGTTGCTATTGAGGCCACTTACACCACACCAGGGCCTGTGGCTGCTGGCTGAGGCCACCTACACCACACCAGGGCCTGTGGCTGCTGGCTGAGGCCACCTACACCACACCAGGGCCCTTTTGCTGCTGGCTGAGGCCACTTACACCACACCAGTGCCTGTGGCTTCTGGCTGAGGCCACTTACACCACACCAGGGCCTGTGGCTGCTGGCTGAGGCCACATACACCACACCAGGGCCTTAGTTGCTATTGAGGCCAATTACACCACACCAGGGCCTGTGGCTCTTGCTCAGGCCACTCACATCACACCAGGCCCTGCGCTTTTGGCCGAGGCCATCTTCACCAAACCAGGCCCTGTGGTTCTTGCTCAGGCCACTTACACCACACCAGGGCCTTATTTGCTATTGAGGCCACTTACACCAAACCAGGGCCTGTGGCTCTGGCTTAGGCCACTTACACCACACCAGGGCCTGTGGCACTTGCTCAGGCCACTTACACCACACCAGGGCCTGTGGCTGCTGGCTGAGGCCACTTACACCACACCAGGGCCTGTGGCTCTTGCTCAGGCCACTTACACCACACCAGGGCCTGTGGCACTGGCTGAGGCCACTTAGACCACACCAGGGCCTGTGGCTGCTGGCTGAGGCCACTCACACCACACCAGGGCCTGTGGCTGCTAGCTGAGGCCACTTACACCAAACCAGGGCCTGTGGCTGCTTGCTGAGGCCATCTTCACCAAACCAGGCCCTGTGCTGCTTGCTGTGGCCATGTAAAACACACCAGGTCCTGTGCTGGTTCTTGAGGCCATCTTCAACAATCCAGGGCCTGTGCTGTTGGATAAATGCCAAACTGAGCCTTTTGGTTAGGGTATTATGCAAACATGCAGGTATGGTTATAGGATTGTCCTCGTAACTTCAGGTACTTGCCACCTAATCACTTGAATCCATAAATTGAGACATTGTGCTGGGGCCAGCAGCTTACGGCCATACCACCCTGAGCACGCCCGACCTCGTCTGATCTCGGAAGCTAAGCAGGGCTGGGCTTGGTTAGTACTTGGATGGGAGACTGCCTGGGAATACCTGGTGCTGTAAGCCTTTCATTTTCATGTCATTGAACCGCTTTTGATCCAGAGAAGGGGTGTATTAAAAGACCAGAAGCAGCTCCCCATTAATGAGGGCACATTAACGACATTGCTTTTGGCTGTTTTCCAATGTCTTGTGCTGCTAGCTGATGCCACCTACACCACACCAGGGCCTGAGTGACCGGCTGGGGCCACTTACACCACACCAGGGCCTGTGGCTCTTGCTCAGGCCACTCACATCACACCACGCCCTGCTCTTCTGGCCGAGGCCATCTTCACCAAACCAGGCCCTGTGCTGCTAGCTGTGGCCATGTACAACACACCAGGCCCTGTGCTGGTTCCTGAGGCCATCTTCAACAATCCAGGGCCTGTGCTGTTGGATAAATGCCAAACTGAGCCTTTGGGTTAGGGTATTATGCAAACATGCAGGTATGGTTATAGGATTGTCTTCGTAACTTCAGGTACTTGCCACCTAATCACTTGAATCCATAAATTGAGTCATTGTGCTGGGGCCAGCAGCTTACGGCCATACCACCCTGAGCACGCCTGACCTCGTCTGATCTCGGAAGCTAAGCAGGGCTGGGCTTGGTTAGTACTTGGATGGGAGACTGCCTGGGTATACCTGGTGCTGTAAGCCTTTCATTTTCATGTCATTGAACCGCTTTTGATCCAGAGAAGGGGTGTATTAAAAGACCAAAAGCCCATTAATGAGGGCACATTAACGACATTGCTTTTGGCTCTTTTCCAATGTCTTGTGCTGCTAGCTGATGCCACCTACACCACACCAGGGCCTGAGTGACCGGCTGGGGCCACTTACACCACATCAGGGCCTGTGGCTCTGGCTGAGGCCACTTACACCACACCAGGGCCTGTGGCTGCTGGCTGAGGCCACCTACACCACACCAGGGCCTTAGTTGCTATTGAGGCCAATTACACCACACCAGGGTCTGTGGTCTTGCTCAGGCCACTTACACCACACCAGGCCTGTGGCACTTGCTCAGGCCACTTACACCACACCAGGGCCTGTGGCTGCTGGCTGAGGCCACCTACACCACACCAGGGCATTAGTTGCTATTGAGGCCACTTACACCACACCAGGGCCTGTGGCACTGGCTGAGGCCACTTACACCACACCAGGGCCTGTGGCTGCTGGCTGAGGCCACTTACACCACACCAGGGCCTTAGTTGCTATTGAGGCCAATTACACCACACCAGGGCCTGTGGCACTGGCTGAGGCCACTTACACCACACCAGGGCCTGTGGCTGCTGGCTGAGGCGACCTACACCACACCAGGGCCTGTGGCTGCTGGCTGAGGCGACTTACACCACACCAGGGCCCTTTTGCTGCTGGCTGAGGCCACTTACACCACACCAGTGCCTGTGGCTTCTGGCTGAGGCGACTTACACCACACCAGGGCCTGTGGCTGCTGGCTGAGGCCACTTACACCACACCAGGGCCTGTGGCTCTTGCTCAGGCCACTCACATCACACCAGGCCCTGCGCTTCTGGCCGAGGCCATCTTCACCAAACCAGGCCCTGTGGTTCTTGCTCAGGCCACTTACACCACAACAGGGCCTGTGGCTCTGGCTTAGGCCAATTACACCACACCAGGGTCTGTGGCTCTTGCTGAGGCCACTTACACCACACCAGGGCCTGTGGCTGCTGGCTGAGGCCACTTACACCACACCAGGGCCTGTGGCTGCTGGCTGAGACCACCTACACCACACCAGGGCCTGTGGCTGCTTGCTGAGGCGACTTACACCACACCAGGGCCTGTTGCTGCTGGCTGAGGCCACTTACACCACACCAGTGCCTGTGGCTTCTGGCTGAGGCCACTTACACCACACCAGGGCCTGTTGCTGCTGGCTTAGGCCACTTACACCACACCAGGGCCTGTGGCTGCTGGCTCAGGCCACTCATATCAAACCAGGTCCTGTGCTTCTGGCCGAGGCCATCTTCACCAAACCAGGCCCTGTGCTGCTAGCTGAGGCGACTTACACCACATCAGGGCCTGTGGCTCTGGCTGAGGCCACTTACACCACACCAGGGCCTGTGGCTGCTGGCTGAGGCCAGTTACATCACACCAGGGCCTGTGGCTGCTGGCTGAGGCCACATACACCACACCAGGGCCTTAGTTGCTATTGAGGCCAATTACACCACACCAGGGTCTGTGGCTCTTGCTCAGGCCACTTACACCACACCAGGGCCTGTGGCACTGGCTGAGGCCACTTACACCACACCAGGGCCTGTGGCTGCTGGCTTAGGCCACCTACACCACACCAGGGCCTTAGTTGCTATTGAGGCCAATTACACCACACAAGGTCCTGTGGCTGCTGGCTGAGGCCACCTACACCACACCAGGGCCTGTGGCTGCTGGCTGAGGCGACTTACACCACACCAGGGCCTGTGGCACTGGCTGAGGCCACTTACACCACATCAGGGCCTGTGGCTGCTGGCTGAGGCCACTTACACCACACAAGGGCTTGTGGCTGCTGGCTGAGGCCACCTACACCACACCAGGGCCTGTGGCTGCTGGCTGAGGCCACTTACACCACACCAGTGCCTGTGGCTTCTGGCTGAGGCGACTTACACCACACCAGGGCCTGTGGCTGCTGGCTGAGGCCACTTACACCACACCAAGGCCTGTGGCTCTTGCTCAGGCCACTCACATCACACCAGGCCCTGCGCTTCTGGCCGAGGCCATCTTCACCAAACCAGGCCCTGTGCTCCTTGCTGTGGCCATGTACAACACACCAGGCCCTGTGCTGGTTTCCTGAGGCCATCTTCAACAATCCAGGGCCTGTGCTGTTGGATAAATGCCAAACTGAGCCTTTGGGTTAGGGTATTATGCAAACATGCAGGTATGGTTATAGCATTGTCTTCGTAACTTCAGGTACTTGCCACCTAATCACTTGAATCCATAAATTGAGACATTGTGCTGGAGCCAGCAGCTTACGGCCATACCACCCTGAGCACGCCCGACCTCGTCTGATCTCGGAAGCTAAGCAGGGCTGGGCTTGGTTAGTACTTGGATGGGAGACTGCCTGGGAATACCTGGTGCTGTAAGCCTTTCATTTTCATGTCATTGAACCGCTTTTGATCCAGAGAAGGGGTGTATTAAAAGACCAAAAGCAGCTACCCATTAATGAGGGCACATTAACGACACTGCTTTTGGCTCTTTTCCAATGTCTTGTGCTGCTAGCTGATGCAACCTACACCACACAAGGGCCTGAGTGACCGGCTGGGGCCACTTACACCACATCAGGGCCTGTGGCTCTGGCTGAGGCCACTTTCACCACACCAGGGCCTGTGGCTGCTGGCTGAGGCCACCTACACCACACCAGGGCATTAGTTGCTATTGAGGCCAATTACACCACACCATGGTCTGTGGCTCTTGCTCAGGCCACTTACACCACACCAGGGCCTGTGGCTCTTGCTCAGGCCACTTACACCACACCAGGGCCTGTGGCTGCTGGCTGAGGCCACCTACACCACACCAGGGCATTAGTTGCTATTGAGGCCAATTACACCACACCAGGGTCTGTGGCTCTTGCTCAGGCCACTTACACCACACCAGGGCCTGTGGCTCTTGCTCAGGCCACTTACACCACACCAGGGCCTGTGGCTGCTTGCTGAGGCCACTTACACCACACCAGGGCCTGTGGCTTCTGGCTGAGGCCACTTACACCACACCAGGGCCTGTGGCTGGTGGCTGAGGCCAATTACACCACACCAGGGTCTGTGGCTCTTGCTCAGGCCACTTACACCACACCAGGGCCTGTGGCACTGGCTGAGGCCACTTACACCACACCAGGGCCTGTGGCTGCTGGCTGAGGCCACTTACACCACACCAGGGCCTGTGGCTGCTGGCTGAGGCCACTTACACCACACCAGGGCCTGTGGCTGCTGGCTGAGGCCAGTTACACCACACCAGGGCCTGTGGCTGCTGGCTGAGGCGACTTACACCACACCAGGGCCCTTTTGCTGCTGGCTGAGGCCACTTACACCACACAAGGGCTTGTGGCTGCTGGCTGAGGCCACCTACACCACACCAGGGCCTGTGGCTGCTGGCTGAGGCCACCTACACCACACCAGGGCCTGTGGCTCTTGCTCAGGCCACTTACACCACACCAGGGCCTGTGGCTCTTCCTCAGGCCACTTACACCACACCAGGGCCTGTGGCTCTTGCTCAGGCCACTCATATCACACCAGGCCCTGTGCTTCTGACTGAGGCCATCTTCACCAAACCAGGCCCTGTGCTGCTTGCTGTGGCCATGTACAACACACCAGGCCCTGTGCTGTTTCCTGAGGCCATCTTCAACAATCCAGGGCCTGTGCTGTTGGATAAATGCCAAACTGAGCCTTTGGGTTAGGGTATTATGCAAACATGCAGGTATGGTTATAGGATTGTCTTCGTAACTTCAGGTACTTGCCACCTAATCACTTGAATCCATAAATTGAGACATTGTGCTGGGGCCCAGCAGCTTACGGCCATACCACCCTGAGCACGCCCGACCTCGTCTGATCTCGGAAGCTAAGCAGGGCTGGGCTTGGTTAGTACTTGGATGGGAGACTGCCTGGGAATACTTGGTGCTGTAAGCCTTTCATTTTCATGTCATTGAACCGCTTTTGATCCAGAGAAGGGGTGTATTAAAAGACCAAAAGCAGCTGCCCATTAATAAGGGCACATTAATCACATTGCTTTTGGCTCTTTTCCAATGTCTTGTGCTGCTAGCTGATGCCACCTACACCACACCAGGGCCTGAGTGACCGGCTGGGGCCACTTACACCACATCAGGGGCTGTGGCTCTGGCTGAGGCCAGTTACACCACACCAGGGCCTGTGGGTTCTGGCTGAGGCGACTTACACCAAACCAGGGCCTGTGGCTGCTGGCTGAGGCCACTTACACCACACCAGGGCCTTAGTTGCTATTGAGGCCAATTACACCACACCATGGTCTGTGGCTCTTGCTCAGGCCACTTACACCACACCAGGGCCTGTGGCACTGGCTGAGGCCACTTACACCACACCAGGGCCTGTGGCTGCTGGCTGAGGCCACTTACACCACACCAGGGCCTGTGGCTGCTGGCTGAGGCCACTTACACCACACCAGGGCCTTAGTTGCTATTGAGGCCAATTACACCACACCATGGTCTGTGGCTCTTGCTCAGGCCACTTACACCACACCAGGGCCTGTGGCACTGGCTGAGGCCACTTACACCACACCAGGGCCTGTGGCTGCTGGCTGAGGCCACTTACACCACACAAGGGCTTGTGGCTGCTGGCTGAGGCCACCTACACCACACCAGGGCCTGTGGCTCTTGCTCAGGCCACTTACACCACACCAGGGCCTGTGGCTCTTGCTCAGGCCACTTACACCACACCAGGGCCTGTGGCTCTTGCTCAGGCCACTCATATCACACCAGGCCCTGTGCTTCTGGCTGAGGCCACTTACACCACACCAGGGCCTGTGGCTTCTGGCTGAGGCGACTTACACCACACCAGGGCCTGTGGCTGCTGGCTGAGGCCACTTACACCACACCAGGGCCTGTGGCTCTTGCTCAGGCCACTCACATCACACCAGGCCCTGCGCTTCTGGCCGAGGCCATCTTCACCAAACCAGGCCCTGTGGCTCTTGCTCAGGCCACTTACACCACACCAGGGCCTGTGGCTCTGGCTTAGGCCACTTACACCACACCAGGGCCTGTGGCACTTGCTCAGGCCACTTACACCACACCAGGGCCTGTGGCTCTTGCTCAGGCCACTCACATCACACCAGGCCCTGCGCTTCTGGCCGAGGCCACCTACACCACACCAGGGCCTTAGTTGCTATTGAGGCCAATTACACCACACAAGGGCATGTGGCTGCTGGCTGAGGCCACCTACTCCACACCAGGGCCTGTGGCTGCTGGCTGAGGCCACTTACACCACACCAGGGCCCTTTTGCTGCTGGCTGAGGCCACTTACACCACACCAGTGCCTGTGGCTTCTGGCTGAGGCGACTTACACCACACCAGGGCCTGTGGCTGCTGGCTGAGGCCACTTACACCACACCAAGGCCTGTGGCTCTTGCGCAGGCCACTCACATCACACCAGGCCCTGTGCTTCTGGCCGAGGCCATCTTCACCAAACCAGGCCCTGTGTTGCTTGCTGTGGCCATGTACAACACACCAGGCCCTGTGCTGGTTCCTGAGGCCATCTTCAACAATCCAGGGCCTGTGCTGTTGGATAAATGCCAAACTGAGCCTTTGGGTTAGGGTATTATGCAAACATGCAGGTTTGGTTATAGGATTGTCTTCGTAACTTCAGGTACTTGCCACCTAATCACTTGAATCCATAAATTGAGACATTGTGCTGGAGCCAGCAGCTTACGGCCATACCACCCTGAGCACGCCCGACCTCGTCTGATCTCGGAAGCTAAGCAGGGCTGGGCTTGGTTAGTACTTGGATGGGAGACTGCCTGGGAATACCTGGTGCTGTAAGCCTTTCATTTTCATGTCATTGAACCGCTTTTGATCCAGAGAAGGGGTGTATTAAAAGACCAAAAGCAGCTGCCCATTAATAAGGGCACATTAATCACATTGCTTTTGGCTGTTTTCCAATGTCTTGTGCTGCTAGCTGATGCCACCTACACCACACCAGGGCCTGAGTGACCGGCTGGGGCCACTTACACCACATAAGGGGCTGTGGCTCTGGCTGAGGCCAGTTACACCACACCAGGGCCTGTGGGTTCTGGCTGAGGCGACTTACACCAAACCAGGGCCTGTGGCTGCTGGCTGAGGCCACTTACACCACACCAGGGCCTTAGTTGCTATTGAGGCCAATTACACAACACCATGGTCTGTGGCTCTTGCTCAGGCCACTTACACCACACCAGGGCCTGTGGCACTGGCTGAGGCCACTTACACCACACCAGGGCCTGTGGCTGCTGGCTGAGGCCACTTACACCACACCAGGGCCTGTGGCTGCTGGCTGAGGCCACTTACACCACACCAGGGCCTTAGTTGCTATTGAGGCCAATTACACCACACCATGGTCTGTGGCTCTTGCTCAGGCCACTTACACCACACCAGGGCCTGTGGCACTGGCTGAGGCCACTTACACCACACCAGGGCCTGTGGCTGCTGGCTGAGGCCACTTACACCACACAAGGGCTTGTGGCTGCTGGCTGAGGCCACCTACACCACACCAGGGCCTGTGGCTCTTGCTCAGGCCACTTACACCACACCAGGGCCTGTGGCTCTTGCTCAGGCCACTTACACCACACCAGGGCCTGTGGCTCTTGCTCAGGCCACTCATATCACACCAGGCCCTGTGCTTCTGGCTGAGGCCACTTACACCACACCAGGGCCTGTGGCTGCTGGCTGAGGCCATCTACACCACACCAGGGCCTGTGGCTTCTGGCTGAGGTGACTTACACCACACCAGGGCCTGTGGCTGCTGGCTGAGGCCACTTACACCACACCAGGGCCTGTGGCTCTTGCTCAGGCCACTCACATCACACCAGGCCCTGCGCTTCTGGCCGAGGCCATCTTCACCAAACCAGGCCCTGTGGCTCTTGCTCAGGCCACTTACACCACACCAGGGCCTGTGGCTCTGGCTTAGGCCACTTACACCACACCAGGGCCTGTGGCACTTCCTCAGGCCACTTACACCACACCAGGGCCTGTGGCTGCTGGCTGAGGCCACTTACACCACACCAGGGCCTGTGGCTCTTGCTCAGGCCACTTACACCACACCAGGGCCTGTGGCACTGGCTGAGGCCACTTAGACCACACCAGGGCCTGTGGCTGCTGGCTGAGGCCACTCACACCACACCAGGGCCTGTGGCTGCTAGCTGAGGCCACTTACACCAAACCAGGGCCTGTGGCTGCTTGCTGAGGCCATCTTCACCAAACCAGGCCCTGTGCTGCTTGCTGTGGCCATGTAAAACACACCAGGTCCTGTGCTGGTTCTTGAGGCCATCTTCAACAATCCAGGGCCTGTGCTGTTGGATAAATGCCAAACTGAGCCTTTTGGTTAGGGTATTATGCAAACATGCAGGTATGGTTATAGGATTGTCTTCGTAACTTCAGGTACTTGCCACCTAATCACTTGAATCCATAAATTGAGACATTGTGCTGGGGCCAGCAGCTTACGGCCATACCACCCTGAGCACGCCTGACCTCGTCTGATCTCGGAAGCTAAGCAGGGCTGGGCTTGGTTAGTACTTGGATGGGAGACTGCCTGGGAATACCTGGTGCTGTAAGCCTTTCATTTTCATGTCATTGAACCGCTTTTGATCCAGAGAAGGGGTGTATTAAAAGACCAGAAGCAGCTCCCCATTAATGAGGGCACATTAACGACATTGCTTTTGGCTGTTTTCCAATGTCTTGTGCTGCTAGCTGATGCCACCTACACCACACCAGGGCCTGAGTGACCGGCTGGGGCCACTTACACCACATCAGGGCCTGTTGCTCTGGCTGAGGCCACTTACACCACACCAGGGCCTGTGGCTGCTGGCTGAGGCCACCTACACCACACCAGGGCCTTAGTTGCTATTGAGGCCAATTACACCACACCAGGGTATGTGGCTCTTGCTCAGGCCACTTACACCACACCAGGGCCTTAGTTGCTATTGAGGCCAATTACACCACACCAGGGCCTGTGGCTCTTGCTCAGGCCACTCACATCACACCAGGCCCTGCGCTTCTGGCCGAGGCCACCTACACCACACCAGGGCCTTAGTTGCTATTGAGGCCAATTACACCACACCAGGGCCTGTGGCACTGGCTGAGGCCACTTACACCACACCAGGGCCTGTGGCTGCTGGCTGAGGCCACTTACACCACACCAGGGCCTTATTTGCTATTGAGGCCACTTACACCACACCAGGGTCTGTGGCTCTTGCTCAGGCCACTTACACCACACCAGGGCCTGTGGCTGCTGGCTGAGGCCATCTACACCACACCAGGGCCTGTGGCTTCTGGCTGAGGTGACTTACACCACACCAGGGCCTGTGGCTGCTGGCTGAGGCCACTTACACCACACCAGGGCCTGTGGCACTGGCTGAGGCCACTTACACCACACCAGGGCCTGTGGCTGCTGGCTGAGGCCACTTACACCACACAAGGGCTTGTGGCTGCTGGCTGAGGCCACCTACACCACACCAGGGCCTGTGGCTGCTGGCTGAGGCCACCTACACCACACCAGGGCCTGTGGCTCTTGCTCAGGCCACTTACACCACACCAGGGCCTGTGGCTCTTGCTCAGGCCACTTACACCACACCAGGGCCTGTGGCTCTTGCTCAGGCCACTCATATCACACCAGGCCCTGTGCTTCTGGCTGAGGCCACTTAGACCACACCAGGGCCTGTGGCTGCTGGCTGAGGCCACTTACACCACACCAGGGCCTGTGGCTGCTGGCTGAGGCCATCTACACCACACCAGGACCTGTGGCTGCTGGCTGAGGCGACTTACACCACACCAGGGCCCTTTTGCTGCTGGCTGAGGCCACTTACACCACACCAGTGCCTGTGGCTTCTGGCTGAGGCCACTTACACCACACCAGGGCCTGTGGCTGCTGGCTGAGGCCACTTACACCACACCAGGGCCTGTGGCTCTTGCTCAGGCCACTCACATCACACCAGGCCCTGCGCTTCTGGCCGAGGCCATCTTCACCAAACCAGGCCCTGTGGCTCTTGCTCAGGCCACTTACACCACACCAGGGCCTGTGGCTCTGGCTTAGGCCACTTCCACCACACCAGGGCCTGTGGCACTTGCTCAGGCCACTTACACCACACCAGGGCCCGTGGCTGCTGGCTGAGGCGACTTACACCACACCAGGGCCTGTGGCTCTTACTCAGGCCACTTACACCACACCAGGGCCTGTGGCACTGGCTGAGGCCACTTAGACCACACCAGGGCCTGTGGCTGCTGGCTGAGGCCACTTACACCACACCAGGGCCTGTGGCTGCTGGCTGAGGCCACTTACACCAAACCAGGGCCTGTGGCTGCTTGCTGATGCCATCTTCACCAAACCAGGCCCTGTGCTGCTTGCTGTGGCCATGTAAAACACACCAGGTCCTGTGCTGGTTCTTGAGGCCATCTTCAACAATCCAGGGCCTGTGCTGTTGGATAAATGCCAAACTGAGCCTTTGGGTTAGGGTATTATGCAAACATGCAGGTATGGTTATAGGATTGTCTTCGTAACTTCAGGTACTTGCCACCTAATCACTTGAATCCATAAACTGAGACATTGTGCTGGGGCCAGCAGCTTACGGCCATACCACCCTGAGCACGCCCGACCTCGTCTGATCTCGGAAGCTAAGCAGGGCTGGGCTTGGTTAGTACTTGGATGGGGGAATACCTGGTGCTGTAAGCCTTTCATTTTCATGTCATTGAACTGCTTTTGATCCAGAGAAGGGGTGTATTAAAAGACCAAAAGCAGCTCCCCATTAATGAGGGCACATTAACGACATTGCTTTTGGCTGTTTTCCAATGTCTTGTGCTGCTAGCTGATGCCACTTACACCACACCAGGGCCTGTGGCTGCTGGCTGAGGCCACTTACACCACACCAGGGCCTGTGGCTGCTGGCTGAGGCCACCTACACCACACCAGGGCCTTAGTTGCTATTGAGGCCAATTACACCACACAAGGGCCTGTGGCTGCTGGCTGAGGCCACCTACACCACACCAGGGCCTGTGGCTGCTGGCTGAGGCCACTTACAACACACCAGGGCCTGTGGCTCTTGCTCAGGCCACTCATATCACACCAGGCCCTGTGCTTCTGGCCGAGGCCATCTTCACCAAACCAGGCCCTGTGCTGCTTGCTGTGGCCATGTACAACACACCAGGCCCTGTGCTGGTTCCTGACGCCATCTTCAACAATCCAGGGCCTGTGCTGTTGGATAAATGCCAAACTGAGCCTTTGGGTTAGGGTATTATGCAAACATGCAGGTATGGTTATAGGATTGTCTTCGTAACTTCAGGTACTTGCCACCTAATCACTTGAATCCATAAATTGAGACATTGTGCTGGGGCCAGCAGCTTACGGCCATACCACCCTGAGCACGCCCGACCTCGTCTGATCTCGGAAGCTAAGCAGGGCTGGGCTTGGTTAGTACTTGGATGGGAGACTGCCTGGGAATACCTGGTGCTGTAAGCCTTTCATTTTCATGTCATTGAACCGCTTTTGATCCAGAGAAGGGGTGTATTAAAAGACCAAAAGCAGCTGCCCATTAATGAGGGCACATTAACGACATTGCTTTTGGCTGTTTTCCAATGTCTTGTGCTGCTAGCTGATGCCACCTACACCACACCACGGCCTTATTTGCTGGCTGAGGCCACATACACCAAACCAGGGCCTTAGTTGCTATTGAGGCCAATTACACCACACCAGGGCCTGTGGCTCTTGCTCAGGCCACTTACACCACACCAGGGCCTGTGGCTCTTGCTCAGGCCACTTACACCACACCAGGGCCTGTGGCTCTTGCTCAGGCCACTCATATCACGCCAGGCCCTGTGCTTCTGGCCGAGGCCATCTTCACCAAACCAGGCCCTGTGGTGCTTGCTGTGGCCATGTACAACACACCAGGCCCTGTGCTGGTTCCAGAGGCCATCTTCAACAATCCAGGGCCTGTGCTGTTGGATAAATGCCAAACTGAGCCTTTGGGTTAGGGTATTATGCAAACATGCAGGTATGGTTATAGGATTGTCTTCGTAACTTCAGGTACTTGCCACCTAATCACTTGAATCCATAAATTGAGACATTGTGCTGGGACCATCAGCTTACGGCCATACCACCCTGAGCATTCCTGACCTCGTCTGATCTCGGAAGCTAAGCAGGGCTGGGCTTGGTTAGTACTTGGATGGGAGACTGCCTGGGAATACCTGGTCCTGTAAGCCTTTCTTTTTCATGTCATTGAACCGCTTTTGATCCAGAGAAGGGGTGTATTAAAAGACCAAAAGCATCTGCCCATTAATGAGGGCACATTAACGACATTGCTTTTGGCTCTTTTCCAATGTCTTGTGCTGCTAGCTGATGCAACCTACACCACACAAGGGCCTGAGGGACCGGCTGGGGCCACTTACACCACATCAGGGCCTGTGGCTGCTGGCTGAGGCCACTTACACCACACCAGGGCCTGTGGCTGCTGGCTGAGGCCACCTACACCACACCAGGGCCTTAGTTGCTATTGAGGCCAATTACACCACACCAGGGTCTGTGGCTCTTGCTCAGGCCACTTACACCACACCAGGGCCTGTGGCACTGGCTGAGGCCACTTACACCACACCAGGGCCTGTGGCTGCTGGCTGAGGCCACTTACACCACACCAGGGCCTGTGGCTGCTGGCTGAGGCCACCTACACCACACCAGGGCATTAGTTGCTATTGAGGCCAATTACACCACACCAGGGTCTGTGGCTCTTGCTCAGGCCACTTACACCACACCAGGGCCTGTGGCTCTTGCTCAGGCCACTTACACCACACCAGGGCCTGTGGCTGCTGGCTGAGGCCACTTACACCACACCAGGGCCTGTGGCTGCTGGCTGAGGCCACCTACACCACACCAGGGCCTGTGGCTGCTGGCTGAGGCCACTTACACCACACCAGGGCCTGTGGCTGCTGGCTGAGGCCACCTACACCACACCAGGGCCTGTGGCTGCTGGCTGAGGCCACCTACACCACACCAGGGCCTGTGGCTGCTGGCTGAGGCCACTTACACCACACCAGTGCCTGTGGCTTATGGCTGAGGCGACTTACACCACACCAGGGCCTGTGGCTGCTGGCTGAGGCCACTTACACCACACCAAGGCCTGTGGCTCTTGCTCAGGCCACTCACATCACACCAGGCCCTGCGCTTCTGGCCGAGGCCATCTTCACCAAACCAGGCCCTGTGCTCCTTGCTGTGGCCATGTACAACACACCAGGCCCTGTGCTGGTTCCTGAGGCCATCTTCAACAATCCAGGGCCTGTGCTGTTGGATAAATGCCAAACTGAGCCTTTGAGTTAGGGTATTATGCAAACATGCAGGTATGGTTATAGCATTGTCTTCGTAACTTCAGGTACTTGCCACCTAATCACTTGAATCCATAAATTGAGACATTGTGCTGGGGCTAGCAGCTTACGGCCATACCACCCTGAGCATGCCCGACCTCGTCTGATCTCGGAAGGTAAGCAGGGCTGGGCTTGGTTAGTACTTGGATGGGAGACTGCCTGGGAATACCTGGTGCTGTAAGCCTTTCATTTTCATGTCATTGAACCGCTTTTGATCCAGAGAAGGGGTGTATTAAAAGACCAAAAGCAGCTGCCCATTAATGAGGGCACATTAACGACACTGCTTTTGGCTCTTTTCCAATGTCTTGTGCTGCTAGCTGATGCAACCTACACCACACAAGGGCCTGAGTGACCGGCTGGGGCCATTTACACCACATCAGGGCCTGTGGCTCTGGCTGAGGCCACTTTCACCACACCAGGGCCTGTGGCTGCTGGCTGAGGCCACCTACACCACACCAGGGCATTAGTTGCTATTGAGGCCAATTACACCACACCAGGGTCTGTGGCTCTTGCTCAGGCCACTTACACCACACCAGGGCCTGTGGCTCTTGCTCAGGCCACTTACACCACACCAGGGCCTGTGGCTGCTGGCTGAGGCCACCTACACCACGCCAGGGCATTAGTTGCTATTGAGGCCAATTACACCACACCAGGGTCTGTGGCTCTTGCTCAGGCCACTTACACCACACCAGGGCCTTTGGCTCTTGCTCAGGCCACTTACACCACACCAGGGCCTGTGGCACTGGCTGAGGCCACTTACACCACACCAGGGCCTGTGGCTGCTGGCTGAGGCCACTTACACCACACCAGGGCCTGTGGCTGCTGGCTGAGGCCACTTACACCACACCAGGGCCTGTGGCTGGTGGCTGAGGCCACCTACACCACACCAGGGCCTGTGGCTGCTGGCTGAGGCGACTTACACCACACCAGGGCCCTTTTGCTGCTGGCTGAGGCCACTTACACCACACCAGTGCCTGTGGCTTCTGTCTGAGGCGACTTACACCACACCAGGGCCTGTGGCTGCTGGCTGAGGCCAATTACACCACACCAGGGTCTGTGGCTCTTGCTCAGGCCACTTACACCACACCAGGGCCTGTGGCACTGGCTGAGGCCACTTACACCACACCAGGGCCTGTGGCTGCTGGCTGAGGCCACTTACACCACACCAGGGCCTGTGGCTGCTGGCTGAGGCGACTTACACCACACCAGGGCCTGTGGCTGCTGGCTGAGGCCACCTACACCACACCAGGGCCTGTGGCTGCTGGCTGAGGCGACTTACACCACACCAGGACCCTTTTGCTGCTGGCTGAGGCCACTTACACCACACCAGTGCCTGTGGCTTCTGGCTGAGGCGACTTACACCACACCAGGGCCTGTGGCTCTTGCTCAGGCCACTTACACCACACCAAGGCCTGTGGCTCTTGCTCAGGCCACTCACATCACACCAGGCCCTGCGCTTCTGGCCGAGGCCATCTTCACCAATCCAGGCCCTGTGCTGCTTGCTGTGGCCATCTTCAACAATCCAGGGCCTGTGCTGTTGGATAAATGCCAAACTGAGCCTTTGGGTTAGGGTATTATGCAAACATGCAGGTATGGTTATAGGATTGTCTTCGTAACTTCAGGTACTTGCCACCTAATCACTTGAATCCATAAATTGAGACATTGTGCTGGGGCCAGCAGCTTACGGCCATACCACCCTGAGCACGCCCGACCTCGTCTGATCTCGGAAGCTAAGCAGGGCTGGGCTTGGTTAGTACTTGGATGGGAGACTGCCTGGGAATACCTGGTGCTGTAAGCCTTTCATTTTCATGTCATTGAACCGCTTTTGATCCAGAGAAGGGGTGTATTAAAAGACCAAAAGCAGCTGCCCATTAATGAGGGCACATTAACGACACTGCTTTTGGCTGTTTTCCAATGTCTTGTGCTGCTAGCTGATGCCACCTACACCACACCAGGGCCAGAGTGACCGGCTGGGACCACTTACACCACATCAGGGCCTGTGGCTCTGGCTGAGGCCACTTACACCACACCAGGGCCTGTGGCTGTTGGCTGAGGCCACTTACACCACACCAGTGCCTGTGGCTTCTGGCTGAGGCGACTTACACCACACCAGGGCCTGTGGCTCTTGCTCAGGCCACTTACACCACACCAAGGCCTGTGGCTCTTGCTCAGGCCACTCACATCACACCAGGCCCTGCGCTTCTGGCCGAGGCCATCTTCACCAATCCAGGCCCTGTGCTGCTTGCTGTGGCCATCTTCAACAATCCAGGGCCTGTGCTGTTGGATAAATGCCAAACTGAGCCTTTGGGTTAGGGTATTATGCAAACATGCAGGTATGGTTATAGGATTGTCTTCGTAACTTCAGGTACTTGCCACCTAATCACTTGAATCCATAAATTGAGACATTGTGCTGGGGCCAGCAGCTTACGGCCATACCACCCTGAGCACGCCCGACCTCGTCTGATCTCGGAAGCTAAGCAGGGCTGGGCTTGGTTAGTACTTGGATGGGAGACTTCCTGGGAATACCTGGTGCTGTAAGCCTTTCATTTTCATGTCATTGAACCGCTTTTGATCCAGAGAAGGGGTGTATTAAAAGACCAAAAGCAGCTGCCCATTAATGAGGGCACATTAACGACACTGCTTTTGGCTGTTTTCCAATGTCTTGTGCTGCTAGCTGATGCCACCTACACCACACCAGGGCCAGAGTGACCGGCTGGGGCCACTTACACCACATCAGGGCCTGTGGCTCTGGCTGAGGCCACTTACACCACACCAGGGCCTGTGGCTGCTGGCTTAGGCCACCTACACCACACCAGGGCCTTAGTTGCTATTGAGGCCAATTACACCACACAAGGGCCTGGGGCTGCTGGCTGAGGC
Source organism: Aulonocara sp. 'chitande type north' Nkhata Bay (assembly GCF_057382095.1). Classification (NCBI taxonomy): domain Eukaryota; kingdom Metazoa; phylum Chordata; class Actinopteri; order Cichliformes; family Cichlidae; genus Aulonocara; species Aulonocara sp. 'chitande type north' Nkhata Bay. The sequence continues at coordinate 360,364 of NW_028234367.1, read as the reverse complement.
CACCTACACCACACCAGGGCCTGTGGCTGCTGGCTGAGGCCACTTACACCACACCAGGGCCCTTTTGCTGCTGGCTGAGGCCACTTACACCACACCAGTGCCTGTGGCTTCTGGCTGAGGCGACTTACACCACACCAGGGCCTGTGGCTGCTGGCTGAGGCCACTTACACCACACCAGGGCCTGTGGCTGCTGGCTGAGGCCACCTACACCACACCAGGGCATTAGTTGCTATTGAGGCCAATTACACCACACCAGGGTCTGTGGCTCTTGCTCAGGCCACTTACACCACACCAGGGCCTGTGGCTCTTGCTCAGGCCACTTACACCACACCAGGGCCTGTGGCTGCTGGCTGAGGCCACCTACACCACACCAGGGCCTGTGGCTGCTGGCTGAGGCCACCTACACCACACCAGGGCCTGTGGCTGCTGGCTGAGGCCACTTACACCACACCAGTGCCTGTGGCTTATGGCTGAGGCGACTTACACCACACCAGGGCCTGTGGCTGCTGGCTGAGGCCACTTACACCACACCAAGGCCTGTGGCTCTTGCTCAGGCCACTCACATCACACCAGGCCCTGCGCTTCTGGCCGAGGCCATCTTCACCAAACCAGGCCCTGTGCTCCTTGCTGTGGCCATGTACAACACACCAGGCCCTGTGCTGGTTCCTGAGGCCATCTTCAACAATCCAGGGCCTGTGCTGTTGGATAAATGCCAAACTGAGCCTTTGAGTTAGGGTATTATGCAAACATGCAGGTATGGTTATAGCATTGTCTTCGTAACTTCAGGTACTTGCCACCTAATCACTTGAATCCATAAATTGAGACATTGTGCTGGGGCCAGCAGCTTACGGCCATACCACCCTGAGCACGCCCGACCTCGTCTGATCTCGGAAGCTAAGCAGGGCTGGGCTTGGTTAGTACTTGGATGGGAGACTGCCTGGGAATACCTGGTGCTGTAAGCCTTTGATTTTCATGTCATTGAACCGCTTTTGATCCAGAGAAGGGGTGTATTAAAAGACCAAAAGCAGCTGCCCATTAATGAGGGCACATTAACGACACTGCTTTTGGCTCTTTTCCAATGTCTTGTGCTGCTAGCTGATGCAACCTACACCACACAAGGGCCTGAGTGACCGGCTGGGGCCACTTACACCACATCAGGGCCTGTGGCTCTGGCTGAGGCCACTTTCACCACACCAGGGCCTGTGGCTGCTGGCTGAGGCCACCTACACCACACCAGGGCATTAGTTGCTATTGAGGCCAATTACACCACACCAGGGTCTGTGGCTCTTGCTCAGGCCACTTACACCACACCAGGGCCTGTGGCTCTTGCTCAGGCCACTTACACCACACCAGGGCCTGTGGCTGCTGGCTGAGGCCACCTACACCACGCCAGGGCATTAGTTGCTATTGAGGCCAATTACACCACACCAGGGTCTGTGGCTCTTGCTCAGGCCACTTACACCACACCAGGGCCTTTGGCTCTTTCTCAGGCCACTTAGACCACACCAGGGCCTGTGGCTGCTGGCTGAGGCCACTTACACCACACCAGGGCCTGTGGCTGGTGGCTGAGGCCACCTACACCACACCAGGGCCTGTGGCTGCTGGCTGAGGCGACTTACACCACACCAGGGCCCTTTTGCTGCTGGCTGAGGCCACTTACACCACACCAGTGCCTGTGGCTTCTGTCTGAGGCGACTTACACCACACCAGGGCCTGTGGCTGCTGGCTGAGGCCAATTACACCACACCAGGGTCTGTGGCTCTTGCTCAGGCCACTTACACCACACCAGGGCCTGTGGCACTGGCTGAGGCCACTTACACCACACCAGGGCCTGTGGCTGCTGGCTGAGGCCACTTACACCACACCAGGGCCTGTGGCTGCTGGCTGAGGCGACTTACACCACACCAGGGCCTGTGGCTGCTGGCTGAGGCCACCTACACCACACCAGGGCCTGTGGCTGCTGGCTGAGGCGACTTACACCACACCAGGGCCCTTTTGCTGCTGGCTGAGGCCACTTACACCACACCAGTGCCTGTGGCTTCTGGCTGAGGCGACTTACACCACACCAGGGCCTGTGGCTCTTGCTCAGGCCACTTACACCACACCAAGGCCTGTGGCTCTTGCTCAGGCCACTCACATCACACCAGGCCCTGCGCTTCTGGCCGAGGCCATCTTCACCAATCCAGGCCCTGTGCTGCTTGCTGTGGCCATCTTCAACAATCCAGGGCCTGTGCTGTTGGATAAATGCCAAACTGAGCCTTTGGGTTAGGGTATTATGCAAACATGCAGGTATGGTTATAGGATTGTCTTCGTAACTTCAGGTACTTGCCACCTAATCACTTGAATCCATAAATTGAGACATTGTGCTGGGGCCAGCAGCTTACGGCCATACCACCCTGAGCACGCCCGACCTCGTCTGATCTCGGAAGCTAAGCAGGGCTGGGCTTGGTTAGTACTTGGATGGGAGACTGCCTGGGAATACCTGGTGCTGTAAGCCTTTCATTTTCATGTCATTGAACCGCTTTTGATCCAGAGAAGGGGTGTATTAAAAGACCAAAAGCAGCTGCCCATTAATGAGGGCACATTAACGACACTGCTTTTGGCTGTTTTCCAATGTCTTGTGCTGCTAGCTGATGCCACCTACACCACACCAGGGCCAGAGTGACCGGCTGGGGCCACTTACACCACATCAGGGCCTGTGGCTCTGGCTGAGGCCACTTACACCACACCAGGGCCTGTGGCTGCTGGCTGAGGCCAGTTACACCACACCAGAGCCTGTGGCTGCTGGCTAAAGCCACTTACACCACACCAGGGCCTTAGTTGCTATTGAGGCCACTTACACCACACCAGGGCCTGTGGCTGCTGGCTGAGGCCACCTACACCACACCAGGGCCTGTGGCTGCTGGCTGAGGCCACTTACACCACACCAGGGCCTGTGGCTGCTGGCTGAAGCCACTTACACCACACCAGGGCCTTAGTTGCTATTGAGGCCACTTACACCACACCAGGGCCTGTGGCTGCTGGCTGAGGCCACCTACACCACACCAGGGCCCTTTTGCTGCTGGCTGAGGCCACTTACACCACACCAGTGCCTGTGGCTTCTGGCTGAGGCCACTTACACCACACCAGGGCCTGTGGCTGCTGGCTGAGGCCACTTACACCACACCAGGGCCTGTGGCTCTTGCTCAGGCCACTTACACCACACCAGGGCCTGTGGCACTGGCTGAGGCCACTTACACCACACCAGGGCCTGTGGCTGCTGGCTGAGGCCACTTACACCACACAAGGGCTTGTGGCTGCTGGCTGAGGCCACCTACACCACACCAGGGCCTGTGGCTGCTGGCTGAGGCCACCTACACCACACCAGGGCCTGTGGCTCTTGCTCAGGCCACTTACACCACACCAGGGCCTGTGGCTCTTGCTCAGGCCACTTACACCACACCAGGGCCTGTGGCTCTTGCTCAGGCCACTCATATCACACCAGGCCCTGTGCTTCTGGCTGAGGCCACTTAGACCACACCAGGGCCTGTGGCTGGTGGCTGAGGCCACTTACACCACACCAGGGCCTGTGGCTGCTGGCTGAGGCCATCTACACCACACCAAGGCCTGTGGCTGCTGGCTGAGGCGACTTACACCACACCAGGGCCCTTTTGCTGCTGGCTGAGGCCACTTACACCACACCAGTGCCTGTGGCTTCTGGCTGAGGCCACTTACACCACACCAGGGCCTGTGGCTGCTGGCTGAGGCCACTTACACCACACCAGGGCCTGTGGCTCTTGCTCAGGCCACTCACATCACACCAGGCCCTGCGCTTCTGGCCGAGGCCATCTTCACCAAACCAGGCCCTGTGGCTCTTGCTCAGGCCACTTACACCACACCAGGGCCTGTGGCTCTGGCTTAGGCCCCTTACACCACACCAGGGCCTGTGGCACTTGCTCAGGCCACTTACACCACACCAGGGCCTGTGGCTGCTGGCTGAGGCCACTTACACCACACCAGGGCCTGTGGCTCTTACTCAGGCCACTTACACCACACCAGGGCCTGTGGCACTGGCTGAGGCCACTTAGACCACACCAGGGCCTGTGGCTGCTGGCTGAGGCCACTCACACCACACCAGGGCCTGTGGCTGCTGGCTGATGCCACATACACCAAACCAGGGCCTGTGGCTGCTTGCTGAGGCCATCTTCACCAAACCAGGCCCTGTGCTGCTTGCTGTGGCCATGTAAAACACACCAGGTCCTGTGCTGGTTCTTGAGGCCATCTTCAACAATCCAGGGCCTGTGCTGTTGGATAAATGCCAAACTGAGCCTTTGGGTTAGGGTATTATGCAAACATGCAGGTATGGTTATAGGATTGTCTTCGTAACTTCAGGTACTTGCCACCTAATCACTTGAATCCATAAATTGAGACATTGTGTTGGAGCCAGCAGCTTACGGCCATACCACCCTGAGCACGCCTGACCTCGTCTGATCTCGGAAGCTAAGCAGGGCTGGGCTTGTTTAGTACTTGGATGGGAGACTGCCTGGGAATACCTGGTGCTGTAAGCCTTTCATTTTCATGTCATTGAACCGCTTTTGATCCAGAGAAGGGGTGTATTAAAAGACCAAAAGCAGCTGCACATTAACGACACTGCTTTTGGCTCTTTTCCAATGTCTTGTGCTGCTAGCTGATGCCACCTACACCACACCAGGGCCTGAGTGACCGGCTGGGGCCACTTACACCACATCACGGCCTGTGGCTCTGGCTGAGGCCACTTACACCACACCAGGGCCTGTGGCTGCTGGCTGAGGCCAGTTACACCACACCAGAGCCTGTGGCTGCTGGCTGAAGCCACTTACACCACACCAGGGCCTTAGTTGCTATTGAGGCCACTTACACCACACCAGGGCCTGTGGCTGCTGGCTGAGGCCACCTACACCACACCAGGGCCTGTGGCTGCTGGCTGAGGCGACTTACACCACACCAGGGCCCTTTTGCTGCTGGCTGAGGCTACTTACACCACACCAGTGCCTGTGGCTTCTGGCTGAGGCGACTTACACCACACCAGGGCCTGTGGCTGCTGGCTGAGGCCACTTACACCACACCAGGGCCTGTGGCTCTTGCTCAGGCCACTCACATCACACCAGGCCCTGCGCTTCTGGCCGAGGCCATCTTCACCAAACCAGGCCCTGTGGTTCTTGCTCAGGCCACTTACACCACACCAGGGCCTGTGGCTCTGGCTTAGGCCAATTACACCACACCAGGGTCTGTGGCTCTTGCTGAGGCCACTTACACCACACCAGGGCCTGTGGCTGCTGGCTGAGGCCACTTACACCACACCAGGGCCTGTGGCTGCTGGCTGAGACCACCTACACCACACCAGAGCCTGTGGCTGCTTGCTGAGGCGACTTACACCACACCAGGGCCTGTTGCTGCTGGCTGAGGCCACTTACACCACACCAGTGCCTGTGGCTTCTGGCTGAGGCGACTTACACCACACAAGGGCCTGTTGCTGCTAGCTGAGGCCACCTACACCACACCAGGGCCTGTGGCTGCTGGCTGAGGCCACTTACACCACACCAGGGCCTGTGGCTGCTGGCTGAGGCCACTTACACCACACCAGGGCCTGTGGCTGCTGGCTCAGGCCACTCATATCAAACCAGGTCCTGTGCTTCTGGCCGAGGCCATCTTCACCAAACCAGGCCCTGTGCTGCTAGCTGAGGCCACTTACACCACATCAGGGCCTGTGGCTCTGGCTGAGGCCACTTACACCACACCAGGGCCTGTGGCTGCTGGCTGAGGCCAGTTACACCACACCAGGGCCTGTGGCTTCTGGCTGAGGCGACTTACACCACACCAGGGCCCTTTTGCTGCTGGCTGAGGCTACTTACACCACACCAGTGCCTGTGGCTGCTGGCTGAGGCCACTTACACCATACCAGGGCCTGTGGCTGTTGGCTGAGGCCACTTACACCACACCAGGGCCTTAGTTGCTATTGAGGCCACTTACACCACACCAGGGCCTGTGGCTCTGGCTGAGGCCACTTACACCACACCAGGGCCTTATTTGCTATTCAGGCCACTTACACCACACCAGGGCCTGTGGCTGCTGGCTCAGGCCACTTACACCACACCAGGGCCTGTGGCTGCTAGCTGATGCCACCTACACCACACCAGGGCCTGAGTGACCGGCTGGGGCCACTTACACCACACCAGGGCCTGTGGCTCTTGGTCAGGCCACTCACATCACACCAGGCCCTGCTCTTCTGGCCGAGGCCATCTTCACCAAACCAGGCCCTGTGCTGCTAGCTGTGGCCATGTACAACACACCAGGCCCTGTGCTGGTTCCTGAGGCCATCTTCAACAATCCAGGGCCTGTGCTGTTGGATAAATGCCAAACTGAGCCTTTGGGTTAGGGTATTATGCAAACATGCAGGTATGGTTATAGGATTGTCTTCGTAACTTCAGGTACTTGCCACCTAATCACTTGAATCCATAAATTGAGACATTGTGCTGGGGCCAGCAGCTTACAGCCATACCACCCTGAGCACGCCCGACCTCGTCTGATCTCGGAAGCTAAGCAGGGCTGGGCTTGGTTAGTACTTGGATGGGAGACTGCCTGGGAATACCTGGTGCTGTAAGCCTTTCATTTTCATGTCATTGAACCGCTTTTGATCCAGAGAAGGGGTGTATTAAAAGACCAAAAGCAGCTGCCCATTAATGAGGGCACATTAACGACACTGCTTTTGGCTGTTTTCCAATGTCTTGTGCTGCTAGCTGATGCCACCTACACCACACCAGGGCCAGAGTGACCGGCTGGGGCCACTTACACCACATCAGGGCCTGTGGCTCTGGCTGAGGCCACTTACACCACACCAGGGCCTGTGGCTGCTGGCTGAGGCCAGTTACACCACACCAGAGCCTGTGGCTGCTGGCTAAAGCCACTTACACCACACCAGGGCCTTAGTTGCTATTGAGGCCACTTACACCACACCAGGGCCTGTGGCTGCTGGCTGAGGCCACCTACACCACACCAGGGCCTGTGGCTGCTGGCTGAGGCCACTTACACCACACCAGGGCCTGTGGCTGCTGGCTGAAGCCACTTACACCACACCAGGGCCTTAGTTGCTATTGAGGCCACTTACACCACACCAGGGCCTGTGGCTGCTGGCTGAGGCCACCTACACCACACCAGGGCCCTTTTGCTGCTGGCTGAGGCCACTTACACCACACCAGTGCCTGTGGCTTCTGGCTGAGGCCACTTACACCACACCAGGGCCTGTGGCTGCTAGCTGATGCCACCTACACCACACCAGGGCCTGAGTGACCGGCTGGGGCCACTTACACCACATCAGGGCCTGTTGCTCTGGCTGAGGCCACTTACACCACACCAGGGCCTGTGGCTGCTGGCTGAGGTCACTTACACCACACCAGGGCCTGTGGCTGCTGGCTGAGGCCACCTACACCACACCAGGGCCTTAGTTGCTATTGAGGCCAATTACACCACACAAGGGCCTGTGGCTGCTGGCTGAGGCCACCTACACCACACCAGGGCCTGTGGCTGCTGGCTGAGGCCACTTACAACACACCAGGGCCTGTGGCTCTTGCTCAGGCCACTCATATCACACCAGGCCCTGTGCTTCTGGCCGAGGCCATCTTCACCAAACCAGGCCCTGTGCTGCTTGCTGTGGCCATGTACAACACACCAGGCCCTGTGCTGGTTCCTGACGCCATCTTCAACAATCCAGGGCCTGTGCTGTTGGATAAATGCCAAACTGAGCCTTTGGGTTAGGGTATTATGCAAACATGCAGGTATGGTTATAGGATTGTCTTCGTAACTTCAGGTACTTGCCACCTAATCACTTGAATCCATAAATTGAGACATTGTGCTGGGGCCAGCAGCTTACGGCCATACCACCCTGAGCACGCCCGACCTCGTCTGATCTCGGAAGCTAAGCAGGGCTGGGCTTGGTTAGTACTTGGATGGGAGACTGCCTGGGAATACCTGGTGCTGTAAGCCTTTCATTTTCATGTCATTGAACCGCTTTTGATCCAGAGAAGGGGTGTATTAAAAGACCAAAAGCAGCTGCCCATTAATGAGGGCACATTAACGACATTGCTTTTGGCTGTTTTCCAATGTCTTGTGCTGCTAGCTGATGCCACCTACACCACACCACGGCCTTATTTGCTGGCTGAGGCCACATACACCAAACCAGGGCCTTAGTTGCTATTGAGGCCAATTACACCACACCAGGGCCTGTGGCTCTTGCTCAGGCCACTTACACCACACCAGGGCCTGTGGCTCTTGCTCAGGCCACTTACACCACACCAGGGCCTGTGGCTCTTGCTCAGGCCACTCATATCACGCCAGGCCCTGTGCTTCTGGCCGAGGCCATCTTCACCACACCAGGGTCTGTGGCTCTTGCTCAGGCCACTTACACCACACCAGGGTCTGTGGCTCTTGCTCAGGCCACTTACACCACACCAGGGCCTGTGGCACTGGCTGAGGCCACTTACACCACACCAGGGCCTGTGGCTGCTGGCTTAGGCCACCTACACCACACCAGGGCCTTAGTTGCTATTGAGGCCAATTACACCACACAAGGGCCTGTGGCTGCTGGCTGAGGCCACCTACACCACACCAGGGCCTGTGGCTGCTGGCTGAGGCCACTTACACCACACCAGGGCCCTTTTGCTGCTGGCTGAGGCCACTTACACCACACCAGTGTCTGTGGCTTCTGGCTGAGGCGACTTACACCACACCAGGGCCTGTGGCTGCTGGCTGAGGCCACTTACACCACACCAGGGCCTGTGGCTGCTGGCTGAGGCCACCTACACCACACCAGGGCATTAGTTGCTATTGAGGCCAATTACACCACACCAGGGTCTGTGGCTCTTGCTCAGGCCACTTACACCACACCAGGGCCTGTGGCTCTTGCTCAGGCCACTTACACCACACCAGGGCCTGTGGCTGCTGGCTGAGGCCACTTACACCACACCAGGGCCTGTGGCTGCTGGCTGAGGCCACCTACACCACACCAGGGCCTGTGGCTGCTGGCTGAGGCCACCTACACCACACCAGGGCCTGTGGCTGCTGGCTGAGGCCACTTACACCACACCAGTGCCTGTGGCTTATGGCTGAGGCCACTTACACCACACCAAGGCCTGTGGCTCTTGCTCAGGCCACTCACATCACACCAGGCCCTGCGCTTCTGGCCGAGGCCATCTTCACCAAACCAGGCCCTGTGCTCCTTGCTGTGGCCATGTACAACACACCAGGCCCTGTGCTGGTTCCTGAGGCCATCTTCAACAATCCAGGGCCTGTGCTGTTGGATAAATGCCAAACTGAGCCTTTGAGTTAGGGTATTATGCAAACATGCAGGTATGGTTATAGCATTGTCTTCGTAACTTCAGGTACTTGCCACCTAATCACTTGAATCCATAAATTGAGACATTGTGCTGGGGCCAGCAGCTTACGGCCATACCACCCTGAGCACGCCCGACCTCGTCTGATCTCGGAAGCTAAGCAGGACTGGGCTTGGTTAGTACTTGGATGGGAGACTGCCTAGGAATACCTGGTGCTGTAAGCCTTTCATTTTCATGTCATTGAACCGCTTTTGATCCAGAGAAGGGGTGTATTAAAAGACCAAAAGCAGCTGCCCATTAATGAGGGCACATTAACGACACTGCTTTTGGCTCTTTTCCAATGTCTTGTGCTGCTAGCTGATGCAACCTACACCACACAAGGGCCTGAGTGACCGGCTGGGGCCATTTACACCACATCAGGGCCTGTGGCTCTGGCTGAGGCCACTTTCACCACACCAGGGCCTGTGGCTGCTGGCTGAGGCCACCTACACCACACCAGGGCATTAGTTGCTATTGAGGCCAATTACACCACACCAGGGTCTGTGGCTCTTGCTCAGGCCACTTACACCACACCAGGGCCTGTGGCTCTTGCTCAGGCCACTTACACCACACCAGGGCCTGTGGCTGCTGGCTGAGGCCACCTACACCACGCCAGGGCATTAGTTGCTATTGAGGCCAATTACACCACACCAGGGTCTGTGGCTCTTGCTCAGGCCACTTACACCACACCAGGGCCTTTGGCTCTTGCTCAGGCCACTTACACCACACCAGGGCCTGTGGCACTGGCTGAGGCCACTTACACCACACCAGGGCCTGTGGCTGCTGGCTGAGGCCACTTACACCACACCAGGGCCTGTGGCTGCTGGCTGAGGCCACTTACACCACACCAGGGCCTGTGGCTGGTGGCTGAGGCCACCTACACCACACCAGGGCCTGTGGCTGCTGGCTGAGGCGACTTACACCACACCAGGGCCCTTTTGCTGCTGGCTGAGGCCACTTACACCACACCAGTGCCTGTGGCTTCTGTCTGAGGCGACTTACACCACACCAGGGCCTGTGGCTGCTGGCTGAGGCCAATTACACCACACCAGGGTCTGTGGCTCTTGCTCAGGCCACTTACACCACACCAGGGCCTGTGGCACTGGCTGAGGCCACTTACACCACACCAGGGCCTGTGGCTGCTGGCTGAGGCCACTTACACCACACCAGGGCCTGTGGCTGCTGGCTGAGGCGACTTACACCACACCAGGGCCTGTGGCTGCTGGCTGAGGCCACCTACACCACACCAGGGCCTGTGGCTGCTGGCTGAGGCGACTTACACCACACCAGGACCCTTTTGCTGCTGGCTGAGGCCACTTACACCACACCAGTGCCTGTGGTTTCTGGCTGAGGCGACTTACACCACACCAGGGCCTGTGGCTCTTGCTCAGGCCACTTACACCACACCAAGGCCTGTGGCTCTTGCTCAGGCCACTCACATCACACCAGGCCCTGCGCTTCTGGCCGAGGCCATCTTCACCAATCCAGGCCCTGTGCTGGTTCCTGAGGCCATCTTCAACAATCCAGGGCCTGTGCTGTTGGATAAATGCTAAACTGAGCCTTTGGGTTAGGGTATTATGCAAACATGAAGGTAGGGTTATAGGATTGTCTTCGTAACTTCAGGTACTTGCCACCTAATCACCTGAATCCATAAATTGAGACATTGTGCTGGGGCCAGCAGCTTACGGCCATACCACCCTGAGCACGCCTGACCTCGTCTGATCTCGGAAGCTGAGCAGGGCTGGGCTTGGTTAGTACTTGGATGGCCTGGGAATACCTGGTGCTGTAAGCTTTTCATTTTCATGTCATTGAACCGCTTTTGATCCAGAGAAGGGGTGTATTAAAAGACCAAAAGCAGCTGCCCATTAATGAGGGCACATTAACGACATTGCTTTTGGCTCTTTTCCAATGTCTTGTGCTGCTAGCTGATGCCACCTACACCACACCAGGGCCTGAGTGACCGGCTGGGGCCACTTACACCACATCAGGGCCTGTGGCTCTGGCTGAGGCCACTTACACCACACCAGGGCCTGTGGCTGCTGGCTTAGGCCACCTACACCACACCAGGGCCTTAGTTGCTATTGAGGCCAATTACACCACACCAGGGTCTGTGGCTCTTGCTCAGGCCACTTACACCACACCAGGGCCTGTGGCTGCTGGCTGAGGCCACTTACACCACACCAGGGCCTGTGGCGGCTGGCTGAGGCCACCTACACCACACCAGGGCCTGAGTAACCGGCTGGGGCCACTTACACCACATCAGGGCCTGTGGCTCTGGCTGAGGCCAGTTACACCACAACAGGGCCTGTGGCTGCTGCCTGAGGCCACATACACCACACCAGGGCCTTAGTTGCTATTGAGGCCAATTACACCACACCAGGGTCTGTGGCTCTTGCTCAGGCCACTCACATCACACCAGGCCCTGCGCTTCTGGCCACTTACACCACACCAGGGCCTTATTTGCTGGCTGAGGCCACATACACCAAACCAGGGCCTTAGTTGCTATTGAGGCCAATTACACCACACAAGGGCCTGTGGCTGCTGGCTGAGGCCACTTACACCACACCAGGGCCTGTGGCTGCTGGCTGAGGCCACCTACACCACACCAGGGCCTTAGTTGCTATTGAGGCCAATTACACCACACCAGGGCCTGTGGCACTGGCTGAGGCCACTTACACCACACCAGGGCCTGTGGCTGCTGGCTGAGGCCACTTACACCACACAAGGGCCTGTGGCTGCTGACTGAGGCCACCTACACCACACCAGGGCCTGTGGCTGCTGGCTGAGGACACTTACAACACACCAGGGCCTGTGGCTCTTGCTCAGGCCACTCATATCACACCAGGCCCTGTGCTTCTGGCCGAGGCCATCTTCACCAAACCAGGCCCTGTGCTGCTTGCTGTGGCCATGTACAACACACCAGGTTCTGTGCTGGTTCCTGAGGCCATCTTCAACAATCCAGGGCCTGTGCTGTTGGATAAATGCCAAACTGAGCCTTTGGGTTAGGGTATTATGCAAACATGCAGGTATGGTTATAGGATTATCTTCGTAACTTCAGGTACTTGCCACCTAATCACTTGAATCCATAAATTGAGACATTGTGCTGGAGCCAGCAGCTTACGGCCATACCACCCTGAGCACTCCCGACCTCGTCTGATCTCGGAAGCTAAGCAGGGCTGGGCTTGGTTAGTACTTGGATGGGAGACTGCCTGGGAATACCTGGTACTGTAAGCCTTTCATTTTCATGTCATTGAACCGCTTTTGATCCAGAGAAGGGGTGTATTAAAAGACCAAAAGCAGCTGCCCATTAATGAGGGTACATTAACGACATTGCTTTTGGCTGTTTTCCAATGTCTTGTGCTGCTAGCTGATGCCACCTACACCACACCAGGGCCTTAGTTGCTATTGAGGCCAATTACACCACACCAGGGTCTTTGGCTCTTGCTCAGGCCACTTACACCACACCAGGGCCTGTGGCACTGGCTGAGGCCACTTACACCACACCAGGGCCTGTGGCTGCTGGCTGAGGCCACTTACACCACACCAGGGCCTTATTTGCTATTGAGGCCACTTACACCACACCAGGGCCTGTGGCTCTTGCTCAGGCCACTTACACCACACCAGGGCCTGTGGCTCTTGCTCAGGCCACTCACATCACACCAGGCCCTGCCCTTCTGGCCGAGGCCATCTTCACCAAACCAGGCCCTGTGCTGCTAGCTGTGGCCATGTACAACACACCAGGCCCTGTGCTGGTTCCTGAGGCCATCTTCAACAATCCAGGGCCTGTGCTGTTGGATAAATGCTAAACTGAGCCTTTGGGTTAGGGTATTATGCAAACATGAAGGTAGGGTTATAGGATTGTCTTCGTAACTTCAGGTACTTGCCACCTAATCACCTGAATCCATAAATTGAGACATTGTGCTGGGGCCAGCAGCTTACGGCCATACCACCCTGAGCACGCCCGACCTCGTCTGATCTCGGAAGCTGAGCAGGGCTGGGCTTGGTTAGTACTTGGATGGGAGACTCCCTGGGAATACCTGGTGCTGTAAGCCTTTCATTTTCATGTCATTGAACCGCTTTTGATCCAGAGAAGGGGTGTATTAAAAGACCAAAAGCAGCTGCCCATTAATGAGGGCACATTAACGACATTGCTTTTGGCTGTTTTCCAATGTCTTGTGCTGCTAGCTGATGCCACCTACACCACACCAGGGCCTGAGTGACCGGCTGGGGCCACTTACACCACATCAGGGCCTGTGGCTCTGGCTGAGGCCACTTACACCACACCAGGGCCTGTGGCTGCTGGCTGAGGCCACTTACACCACACCAGGGCCTGTGGCTGCTGGCTGAGGCCACTTACACCACACCAGGGCCTTAGTTGCTATTGAGGCCAATTACACCACACCATGGTCTGTGGCTCTTGCTCAGGCCACTTACACCACACCAGGGCCTGTGGCACTGGCTGAGGCCACTTACACCACACCAGGGCCTGTGGCTGCTGGCTGAGGCCACTTACACCACACAAGGGCTTGTGGCTGCTGGCTGAGGCCACCTACACCACACCAGGGCCTGTGGCTGCTGGCTGAGGCCACCTACACCACACCAGGGCCTGTGGCTCTTGCTCAGGCCACTTACACCACACCAGGGCCTGTGGCTCTTGCTCAGGCCACTCATATCACACCAGGCCCTGTGCTTCTGGCTGAGGCCACTTAGACCACACCAGGGCCTGTGGCTGCTGGCTGAGGCCATCTACACCACAACAGGGCCTGTGGCTCTTGCTCAGGCCAGTTACACCACACCAGGGCCTGTGGCTGCTGGCTGAGGCCACTTACACCACACAAGGGCCTGTGGCTGCTGGCTGAGGCCACCTACACCACACCAGGGCCTTAGTTGCTATTGAGGCCAATTACACCACACCAGGGTCTGTGGCTCTTGCTCAGGCCACTTACACCACACCAGGGCCTGTGGCACTGGCTGAGGCCACTTACACCACACCAGGGCCTGTGGCTGCTGGCTGAGGCCACTTACACCACACAAGGGCTTGTGGCTGCTGGCTGAGGCCACCTACACCACACCAGGGCCTGTGGCTGCTGGCTGAGGCCACCTACACCACACCAGGGCCTGTGGCTCTTGCTCAGGCCACTTACACCACACCAGGGCCTGTGGCTCTTGCTCAGGCCACTCATATCACACCAGGCCCTGTGCTTCTGGCTGAGGCCACTTAGACCACACCAGGGCCTGTGGCTGCTGGCTGAGGCCATCTACACCACAACAGGGCCTGTGGCTCTTGCTCAGGCCAGTTACACCACACCAGGGCCTGTGGCTGCTGGCTGAGGCCACTTACACCACACAAGGGCCTGTGGCTGCTGGCTGAGGCCACCTACACCACACCAGGGCCTTAGTTGCTATTGAGGCCAATTACACCACACCAGGGTCTGTGGCTCTTGCTCAGGCCACTTACACCACACCAGGGCCTGTGGCACTGGCTGAGGCCACTTACACCACACAAGGGCCTTTGGCTGCTGGCTGAGGCCACCTACACCACACCAGGGCCTGTGGCTGCTGGCTGAGACCACTTACACCACACCAGGGCATGTGGCTTTTGCTCAGGCCACTTACACCACACCAGGGCCTGTGGCTCTTGCTCAGGCCACTTACACCACACCAGGGCCTGTGGCTGCTGGCTGAGGCCACTTACACCACACCAGGGCCTGTGGCTGCTGGCTGAGGCCACTTACACCACACCAGGGCCTGTGGCGGCTGGCTGAGGCCACCTACACCACACCAGGGCCTGAGTGACCGGCTGGGGCCACTTACACCACATCAGGGCCTGTGGCTCTGGCTGAGGCCAGTTACACCACAACAGGGCCTGTGGCTGCTGCCTGAGGCCACATACACCACACCAGGGCCTTAGTTGCTATTGAGGCCAATTACACCACACCAGGGTCTGTGGCTCTTGCTGAGGCCACCTACACCACACCAGGGCCTGTGGCTGCTGGCTGAGGCCACTTACACCACACCAGGGCCTGTGGCTGCTGGCTGAGGCCACCTACACCACACCAGGGCCTGTGGCTGCTTGCTGAGGCGACTTACACCACACCAGGGCCTGTTGCTGCTGGCTGAGGCCACTTACACCACACCAGTGCCTGTGGCTTCTGGCTGAGGCGACTTACACCACATCAGGGCCTTAGTTGCTATTGAGGCCAATTACACCACACCAGGGTCTGTGGCTCTTGCTGAGGCCACTTAGACCACACCAGGGCCTGTGGCTGCTGGCTGAGGCCACTTACACCACACCAGGGCCTGTGGCTGCTGGCTGAGGCCACCTACACCACACCAGGGCCTGTGGCTGCTTGCTGAGGCGACTTACACCACACCAGGGCCTGTTGCTGCTGGCTGAGGCCACTTACACCACACCAGTGCCTGTGGCTTCTGGCTGAGGCGACTTACACCACATCAGGGCCTGTGGCTCTGGCTGAGGCCACTTACACCACACCAGGGCCTGTGGCTGCTGGCTGAGGCCAGTTACACCACACCAGGGCCTGTGGCTGCTGGCTGAGGCCACATACACCACACCAGGGCCTTAGTTGCTATTGAGGCCAATTACACCACACCAGGGTCTGTGGCTCTTGCTCAGGCCACTAACATCACACCAGGGCCTGTGGCACTGGCTGAGGCCACTTACACCACACCAGGGCCTGTGGCTGCTGGCTGAGGCCACTTACACCACACAAGGGCTTGTGGCTGCTGGCTGAGGCCACCTACACCACACCAGGGCCTGTGGCTGCTGGCTGAGGCCACCTACACCACACCAGGGCCTGTGGCTCTTGCTCAGGCCACTTACACCACACCAGGGCCTGTGGCTCTTGCTCAGGCCACTTACACCACACCAGGGCCTGTGGCTCTTGCTCAGGCCACTCATATCACACCAGGCCCTGTGCTTCTGGCTGAGGCCACTTACACCACACCAGGGCCTGTGGCTGCTGGCTGAGGCCACCTACACCACACCAGGGCCTGTGGCTGCTGGCTGAGGCGACTTACACCACACCAGGGCCCTTTTGCTGCTGGCTGAGGCCACTTACACCACACCAGTGCCTGTGGCTTCTGGCTGAGGCGACTTACACCACACCAGGGCCTGTGGCTGCTGGCTGAGGCCACTTACACCACACCAGGGCCTGTGGCTCTTGCTCAGGCCACTCACATCACACCAGGCCCTGCGCTTCTGGCCCAGGCCATCTTCACCAAACCAGGCCCTGTGGCTCTTGCTCAGGCCACTTACACCACACCAGGGCCTGTGGCTCTGGCTTAGGCCACTTACACCACACCAGGGCCTGTGGCACTTGCTCAGGCCACTTACACCACACCAGGGCCTGTGGCTGCTGGCTGAGGCCACTTACACCACACCAGGGCCTTAGTTGCTATTGAGGCCAATTACACCACACCATGGTCTGTGGCTCTTGCTCAGGCCACTTACACCACACCAGGGCCTGTGGCACTGGCTGAGGCCACTTACACCACACCAGGGCCTGTGGCTGCTGGCTGAGGCCACTTACACCACACCAGGGCCTGTGGCTCTTGCTCAGGCCACTCATATCACACCAGGCCCTGTGCTTCTGGCTGAGGCCACTTACACCACACCAGGGCCTGTGGCTGCTGGCTGAGGCCACCTACACCACACCAGGGCCTGTGGCTGCTGGCTGAGGCGACTTACACCACACCAGGGCCCTTTTGCTGCTGGCTGAGGCCACTTACACCACACCAGTGCCTGTGGCTTCTGGCTGAGGCGACTTACACCACACCAGGGCCTGTGGCTGCTGGCTGAGGCCACTTACACCACACCAGGGCCTGTGGCTCTTGCTCAGGCCACTCACATCACACCAGGCCCTGCGCTTCTGGCCCAGGCCATCTTCACCAAACCAGGCCCTGTGGCTCTTGCTCAGGCCACTTACACCACACCAGGGCCTGTGGCTCTGGCTTAGGCCACTTACACCACACCAGGGCCTGTGGCACTTGCTCAGGCCACTTACACCACACCAGGGCCTGTGGCTGCTGGCTGAGGCCACTTACACCACACCAGGGCCTTAGTTGCTATTGAGGCCAATTACACCACACCATGGTCTGTGGCTCTTGCTCAGGCCACTTACACCACACCAGGGCCTGTGGCACTGGCTGAGGCCACTTACACCACACCAGGGCCTGTGGCTGCTGGCTGAGGCCACTTACACCACACAAGGGCTTGTGGCTGCTGGCTGAGGCCACCTACACCACACCAGGGCCTGTGGCTGCTGGCTGATGCCACCTACACCACACCAGGGCCTGTGGCTGCTGGCTGAGGCCACTTACACCACACCAGGGCCTTAGTTGCTATTGAGTAGTGATGGGCAGATGAAGCCCCATGAAGCACTGGAGCTTTTCATCCAATTGGTTCACCCCAACGCGAAGCTTCATGAAGCTTCATTTGCTCTAGCAGGACACCTACTGGACGTAAAAATAATTAGCTGGCATGAATTTGAAGAGTGTGGCATTTTGCACACAGCCTGTAAATGTCAACAACAAAAGGAGTGTGTAAAACATGTATATTGTAGTGATGGCAGTATACTGTGTATATTTATGCTGGCAGTATGGAAAATGATTATTTGCGGCAAAGTTCGAACCGCTTCATGAACCAGTCACGTGGTACAGCCGGGCAGCGAGGCTTCGGACGTCATCATTTTCAGCTCCTCCCATAAATGAAGCAAGCCTCGATACGCGCTTCGCGGAAACGCCCCCTCCATTACTCGACACACGCTCCGAAGCCTCGATACAGAACGTCCCATCACTACTATTGAGGCCAATTACACCACACCATGGTCTGTGGCTCTTGCTCAGGCCACTTACACCACACCAGGGCCTGTGGCACTGGCTGAGGCCACTTACACCACACCAGGGCCTGTGGCTGCTGGCTGAGGCCACCTACACCACACCAGGGCCTGTGGCTGCTGGCTGAGGCGACTTACACCACACCAGGGCCCTTTTGCTGCTGGCTGAGGCCACTTACACCACACCAGTGCCTGTGGCTTCTGGCTGAGGCGACTTACACCACACCAGGGCCTGTGGCTGCTGGCTGAGGCCACTTACACCACACCAGGGCCTGTAGCTCTTGCTCAGGCCACTCACATCACACCAGGCCCTGCGCTTCTGGCCGAGGCCATCTTCACCAAACCAGGCCCTGTGGTTCTTGCTCAGGCCACTTACACCACAACAGGGCCTGTGGCTCTGGCTTAGGCCAATTACACCACACCAGGGTCTGTGGCTCTTGCTGAGGCCACTTACACCACACCAGGGCCTGTGGCTGCTGGCTGAGGCCACTTACACCACACCAGGGCCTGTGGCTGCTGGCTGAGACCACCTACACCACACCAGGGCCTGTGGCTGCTTGCTGAGGCGACTTACACCACACCAGGGCCTGTTGCTGCTGGCTGAGGCCACTTACACCACACCAGTGCCTGTGGCTTCTGGCTGAGGCCACTTACACCACACCAGGGCCTGTTGCTGCTGGCTTAGGCCACTTACACCACACCAGGGCCTGTGGCTGCTGGCTCAGGCCACTCATATCAAACCAGGTCCTGTGCTTCTGGCCGAGGCCATCTTCACCAAACCAGGCCCTGTGCTGCTAGCTGAGGCGACTTACACCACATCAGGGCCTGTGGCTCTGGCTGAGGCCACTTACACCACACCAGGGCCTGTGGCTGCTGGCTGAGGCCAGTTACACCACACCAGGGCCTGTGGTTGCTGGCTGAGGCCACATACACCACACCAGGGCCTTAGTTGCTATTGAGGCCAATTACACCACACCAGGGTCTGTGGCTCTCTCTCAGGCCACTCACATCACACCAGGCCCTGCGCTTCTGGCCACTTACACCACACCAGGGCCTGTGGCTGCTGGCTGAGGCCACTTACACCATACCAGGGCCTGTGGCTGCTGGCTGAGGCAACCTACACCACACCAGGGCCTTAGTTGCTATTGAGGCCAATTACACCACACCAGGGTCTGTGGCTCTTGCTCAGGCCACTTACACCACACCAGGGCCTGTGGCACTGGCTGAGGCCACTTACACCACACCAGGGCCTGTGGCTGCTGGCTTAGGCCACCTACACCACACCAGGGCCTTAGTTGCTATTGAGGCCAATTACACCACACAAGGTCCTGTGGCTGCTGGCTGAGGCCACCTACACCACACCAGGGCCTGTGGCTGCTGGCTGAGGCGACTTACACCACACCAGGGCCTGTGGCACTGGCTGAGGCCACTTACACCACATCAGGGCCTGTGGCTGCTGGCTGAGGCCACTTACACCACACAAGGGCTTGTGGCTGCTGGCTGAGGCCACCTACACCACACCAGGGCCTGTGGCTGCTGGCTGAGGCCACTTACACCACACCAGTGCCTGTGGCTTCTGGCTGAGGCGACTTACACCACACCAGGGCCTGTGGCTGCTGGCTGAGGCCACTTACACCACACCAAGGCCTGTGGCTCTTGCTCAGGCCACTCACATCACACCAGGCCCTGCGCTTCTGGCCGAGGCCATCTTCACCAAACCAGGCCCTGTGCTCCTTGCTGTGGCCATGTACAACACACCAGGCCCTGTGCTGGTTTCCTGAGGCCATCTTCAACAATCCAGGGCCTGTGCTGTTGGATAAATGCCAAACTGAGCCTTTGGGTTAGGGTATTATGCAAACATGCAGGTATGGTTATAGCATTGTCTTCGTAACTTCAGGTACTTGCCACCTAATCACTTGAATCCATAAATTGAGACATTGTGCTGGAGCCAGCAGCTTACGGCCATACCACCCTGAGCACGCCCGACCTCGTCTGATCTCGGAAGCTAAGCAGGGCTGGGCTTGGTTAGTACTTGGATGGGAGACTGCCTGGGAATACCTGGTGCTGTAAGCCTTTCATTTTCATGTCATTGAACCGCTTTTGATCCAGAGAAGGGGTGTATTAAAAGACCAGAAGCAGCTGCCCATTAATAAGGGCACATTAATCACATTGCTTTTGGCTCTTTTCCAATGTCTTGTGCTGCTAGCTGATGCCACCTACACCACACCAGGGCCTGAGTGACCGGCTGGGGCCACTTACACCACATCAGGGGCTGTGGCTCTGGCTGAGTCCAGTTACACCACACCAGGGCCTGTGGGTTCTGGCTGAGGCGACTTACACCACACCAGGGCCTGTGGCTGCTGGCTGAGGCCACTTACACCACACCAGGGCCTGTGGCTCTTGCTCAGGCCACTCACATCACACCAGGCCCTGCGCTTCTGGCCGAGGCCATCTTCACCAAACCAGGCCCTGTGCTGCTAGCTGTGGCCATGTACAACACACCAGGCCCTGTGCTGGTTCCTGAGGCCATCTTCAACAATCCAGGGCCTGTGCTGTTGGATAAATGCTAAACTGAGCCTTTGGGTTAGGGTATTATGCAAACATGAAGGTAGGGTTATAGGATTGTCTTCGTAACTTCAGGTACTTGCCACCTAATCACCTGAATCCATAAATTGAGACATTGTGCTGGGGCCAGCAGCTTACGGCCATACCACCCTGAGCACGCCTGACCTCGTCTGATCTCGGAAGCTGAGCAGGGCTGGGCTTGGTTAGTACTTGGATGGCCTGGGAATACCTGGTGCTGTAAGCTTTTCATTTTCATGTCATTGAACCGCTTTTGATCCAGAGAAGGGGTGTATTAAAAGACCAAAAGCAGCTGCCCATTAATGAGGGCACATTAACGACATTGCTTTTGGCTCTTTTCCAATGTCTTGTGCTGCTAGCTGATGCCACCTACACCACACCAGGGCCTGAGTGACCGGCTGGGGCCACTTACACCACATCAGGGCCTGTGGCTCTGGCTGAGGCCACTTACACCACACCAGGGCCTGTGGCTGCTGGCTTAGGCCACCTACACCACACCAGGGCCTTAGTTGCTATTGAGGCCAATTACACCACACCATGGTCTGTGGCTCTTGCTCAGGCCACTTACACCACACCAGGGCCTGTGGCTGCTGGCTGAGGCCACTTACACCACACCAGGGCCTGTGGCGGCTGGCTGAGGCCACCTACACCACACCAGGGCCTGAGTAACCGGCTGGGGCCACTTACACCACATCAGGGCCTGTGGCTCTGGCTGAGGCCAGTTACACCACAACAGGGCCTGTGGCTGCTGCCTGAGGCCACATACACCACACCAGGGCCTTAGTTGCTATTGAGGCCAATTACACCACACCAGGGTCTGTGGCTCTTGCTCAGGCCACTCACATCACACCAGGCCCTGCGCTTCTGGCCACTTACACCACACCAGGGCCTTATTTGCTGGCTGAGGCCACATACACCAAACCAGGGCCTTAGTTGCTATTGAGGCCAATTACACCACACAAGGGCCTGTGGCTGCTGGCTGAGGCCACTTACACCACACCAGGGCCTGTGGCTGCTGGCTGAGGCCACCTACACCACACCAGGGCCTTAGTTGCTATTGAGGCCAATTACACCACACCAGGGCCTGTGGCTCTTGCTCAGGCCACTTACACCACACCAGGGCCTGTGGCACTGGCTGAGGCCACTTACACCACACTAGGGCCTGTGGCTGCTGGCTGAGGCCACCTACACCACACCAGGGCCTTAGTTGCTATTTAGGCCAATTACACCACACCAGGGCCTGTGGCACTGGCTGAGGCCACTTACACCACACCAGGGCCTGTGGCTGCTGGCTGAGGCCACTTACACCACACAAGGGCCTGTGGCTGCTGGCTGAGGCCACCTACACCACACCAGGGCCTGTGGCTGCTGGCTGAGGACACTTACAACACACCAGGGCCTGTGGCTCTTGCTCAGGCCACTCATATCACACCAGGCCCTGTGCTTCTGGCCGAGGCCATCTTCACCAAACCAGGCCCTGTGCTGCTTGCTGTGGCCATGTACAACACACCAGGTTCTGTGCTGGTTCCTGAGGCCATCTTCAACAATCCAGGGCCTGTGCTGTTGGATAAATGCCAAACTGAGCCTTTGGGTTAGGGTATTATGCAAACATGCAGGTATGGTTATAGGATTATCTTCGTAACTTCAGGTACTTGCCACCTAATCACTTGAATCCATAAATTGAGACATTGTGCTGGAGCCAGCAGCTTACGGCCATACCACCCTGAGCACTCCCGACCTCGTCTGATCTCGGAAGCTAAGCAGGGCTGGGCTTGGTTAGTACTTGGATGGGAGACTGCCTGGGAATACCTGGTACTGTAAGCCTTTCATTTTCATGTCATTGAACCGCTTTTGATCCAGAGAAGGGGTGTATTAAAAGACCAAAAGCAGCTGCCCATTAATGAGGGTACATTAACGACATTGCTTTTGGCTGTTTTCCAATGTCTTGTGCTGCTAGCTGATGCCACCTACACCACACCAGGGCCTTAGTTGCTATTGAGGCCAATTACACCACACCAGGGTCTTTGGCTCTTGCTCAGGCCACTTACACCACACCAGGGCCTGTGGCACTGGCTGAGGCCACTTACACCACACCAGGGCCTGTGGCTGCTGGCTGAGGCCACTTACACCACACCAGGGCCTTATTTGCTATTGAGGCCACTTACACCACACCAGGGCCTGTGGCTCTTGCTCAGGCCACTTACACCACACCAGGGCCTGTGGCTCTTGCTCAGGCCACTCACATCACACCAGGCCCTGCCCTTCTGGCCGAGGCCATCTTCACCAAACCAGGCCCTGTGCTGCTAGCTGTGGCCATGTACAACACACCAGGCCCTGTGCTGGTTCCTGAGGCCATCTTCAACAATCCAGGGCCTGTGCTGTTGGATAAATGCTAAACTGAGCCTTTGGGTTAGGGTATTATGCAAACATGAAGGTAGGGTTATAGGATTGTCTTCGTAACTTCAGGTACTTGCCACCTAATCACCTGAATCCATAAATTGAGACATTGTGCTGGGGCCAGCAGCTTACGGCCATACCACCCTGAGCACGCCCGACCTCGTCTGATCTCGGAAGCTGAGCAGGGCTGGGCTTGGTTAGTACTTGGATGGGAGACTCCCTGGGAATACCTGGTGCTGTAAGCCTTTCATTTTCATGTCATTGAACCGCTTTTGATCCAGAGAAGGGGTGTATTAAAAGACCAAAAGCAGCTGCCCATTAATGAGGGCACATTAACGACATTGCTTTTGGCTGTTTTCCAATGTCTTGTGCTGCTAGCTGATGCCACCTACACCACACCAGGGCCTGAGTGACCGGCTGGGGCCACTTACACCACATCAGGGCCTGTGGCTCTGGCTGAGGCCACTTACACCACACCAGGGCCTGTGGCTGCTGGCTGAGGCCACTTACACCACACCAGGGCCTGTGGCTGCTGGCTGAGGCCACTTACACCACACCAGGGCCTTAGTTGCTATTGAGGCCAATTACACCACACCATGGTCTGTGCTCTTGCTCAGGCCACTTACACCACACCAGGGCCTGTGGCACTGGATGAGGCCACTTACACCACACCAGGGCCTGTGGCTGCTGGCTGAGGCCACTTACACCACACAAGGGCTTGTGGCTGCTGGCTGAGGCCACCTACACCACACCAGGGCCTGTGGCTGCTGGCTGAGGCCACCTACACCACACCAGGGCCTGTGGCTCTTGCTCAGGCCACTTACACCACACCAGGGCCTGTGGCTCTTGCTCAGGCCACTCATATCACACCAGGCCCTGTGCTTCTGGCTGAGGCCACTTAGACCACACCAGGGCCTGTGGCTGCTGGCTGAGGCCATCTACACCACAACAGGGCCTGTGGCTCTTGCTCAGGCCAGTTACACCACACCAGGGCCTGTGGCTGCTGGCTGAGGCCACTTACACCACACAAGGGCCTGTGGCTGCTGGCTGAGGCCACCTACACCACACCAGGGCCTTAGTTGCTATTGAGGCCAATTACACCACACCAGGGTCTGTGGCTCTTGCTCAGGCCACTTACACCACACCAGGGCCTGTGGCACTGGCTGAGGCCACTTACACCACACCAGGGCCTGTGGCTGCTGGCTGAGGCCACTTACACCACACAAGGGCTTGTGGCTGCTGGCTGAGGCCACCTACACCACACCAGGGCCTGTGGCTGCTGGCTGAGGCCACCTACACCACACCAGGGCCTGTGGCTCTTGCTCAGGCCACTTACACCACACCAGGGCCTGTGGCTCTTGCTCAGGCCACTCATATCACACCAGGCCCTGTGCTTCTGGCTGAGGCCACTTAGACCACACCAGGGCCTGTGGCTGCTGGCTGAGGCCATCTACACCACAACAGGGCCTGTGGCTCTTGCTCAGGCCAGTTACACCACACCAGGGCCTGTGGCTGCTGGCTGAGGCCACTTACACCACACAAGGGCCTGTGGCTGCTGGCTGAGGCCACCTACACCACACCAGGGCCTTAGTTGCTATTGAGGCCAATTACACCACACCAGGGTCTGTGGCTCTTGCTCAGGCCACTTACACCACACCAGGGCCTGTGGCACTGGCTGAGGCCACTTACACCACACAAGGGCCTTTGGCTGCTGGCTGAGGCCACCTACACCACACCAGGGCCTGTGGCTGCTGGCTGAGACCACTTACACCACACCAGGGCATGTGGCTTTTGCTCAGGCCACTTACACCACACCAGGGCCTGTGGCTCTTGCTCAGGCCACTTACACCACACCAGGGCCTGTGGCTGCTGGCTGAGGCCACTTACACCACACCAGGGCCTGTGGCTGCTGGCTGAGGCCACTTACACCACACCAGGGCCTGTGGCGGCTGGCTGAGGCCACCTACACCACACCAGGGCCTGAGTGACCGGCTGGGGCCACTTACACCACATCAGGGCCTGTGGCTCTGGCTGAGGCCAGTTACACCACAACAGGGCCTGTGGCTGCTGCCTGAGGCCACATACACCACACCAGGGCCTTAGTTGCTATTGAGGCCAATTACACCACACCAGGCTCTGTGGCTCTTGCTGAGGCCACCTACACCACACCAGGGCCTGTGGCTGCTGGCTGAGGCCACTTACACCACACCAGGGCCTGTGGCTGCTGGCTGAGGCCACCTACACCACACCAGGGCCTGTGGCTGCTTGCTGAGGCGACTTACACCACACCAGGGCCTGTTGCTGCTGGCTGAGGCCACTTACACCACACCAGTGCCTGTGGCTTCTGGCTGAGGCGACTTACACCACATCAGGGCCTTAGTTGCTATTGAGGCCAATTACACCACACCAGGGTCTGTGGCTCTTGCTGAGGCCACTTAGACCACACCAGGGCCTGTGGCTGCTGGCTGAGGCCACTTACACCACACCAGGGCCTGTGGCTGCTGGCTGAGGCCACCTACACCACACCAGGGCCTGTGGCTGCTTGCTGAGGCGACTTACACCACACCAGGGCCTGTTGCTGCTGGCTGAGGCCACTTACACCACACCAGTGCCTGTGGCTTCTGGCTGAGGCGACTTACACCACATCAGGGCCTGTGGCTCTGGCTGAGGCCACTTACACCACACCAGGGCCTGTGGCTGCTGGCTGAGGCCAGTTACACCACACCAGGGCCTGTGGCTGCTGGCTGAGGCCACATACACCACACCAGGGCCTTAGTTGCTATTGAGGCCAATTACACCACACCAGGGTCTGTGGCTCTTGCTCAGGCCACTAACATCACACCAGGGCCTGTGGCACTGGCTGAGGCCACTTACACCACACCAGGGCCTGTGGCTGCTGGCTGAGGCCACTTACACCACACAAGGGCTTGTGGCTGCTGGCTGAGGCCACCTACACCACACCAGGGCCTGTGGCTGCTGGCTGAGGCCACCTACACCACACCAGGGCCTGTGGCTCTTGCTCAGGCCACTTACACCACACCAGGGCCTGTGGCTCTTGCTCAGGCCACTTACACCACACCAGGGCCTGTGGCTCTTGCTCAGGCCACTCATATCACACCAGGCCCTGTGCTTCTGGCTGAGGCCACTTACACCACACCAGGGCCTGTGGCTGCTGGCTGAGGCCACCTACACCACACCAGGGCCTGTGGCTGCTGGCTGAGGCGACTTACACCACACCAGGGCCCTTTTGCTGCTGGCTGAGGCCACTTACACCACACCAGTGCCTGTGGCTTCTGGCTGAGGCGACTTACACCACACCAGGGCCTGTGGCTGCTGGCTGAGGCCACTTACACCACACCAGGGCCTGTGGCTCTTGCTCAGGCCACTCACATCACACCAGGCCCTGCGCTTCTGGCCCAGGCCATCTTCACCAAACCAGGCCCTGTGGCTCTTGCTCAGGCCACTTACACCACACCAGGGCCTGTGGCTCTGGCTTAGGCCACTTACACCACACCAGGGCCTGTGGCACTTGCTCAGGCCACTTACACCACACCAGGGCCTGTGGCTGCTGGCTGAGGCCACTTACACCACACCAGGGCCTTAGTTGCTATTGAGGCCAATTACACCACACCATGGTCTGTGGCTCTTGCTCAGGCCACTTACACCACACCAGGGCCTGTGGCACTGGCTGAGGCCACTTACACCACACCAGGGCCTGTGGCTGCTGGCTGAGGCCACTTACACCACACAAGGGCTTGTGGCTGCTGGCTGAGGCCACCTACACCACACCAGGGCCTGTGGCTGCTGGCTGATGCCACCTACACCACACCAGGGCCTGTGGCTGCTGGCTGAGGCCACTTACACCACACCAGGGCCTTAGTTGCTATTGAGTAGTGATGGGCAGATGAAGCCCCATGAAGCACTGGAGCTTTTCATCCAATTGGTTCACCCCAACGCGAAGCTTCATGAAGCTTCATTTGCTCTAGCAGGACACCTACTGGACGTAAAAATAATTAGCTGGCATGAATTTGAAGAGTGTGGCATTTTGCACACAGCCTGTAAATGTCAACAACAAAAGGAGTGTGTAAAACATGTATATTGTAGTGATGGCAGTATACTGTGTATATTTATGCTGGCAGTATGGAAAATGATTATTTGCGGCAAAGTTCGAACCGCTTCATGAACCAGTCACGTGGTACAGCCGGGCAGCGAGGCTTCGGACGTCATCATTTTCAGCTCCTCCCATAAATGAAGCAAGCCTCGATACGCGCTTCGCGGAAACGCCCCCTCCATTACTCGACACACGCTCCGAAGCCTCGATACAGAACGTCCCATCACTACTATTGAGGCCAATTACACCACACCATGGTCTGTGGCTCTTGCTCAGGCCACTTACACCACACCAGGGCCTGTGGCACTGGCTGAGGCCACTTACACCACACCAGGGCCTGTGGCTGCTGGCTGAGGCCACCTACACCACACCAGGGCCTGTGGCTGCTGGCTGAGGCGACTTACACCACACCAGGGCCCTTTTGCTGCTGGCTGAGGCCACTTACACCACACCAGTGCCTGTGGCTTCTGGCTGAGGCGACTTACACCACACCAGGGCCTGTGGCTGCTGGCTGAGGCCACTTACACCACACCAGGGCCTGTGGCTCTTGCTCAGGCCACTCACATCACACCAGGCCCTGCGCTTCTGGCCGAGGCCATCTTCACCAAACCAGGCCCTGTGGTTCTTGCTCAGGCCACTTACACCACAACAGGGCCTGTGGCTCTGGCTTAGGCCAATTACACCACACCAGGGTCTGTGGCTCTTGCTGAGGCCACTTACACCACACCAGGGCCTGTGGCTGCTGGCTGAGGCCACTTACACCACACCAGGGCCTGTGGCTGCTGGCTGAGACCACCTACACCACACCAGGGCCTGTGGCTGCTTGCTGAGGCGACTTACACCACACCAGGGCCTGTTGCTGCTGGCTGAGGCCACTTACACCACACCAGTGCCTGTGGCTTCTGGCTGAGGCCACTTACACCACACCAGGGCCTGTTGCTGCTGGCTTAGGCCACTTACACCACACCAGGGCCTGTGGCTGCTGGCTCAGGCCACTCATATCAAACCAGGTCCTGTGCTTCTGGCCGAGGCCATCTTCACCAAACCAGGCCCTGTGCTGCTAGCTGAGGCGACTTACACCACATCAGGGCCTGTGGCTCTGGCTGAGGCCACTTACACCACACCAGGGCCTGTGGCTGCTGGCTGAGGCCAGTTACACCACACCAGGGCCTGTGGTTGCTGGCTGAGGCCACATACACCACACCAGGGCCTTAGTTGCTATTGAGGCCAATTACACCACACCAGGGTCTGTGGCTCTCTCTCAGGCCACTCACATCACACCAGGCCCTGCGCTTCTGGCCACTTACACCACACCAGGGCCTGTGGCTGCTGGCTGAGGCCACTTACACCATACCAGGGCCTGTGGCTGCTGGCTGAGGCAACCTACACCACACCAGGGCCTTAGTTGCTATTGAGGCCAATTACACCACACCAGGGTCTGTGGCTCTTGCTCAGGCCACTTACACCACACCAGGGCCTGTGGCACTGGCTGAGGCCACTTACACCACACCAGGGCCTGTGGCTGCTGGCTTAGGCCACCTACACCACACCAGGGCCTTAGTTGCTATTGAGGCCAATTACACCACACAAGGTCCTGTGGCTGCTGGCTGAGGCCACCTACACCACACCAGGGCCTGTGGCTGCTGGCTGAGGCGACTTACACCACACCAGGGCCTGTGGCACTGGCTGAGGCCACTTACACCACATCAGGGCCTGTGGCTGCTGGCTGAGGCCACTTACACCACACAAGGGCTTGTGGCTGCTGGCTGAGGCCACCTACACCACACCAGGGCCTGTGGCTGCTGGCTGAGGCCACTTACACCACACCAGTGCCTGTGGCTTCTGGCTGAGGCGACTTACACCACACCAGGGCCTGTGGCTGCTGGCTGAGGCCACTTACACCACACCAAGGCCTGTGGCTCTTGCTCAGGCCACTCACATCACACCAGGCCCTGCGCTTCTGGCCGAGGCCATCTTCACCAAACCAGGCCCTGTGCTCCTTGCTGTGGCCATGTACAACACACCAGGCCCTGTGCTGGTTTCCTGAGGCCATCTTCAACAATCCAGGGCCTGTGCTGTTGGATAAATGCCAAACTGAGCCTTTGGGTTAGGGTATTATGCAAACATGCAGGTATGGTTATAGCATTGTCTTCGTAACTTCAGGTACTTGCCACCTAATCACTTGAATCCATAAATTGAGACATTGTGCTGGAGCCAGCAGCTTACGGCCATACCACCCTGAGCACGCCCGACCTCGTCTGATCTCGGAAGCTAAGCAGGGCTGGGCTTGGTTAGTACTTGGATGGGAGACTGCCTGGGAATACCTGGTGCTGTAAGCCTTTCATTTTCATGTCATTGAACCGCTTTTGATCCAGAGAAGGGGTGTATTAAAAGACCAGAAGCAGCTGCCCATTAATAAGGGCACATTAATCACATTGCTTTTGGCTCTTTTCCAATGTCTTGTGCTGCTAGCTGATGCCACCTACACCACACCAGGGCCTGAGTGACCGGCTGGGGCCACTTACACCACATCAGGGGCTGTGGCTCTGGCTGAGTCCAGTTACACCACACCAGGGCCTGTGGGTTCTGGCTGAGGCGACTTACACCACACCAGGGCCTGTGGCTGCTGGCTGAGGCCACTTACACCACACCAGGGCCTGTGGCTCTTGCTCAGGCCACTCACATCACACCAGGCCCTGCGCTTCTGGCCGAGGCCATCTTCACCAAACCAGGCCCTGTGCTGCTAGCTGTGGCCATGTACAACACACCAGGCCCTGTGCTGGTTCCTGAGGCCATCTTCAACAATCCAGGGCCTGTGCTGTTGGATAAATGCTAAACTGAGCCTTTGGGTTAGGGTATTATGCAAACATGAAGGTAGGGTTATAGGATTGTCTTCGTAACTTCAGGTACTTGCCACCTAATCACCTGAATCCATAAATTGAGACATTGTGCTGGGGCCAGCAGCTTACGGCCATACCACCCTGAGCACGCCTGACCTCGTCTGATCTCGGAAGCTGAGCAGGGCTGGGCTTGGTTAGTACTTGGATGGCCTGGGAATACCTGGTGCTGTAAGCTTTTCATTTTCATGTCATTGAACCGCTTTTGATCCAGAGAAGGGGTGTATTAAAAGACCAAAAGCAGCTGCCCATTAATGAGGGCACATTAACGACATTGCTTTTGGCTCTTTTCCAATGTCTTGTGCTGCTAGCTGATGCCACCTACACCACACCAGGGCCTGAGTGACCGGCTGGGGCCACTTACACCACATCAGGGCCTGTGGCTCTGGCTGAGGCCACTTACACCACACCAGGGCCTGTGGCTGCTGGCTTAGGCCACCTACACCACACCAGGGCCTTAGTTGCTATTGAGGCCAATTACACCACACCATGGTCTGTGGCTCTTGCTCAGGCCACTTACACCACACCAGGGCCTGTGGCTGCTGGCTGAGGCCACTTACACCACACCAGGGCCTGTGGCGGCTGGCTGAGGCCACCTACACCACACCAGGGCCTGAGTAACCGGCTGGGGCCACTTACACCACATCAGGGCCTGTGGCTCTGGCTGAGGCCAGTTACACCACAACAGGGCCTGTGGCTGCTGCCTGAGGCCACATACACCACACCAGGGCCTTAGTTGCTATTGAGGCCAATTACACCACACCAGGGTCTGTGGCTCTTGCTCAGGCCACTCACATCACACCAGGCCCTGCGCTTCTGGCCACTTACACCACACCAGGGCCTTATTTGCTGGCTGAGGCCACATACACCAAACCAGGGCCTTAGTTGCTATTGAGGCCAATTACACCACACAAGGGCCTGTGGCTGCTGGCTGAGGCCACTTACACCACACCAGGGCCTGTGGCTGCTGGCTGAGGCCACCTACACCACACCAGGGCCTTAGTTGCTATTGAGGCCAATTACACCACACCAGGGCCTGTGGCTCTTGCTCAGGCCACTTACACCACACCAGGGCCTGTGGCACTGGCTGAGGCCACTTACACCACACTAGGGCCTGTGGCTGCTGGCTGAGGCCACCTACACCACACCAGGGCCTTAGTTGCTATTTAGGCCAATTACACCACACAAGGGCCTGTGGCTGCTGGCTGAGGCCACCTACACCACACCAGGGCCTGTGGCTGCTGGCTGAGGCCACTTACACCACACCAGGGCCCTTTTGCTGCTGGCTGAGGCCACTTACACCACACCAGTGCCTGTGGCTTCTGGCTGAGGCGACTTACACCACACCAGGGCCTGTGGCTGCTGGCTGAGGCCACTTACACCACACCAAGGCCTGTGGCTCTTGCGCAGGCCACTCACATCACACCAGGCCCTGCGCTTCTGGCCGAGGCCATCTTCACCAAACCAGGCCCTGTGCTGCTTGCTGTGGTCATGTACAACACACCAGGCCCTGTGCTGGTTCCTGAGGCCATCTTCAACAATCCAGGGCCTGTGCTGTTGGATAAATGCCAAACTGAGCCTTTGGGTTAGGGTATTATGCAAACATGCAGGTATGGTTATAGGATTGTCTTCGTAACTTCAGGTACTTGCCACCTAATCACTTGAATCCATAAATTGAGACATTGTGCTGGAGCCAGCAGCTTACGGCCATACCACCCTGAGCACGCCCGACCTCGTCTAATCTCGGAAGCTAAGCAGGGCTGGGCTTGGTTAGTACTTGGATGGGAGACTGCCTGGGAATACCTGGTGCTGTAAGCCTTTCATTTTCATGTCATTGAACCGCTTTTGATCCAGAGAAGGGGTGTATTAAAAGACCAAAAGCAGCTGCCCATTAATGAGGGTACATTAACGACATTGCTTTTGGCTCTTTTCCAATGTCTTGTGCTGCTAGCTGATGCCACCTACACCACACCAGGGCCTGAGTGACCGGCTGGGGCCATTTACACCACATCAGGGCCTGTTGCTCTGGCTGAGTTCAGTTACACCACAACAGGGCCTGTGGCTGCTGGCTGAGGCCACATACACCACACCAGGGCCTTAGTTGCTATTTAGGCCAATTACACCACACCAGGGTCTGTGGCTCTTGCTCAGGCCACTTACACCACACCAGGGCCTGTGGCTGCTGGCTGAGGCCACTTACACCACACCAGGGCCTGTGGCTGCTGGCTGAGGCCACTTACACCACACCAGGGCCTGTGGCTGCTGGCTGAGGCCACTTACACCACACCAGGGCCTGTGGCTGCTGGCTGAGGCCACCTACACCACACCAGGGCCTGTGGCTGCTGGCTGAGGCCACTTACACCACACCAGGGCCCTTTTGCTGCTGGCTGAGGCCACTTACACCACACCAGTGCCTGTGGCTTCTGGCTGAGGCGACTTACACCACACAAGGGCCTGTGGCTGCTGGCTGAGGCCAATTACACCACACCAGGGTCTGTGGCTCTTGCTCAGGCCACTTACACCACACCAGGGCCTGTGGCACTGGCTGAGGCCACTTACACCACACCAGGGCCTGTTGCTGCTGGCTGAGGCCACCTACACCACACCAGTGCCTGTGGCTGCTGGCTGAGGCCACTTACACCACACCAGGGCCTGTGGCTGCTGGCTGAGGCCACCTACACCACACCAGGGCCTGTGGCTGCTGGCTGAGGCCACTTACACCACACCAGGGCCTGTGGCTGCTGGCTGAGGCCACTTACACCACACCAGGGCCTGTGGCTGCTGGCTGAGGCCACCTACACCACACCAGGGCCTGTGGCTGCTGGCTGAGGCCACTTACACCACACCAGGGCCCTTTTGCTGCTGGCTGAGGCCACTTAAACCACACCAGTGCCTGTGGCTTCTGGCTGAGGCGACTTACACCACACCAGGGCCTGTTGCTGCTGGCTGAGGCCACTTACACCACACCAGGGCATTAGTTGCTATTGAGGCCAATTACACCACACCAGTGTCTGTGGCTCTTGCTCAGGCCACTTACACCACACCAGGGCCTGTGGCTCTTGCTCAGGCCACTTACACCACACCAAGGCCTGTGGCACTGGCTGAGGCCACTTACACCACACCAGGGCCTGTGGCTGCTGGCTGAGGCCACTTACACCACACCAGGGCCTGTGGCTGCTGGCTGAGGCCACTTACACCACACCAGGGCCTGTGGCTGCTGGCTGAGGCCACCTACACCACACCAGGGCCTGTGGCTGCTGGCTGAGGCGACTTACACCACACCAGGGCCCTTTTGCTGCTGGCTGAGGCCACTTACACCACACCAGTGCCTGTGGCTTCTGGCTGAGGTGACTTACACCACACCAGGGCCTGTGGCTGCTGGCTGAGGCCACTTACACCACACCAGGGCCTGTGGCTGCTGGCTGATGCCACCTACACCACACCAGGGCCTGAGTGACCGGCTGGGGCCACTTACACCACATCAGGGCCTGTTGCTCTGGCTGAGTTCAGTTACACCACACCAGGGCCTGTGGCTGCTGGCTGAGGCCAGTTACACCACACCAGGGCCTTAGTTGCTATTGAGGCCAATTACACCACACCAGGGTCTGTGGCTCTTGCTCAGGCCACTCACATCACACCAGGCCCTGCGCTTCTGGCCGAGGCCATCTTCACCAAACCTGGCCCTCTGCTGCTAGCTGTGGCCATGTACAACACACCAGGCCCTGTGCTGGTTCCTGAGGCCATCTTCAACAATCCAGGGCCTGTGCTGTTGGATAAATGCTAAACTGAGCCTTTGGGTTAGGGTATTATGCAAACATGAAGGTAGGGTTATAGGATTGTCTTCGTAACTTCAGGTACTTGCCACCTAATCACCTGAATCCATAAATTGAGACATTGTGCTGGGGCCAGCAGCTTACGGCCATACCACCCTGAGCACGCCCGACCTCGTCTGATCTCGGAAGCTGAGCAGGGCTGGGCTTGGTTAGTACTTGGATGGGAGACTCCCTGGGAATACCTGGTGCTGTAAGCCTTTCATTTTCATGTCATTGAACCGCTTTTGATCCAGAGAAGGGGTGTATTAAAAGACCAAAAGCAGCTGCCCATTAATGAGGGCACATTAACGACATTGCTTTTGGCTGTTTTCCAATGTCTTGTGCTGCTAGCTGATGCCACCTACACCACACCAGGGCCTGAGTGACCGGCTGGGGCCACTTACACCACATCAGGGCCTGTGGCTCTGGCTGAGGCCACTTACACCACACCAGGGCCTGTGGCTGCTGGCTGAGGCCACTTACACCACACCAGGGCCTGTGGCTGCTGGCTGAGGCCACTTACACCACACCAGGGCCTTAGTTGCTATTGAGGCCAATTACACCACACCATGGTCTGTGGCTCTTGCTCAGGCCACTTACACCACACCAGGGCCTGTGGCACTGGCTGAGGCCACTTACACCACACCAGGGCCTGTGGCTGCTGGCTGAGGCCACTTACACCACACAAGGGCTTGTGGCTGCTGGCTGAGGCCACCTACACCACACCAGGGCCTGTGGCTGCTGGCTGAGGCCACCTACACCACACCAGGGCCTGTGGCTCTTGCTCAGGCCACTTACACCACACCAGGGCCTGTGGCTCTTGCTCAGGCCACTCATATCACACCAGGCCCTGTGCTTCTGGCTGAGGCCACTTAGACCACACCAGGGCCTGTGGCTGCTGGCTGAGGCCATCTACACCACAACAGGGCCTGTGGCTCTTGCTCAGGCCAGTTACACCACACCAGGGCCTGTGGCTGCTGGCTGAGACCACTTACACCACACAAGGGCCTGTGGCTGCTGGCTGAGGCCACCTACACCACACCAGGGCCTTAGTTGCTATTGAGGCCAATTACACCACACCAGGGTCTGTGGCTCTTGCTCAGGCCACTTACACCACACCAGGGCCTGTGGCACTGGCTGAGGCCACTTACACCACACCAGGGCCTGTGGCTGCTGGCTGAGGCCACTTACACCACACAAGGGCTTGTGGCTGCTGGCTGAGGCCACCTACACCACACCAGGGCCTGTGGCTGCTGGCTGAGGCCACCTACACCACACCAGGGCCTGTGGCTCTTGCTCAGTCCACTTACACCACAACAGGGCCTGTGGCTCTTGCTCAGGCCAGTTACACCACACCAGGGCCTGTGGCTGCTGGCTGAGGCCACTTACACCACACAAGGGCCTGTGGCTGCTGGCTGAGGCCACCTACACCACACCAGGGCCTTAGTTGCTATTGAGGCCAATTACACCACACCAGGGTCTGTGGCTCTTGCTCAGGCCACTTACACCACACCAGGGCCTGTGGCACTGGCTGAGGCCACTTACACCACACCAGGGCCTGTGGCTGCTGGCTGAGGCCACTTACACCACACAAAGGCCTTTGGCTGCTGGCTGAGGCCACCTACACCACACCAGGGCCTGTGGCTGCTGGCTGAGACCACTTACACCACACCAGGGCATGTGGCTTTTGCTCAGGCCACTTACACCACACCAGGGCCTGTGGCTCTTGCTCAGGCCACTTACACCACACCAGGGCCTGTGGCTGCTGGCTGAGGCCACTTACACCACACCAGGGCCTGTGGCTGCTGGCTGAGGCCACTTACACCACACCAGGGCCTGTGGCGGCTGGCTGAGGCCACCTACACCACACCAGGGCCTGAGTGACCGGCTGGGGCCACTTACACCACATCAGGGCCTGTGGCTCTGGCTGAGGCCAGTTACACCACAACAGGGCCTGTGGCTGCTGCCTGAGGCCACATACACCACACCAGGGCCTTAGTTGCTATTGAGGCCAATTACACCACACCAGGGTCTGTGGCTCTTGC
The DNA here is from genome assembly GCF_057382095.1 of Aulonocara sp. 'chitande type north' Nkhata Bay. Taxonomy (NCBI): domain Eukaryota; kingdom Metazoa; phylum Chordata; class Actinopteri; order Cichliformes; family Cichlidae; genus Aulonocara; species Aulonocara sp. 'chitande type north' Nkhata Bay. The sequence goes on along the minus strand of NW_028234367.1, from coordinate 324,281 downwards.
TGAGGCCACCTACACCACACCAGGGCCTGTGGCTGCTGGCTGAGGCCACTTACACCACACCAGGGCCTGTGGCTGCTGGCTGAGGCCACCTACACCACACCAGGGCCTGTGGCTGCTTGCTGAGGCGACTTACACCACACCAGGGCCTGTTGCTGCTGGCTGAGGCCACTTACACCACACCAGTGCCTGTGGCTTCTGGCTGAGGCGACTTACACCACATCAGGGCCTTAGTTGCTATTGAGGCCAATTACACCACACCAGGGTCTGTGGCTCTTGCTGAGGCCACTTAGACCACACCAGGGCCTGTGGCTGCTGGCTGAGGCCACTTACACCACACCAGGGCCTGTGGCTGCTGGCTGAGGCCAGTTACACCACACCAGGGCCTGTGGCTGCTGGCTGAGGCCACATACACCACACCAGGGCCTTAGTTGCTATTGAGGCCAATTACACCACACCAGGGTCTGTGGCTCTTGCTCAGGCCACTAACATCTCACCAGGGCCTGTGGCACTGGCTGAGGCCACTTACACCACACCAGGGCCTGTGGCTGCTGGCTGAGGCCACTTACACCACACAAGGGCTTGTGGCTGCTGGCTGAGGCCACCTACACCACACCAGGGCCTGTGGCTGCTGGCTGAGGCCACTTACACCACACAAGGGCTTGTGGCTGCTGGCTGAGGCCACCTACACCACACCAGGGCCTGTGGCTGCTGGCTGAGGCCACCTACACCACATCAGGGCCTGTGGCTCTGGCTGAGGCCACTTACACCACACCAGGGCCTGTGGCTGCTGGCTGAGGCCAGTTACACCACACCAGGGCCTGTGGCTGCTGGCTGAGGCCACTTACACCACACCAGTGCCTGTGGCTTCTGGCTGAGGCGACTTACACCACACCAGGGCCTGTGGCTGCTGGCTGAGGCCACTTACACCACACCAGGGCCTGTGGCTCTTGCTCAGGCCACTCACATCACACCAGGCCCTGCGCTTCTGGCCGAAGCCATCTTCACCAAACCAGGCCCTGTGGCTCTTGCTCAGGCCACTTACACCACACCAGGGCCTGTGGCTCTGGCTTAGGCCACTTACACCACACCAGGGCCTGTGGCACTTGCTCAGGCCACTTACACCACACCAGGGCCTGTGGCTGCTGGCTGAGGCCACTTACACCACACCAGGGCCTGTGGCTCTTCCTCAGGCCACTTACACCACACCAGGGCCTGTGGCTCTTGCTCAGGCCACTCATATCACACCAGGCCCTGTGCTTCTGACTGAGGCCATCTTCACCAAACCAGGCCCTGTGCTGCTTGCTGTGGCCATGTACAACACACCAGGCCCTGTGCCGTTTCCTGAGGCCATCTTCAACAATCCAGGGCCTGTGCTGTTGGATAAATGCCAAACTGAGCCTTTGGGTTAGGGTATTATGCAAACATGCAGGTATGGTTATAGGATTGTCTTCGTAACTTCAGGTACTTGCCACCTAATCACTTGAATCCATAAATTGAGACATTGTGCTGGGGCCCAGCAGCTTACGGCCATACCACCCTGAGCACGCCCGACCTCGTCTGATCTCGGAAGCTAAGCAGGGCTGGGCTTGGTTAGTACTTGGATGGGAGACTGCCTGGGAATACCTGTTGCTGTAAGCCTTTCATTTTCATGTCATTGAACCGCTTTTGATCCAGAGAAGGGGTGTATTAAAAGACCAAAAGCAGCTGCCCATTAATAAGGGCACATTAATCACATTGCTTTTGGCTCTTTTCCAATGTCTTGTGCTGCTAGCTGATGCCACCTACACCACACCAGGGCCTGAGTGACCGGCTGGGGCCACTTACACCACATCAGGGGCTGTGGCTCTGGCTGAGGCCAGTTACACCACACCAGGGCCTGTGGGTTCTGGCTGAGGCGACTTACACCAAACCAGGGCCTGTGGCTGCTGGCTGAGGCCACTTACACCACACCAGGGCCTTAGTTGCTATTGAGGCCAATTACACCACACCATGGTCTGTGGCTCTTGCTCAGGCCACTTACACCACACCAGGGCCTGTGGCACTGGCTGAGGCCACTTACACCACACCAGGGCCTGTGGCTGCTGGCTGAGGCCACTTACACCACACCAGGGCCTGTGGCTGCTGGCTGAGGCCACTTACACCACACCAGGGCCTTAGTTGCTATTGAGGCCAATTACACCACACCATGGTCTGTGGCTCTTGCTCAGGCCACTTACACCACACCAGGGCCTGTGGCACTGGCTGAGGCCACTTACACCACACCAGGGCCTGTGGCTGCTGGCTGAGGCCACTTACACCACACAAGGGCTTGTGGCTGCTGGCTGAGGCCACCTACACCACACCAGGGCCTGTGGCTCTTGCTCAGGCCACTTACACCACACCAGGGCCTGTGGCTCTTGCTCAGGCCACTTACACCACACCAGGGCCTGTGGCTCTTGCTCAGGCCACTCATATCACACCAGGCCCTGTGCTTCTGGCTGAGGCGACTTACACCACACCAGGGCCTGTGGCTTCTGGCTGAGGCGACTTACACCACACCAGGGCCTGTGGCTGCTGGCTGAGGCCACTTACACCACACCAGGGCCTGTGGCTCTTGCTCAGGCCACTCACATCACACCAGGCCCTGCGCTTCTGGCCGAGGCCATCTTCACCAAACCAGGCCCTGTGGCTCTTGCTCAGGCCACTTACACCACACCAGGGCCTGTGGCTCTGGCTTAGGCCACTTACACCACACCAGGGCCTGTGGCACTTGCTCAGGCCACTTACACCACACCAGGGCCTGTGGCTGCTGGCTGAGGCCACTTACACCACACCAGGGCCTGTGGCTCTTGCTCAGGCCACTTACACCACACCAGGGCCTGTGGCACTGGCTGAGGCCACTTAGACCACACCAGGGCCTGTGGCTGCTGGCTGAGGCCACTCACACCACACCAGGGCCTGTGGCTGCTAGCTGAGGCCACTTACACCAAACCAGGGCCTGTGGCTGCTTGCTGAGGCCATCTTCACCAAACCAGGCCCTGTGCTGCTTGCTGTGGCCATATAAAACACACCAGGTCCTGTGCTGGTTCTTGAGGCCATCTTCAACAATCCAGGGCCTGTGCTGTTGGATAAATGCCAAACTGAGCCTTTTGGTTAGGGTATTATGCAAACATGCAGGTATGGTTATAGGATTGTCTTCGTAACTTCAGGTACTTGCCACCTAATCACTTGAATCCATAAATTGAGACATTGTGCTGTGGCCAGCAGCTTACGGCCATACCACCCTGAGCACGCCCGACCTCGTCTGATCTCGGAATTTAAGCAGGGCTGGGCTTGGTTAGTACTTGGATGGGAGACTGCCTGGGAATACCTCGTGCTGTAAGCCTTTGATTTTCATGTCATTGAACCGCTTTTGATCCAGAGAAGGGTTGTATTAAAAGACCAGAAGCAGCTCCCCATTAATGAGGGCACATTAACGACATTGCTTTTGGCTGTTTTCCAATGTCTTGTGCTGCTAGCTGATGCCACCTACACCACACCAGGGCCTGAGTGACCGGCTGGGGCCACTTACACCACATCAGGGCCTGTTGCTCTGGCTGAGGCCACTTACACCACACCAGGGCCTGTGGCTGCTGCCTGAGGCCACCTACACCACACCAGGGCCTTAGTTGCTATTGAGGCCAATTACACCACACCAGGGTATGTGGCTCTTGCTCAGGCCACTTACACCACACCAGGGCCTTAGTTGCTATTGAGGCCAATTACACCACACCAGGCCCTGCGCTTCTGGCCGAGGCCACCTACACCACACCAGGGCCTTAGTTGCTATTGAGGCCAATTACACCACACAAGGGCATGTGGCTGCTGGCTGAGTCCACCTACTCCACACCAGGGCCTGTGGCTGCTGGCTGAGGCCACTTACACCACACCAGGGCCCTTTTGCTGCTGGCTGAGGCCACTTACACCACACCAGTGCCTGTGGCTTCTGGCTGAGGCGACTTACACCACACCAGGGCCTGTGGCTGCTGGCTGAGGCCACTTACACCACACCAAGGCCTGTGGCTCTTGCGCAGGCCACTCACATCACACCAGGCCCTGCGCTTCTGGCCGAGGCCATCTTCACCAAACCAGGCCCTGTGCTGCTTGCTGTGGCCATGTACAACACACCAGGCCCTGTGCTGGTTCCTGAGGCCATCTTCAACAATCCAGGGCCTGTGCTGTTGGATAAATGCCAAACTGAGCCTTTGGGTTAGGGTATTATGCAAACATGCAGGTATGGTTATAGGATTGTCTTCGTAACTTCAGGTACTTGCCACCTAATCACTTGAATCCATAAATTGAGACATTGTGCTGGAGCCAGCAGCTTACGGCCATACCACCCTGAGCACGCCCGACCTCGTCTGATCTCGGAAGCTAAGCAGGGCTGGGCTTGGTTAGTACTTGGATGGGAGACTGCCTGGGAATACCTGGTGCTGTAAGCCTTTCATTTTCATGTCATTGAACCGCTTTTGATCCAGAGAAGGGGTGTATTAAAAGACCAAAAGCAGCTGCCCATTAATAAGGGCACATTAATCACATTGCTTTTGGCTCTTTTCCAATGTCTTGTGCTGCTAGCTGATGCCACCTACACCACACCAGGGCCTGAGTGACCGGCTGGGGCCACTTACACCACATCAGGGGCTGTGGCTCTGGCTGAGGCCAGTTACACCACACCAGGGCCTGTGGGTTCTGGCTGAGGCGACTTACACCAAACCAGGGCCTGTGGCTGCTGGCTGAGGCCACTTACACCACACCAGGGCCTTAGTTGCTATTGAGGCCAATTACACAACACCATGGTCTGTGGCTCTTGCTCAGGCCACTTACACCACACCAGGGCCTGTGGCACTGGCTGAGGCCACTTACACCACACCAGGGCCTGTGGCTGCTGGCTGAGGCCACTTACACCACACCAGGGCCTGTGGCTGCTGGCTGAGGCCACTTACACCACACCAGGGCCTTAGTTGCTATTGAGGCCAATTACACCACACCATGGTCTGTGGCTCTTGCTCAGGCCACTTACACCACACCAGGGCCTGTGGCACTGGCTGAGGCCACTTACACCACACCAGGGCCTGTGGCTGCTGGCTGAGGCCACTTACACCACACAAGGGCTTGTGGCTGCTGGCTGAGGCCACCTACACCACACCAGGGCCTGTGGCTCTTGCTCAGGCCACTTACACCACACCAGGGCCTGTGGCTCTTGCTCAGGCCACTTACACCACACCAGGGCCTGTGGCTCTTGCTCAGGCCACTCATATCACACCAGGCCCTGTGCTTCTGGCTGAGGCCACTTACACCACACCAGGGCCTGTGGCTGCTGGCTGAGGCCATCTACACCACACCAGGGCCTGTGGCTTCTGGCTGAGGTGACTTACACCACACCAGGGCCTGTGGCTGCTGGCTGAGGCCACTTACACCACACCAGGGCCTGTGGCTCTTGCTCAGGCCACTCACATCACACCAGGCCCTGCGCTTCTGGCCGAGGCCATCTTCACCAAACCAGGCCCTGTGGCTCTTGCTCAGGCCACTTACACCACACCAGGGCCTGTGGCTCTGGCTTAGGCCACTTACACCACACCAGGGCCTGTGGCACTTGCTCAGGCCACTTACACCACACCAGGGCCTGTGGCTGCTGGCTGAGGCCACTTACACCACACCAGGGCCTGTGGCTCTTGCTCAGGCCACTTACACCACACCAGGGCCTGTGGCACTGGCTGAGGCCACTTAGACCACACCAGGGCCTGTGGCTGCTGGCTGAGGCCACTCACACCACACCAGGGCCTGTGGCTGCTAGCTGAGGCCACTTACACCAAACCAGGGCCTGTGGCTGCTTGCTGAGGCCATCTTCACCAAACCAGGCCCTGTGCTGCTTGCTGTGGCCATGTAAAACACACCAGGTCCTGTGCTGGTTCTTGAGGCCATCTTCAACAATCCAGGGCCTGTGCTGTTGGATAAATGCTAAACTGAGCCTTTGGGTTAGGGTATTATGCAAACATGCAGGTATGGTTATAGGATTGTCTTCGTAACTTCAGGTACTTGCCACCTAATCACTTGAATCCATAAATTGAGACATTGTGCTGGGACCAGCAGCTTACGGCCATACCACCCTGAGCACGCCTGACCTCGTCTGATCTCGGAAGCTAAGCAGGGCTGGGCTTGGTTAGTACTTGGATGGGAGACTGCCTGGGAATACCTGGTGCTGTAAGCCTTTCATTTTCATGTCATTGAACCGCTTTTGATCCAGAGAAGGAGTGTATTAAAAGACCAGAAGCAGCTCCCCATTAATGAGGGCACATTAACGACATTGCTTTTGGCTGTTTTCCAATGTCTTGTGCTGCTAGCTGATGCCACCTACACCACACCAGGGCCTGAGTGACCGGCTGGGGCCACTTACACCACATCAGGGCCTGTTGCTCTGGCTGAGGCCACTTACACCACACCAGGGCCTGTGGCTGCTGGCTGAGGCCACCTACACCACACCAGGGCCTTAGTTGCTATTGAGGCCAATTACACCACACCAGGGTATGTGGCTCTTGCTCAGGCCACTTACACCACACCAGGGCCTTAGTTGCTATTGAGGCCAATTACACCACACCAGGGCCTGTGGCTCTTGCTCAGGCCACTCACATCACACCAGGCCCTGCGCTTCTGGCCGAGGCCACCTACACCACACCAGGGCCTTAGTTGCTATTGAGGCCAATTACACCACACCAGGGCCTGTGGCACTGGCTGAGGCCACTTACACCACACCAGGGCCTGTGGCTGCTGGCTGAGGCCACTTACACCACACCAGGGCCTTATTTGCTATTGAGGCCACTTACACCACACCAGGGCCTGTGGCTCTTGCTCAGGCCACTCACATCACACCAGGCCCTGCGCTTCTGGCCGAGGCCATCTTCACCAATCCAGGCCCTGTGCTGCTTGCTGTGGCCATCTTCAACAATCCAGGGCCTGTGCTGTTGGATAAATGCCAAACTGAGCCTTTGGGTTAGGGTATTATGCAAACATGCAGGTATGGTTATAGGATTGTCTTCGTAACTTCAGGTACTTGCCACCTAATCACTTGAATCCATAAATTGAGACATTGTGCTGGGGCCAGCAGCTTACGGCCATACCACCCTGAGCACGCCCGACCTCGTCTGATCTCGGAAGCTAAGCAGGGCTGGGCTTGGTTAGTACTTGGATGGGAGACTGCCTGGGAATACCTGGTGCTGTAAGCCTTTCATTTTCATGTCATTGAACCGCTTTTGATCCAGAGAAGGGGTGTATTAAAAGACCAAAAGCAGCTGCCCATTAATGAGGGCACATTAACGACACTGCTTTTGGCTGTTTTCCAATGTCTTGTGCTGCTAGCTGATGCCACCTACACCACACCAGGGCCTGTGGCTGCTGGCTGAGGCGACTTACACCACACCAGGGCCCTTTTGCTGCTGGCTGAGGCCACTTACACCACACCAGTGCCTGTGGCTTCTGTCTGAGGCGACTTACACCACACCAGGGCCTGTGGCTGCTGGCTGAGGCCAATTACACCACACCAGGGTCTGTGGCTCTTGCTCAGGCCACTTACACCACACCAGGGCCTGTGGCACTGGCTGAGGCCACTTACACCACACCAGGGCCTGTGGCTGCTGGCTGAGGCCACTTACACCACACCAGGGCCTGTGGCTGCTGGCTGAGGCCACTTACACCACACCAGGGCCTGTGGCTGCTGGCTGAGGCCACCTACACCACACCAGGGCCTGTGGCTGCTGGCTGTTGCCACTTACACCACACCAGGGCCTGTGGCTCTTGCTCAGGCCACTCACATCACACCAGGCCCTGCGCTTCTGGCCGAGGCCATCTTCACCAAACCAGGCCCTGTGGCTCTTGCTCAGGCCACTTACACCACACCAGGGCCTGTGGCTCTGGCTTAGGCCACTTACACCACACCAGGGCCTGTGGCACTTGCTCAGGCCACTTACACCACACCAGGGCCTGTGGCTGCTGGCTGAGGCCACTTACACCACACCAGGGCCTGTGGCTCTTGCTCAGGCCACTTACACCACACCAGGGCCTGTGGCACTGGCTGAGGCCACTTAGACCACACCAGGGCCTGTGGCTGCTGGCTGAGGCCACTCACACCACACCAGGGCCTGTGGCTGCTAGCTGAGGCCACTTACACCAAACCAGGGCCTGTGGCTGCTTGCTGAGGCCATCTTCACCAAACCAGGCCCTGTGCTGCTTGCTGTGGCCATGTAAAACACACCAGGTCCTGTGCTGGTTCTTGAGGCCATCTTCAACAATCCAGGGCCTGTGCTGTTGGATAAATGCCAAACTGAGCCTTTTGGTTAGGGTATTATGCAAACATGCAGGTATGGTTATAGGATTGTCTTCGTAACTTCAGGTACTTGCCACCTAATCACTTGAATCCATAAATTGAGACATTGTGCTGGGACCAGCATCTTACGGCCATACCACCCTGAGCACGCCTGACCTCGTCTGATCTCGGAAGCTAAGCAGGGCTGGGCTTGGTTAGTACTTGGATGGGAGACTGCCTGGGAATACCTGGTGCTGTAAGCCTTTGATTTTCATGTCATTGAACCGCTTTTGATCCAGAGAAGGGGTGTATTAAAAGACCAAAAGCATCTGCCCATTAATGAGGGCACATTAACGACATTGCTTTTGGCTCTTTTCCAATGTCTTGTGCTGCTAGCTGATGCAACCTACACCACACAAGGGCCTGAGGGACCGGCTGGGGCCACTTACACCACATCAGGGCCTGTGGCTGCTGGCTGAGGCCACTTACACCACACCAGGGCCTGTGGCTGCTGGCTGAGGCCACCTACACCACACCAGGGCCTTAGTTGCTATTGAGGCCAATTACACCACACCAGGGTCTGTGGCTCTTGCTCAGGCCACTTACACCACACCAGGGCCTGTGGCACTGGCTGAGGCCACTTACACCACACCAGGGCCTGTGGCTGCTGGCTTAGGCCACCTACACCACACCAGGGCCTTAGTTGCTATTGAGGCCAATTACACCACACAAGGGCCTGTGGCTGCTGGCTGAGGCCACCTACACCACACCAGGGCCTGTGGCTGCTGGCTGAGGCCACTTACACCACACCAGGGCCCTTTTGCTGCTGGCTGAGGCCACTTACACCACACCAGTGTCTGTGGCTTCTGGCTGAGGCGACTTACACCACACCAGGGCCTGTGGCTGCTGGCTGAGGCCACTTACACCACACCAGGGCCTGTGGCTGCTGGCTGAGGCCACCTACACCACACCAGGGCATTAGTTGCTATTGAGGCCAATTACACCACACCAGGGCCTGTGGCTGCTGGCTGAGGCCACTTACACCACACCAAGGCCTGTGGCTCTTGCTCAGGCCACTCACATCACACCAGGCCCTGCGCTTCTGGCCGAGGCCATCTTCACCAAACCAGGCCCTGTGCTCCTTGCTGTGGCCATGTACAACACACCAGGCCCTGTGCTGGTTCCTGAGGCCATCTTCAACAATCCAGGGCCTGTGCTGTTGGATAAATGCCAAACTGAGCCTTTGAGTTAGGGTATTATGCAAACATGCAGGTATGGTTATAGCATTGTCTTCGTAACTTCAGGTACTTGCCACCTAATCACTTGAATCCATAAATTGAGACATTGTGCTGGGGCCAGCAGCTTACGGCCATACCACCCTGAGCACGCCCGACCTCGTCTGATCTCGGAAGCTAAGCAGGGCTGGGCTTGGTTAGTACTTGGATGGGAGACTTCCTGGGAATACCTGGTGCTGTAAGCCTTTCATTTTCATGTCATTGAACCGCTTTTGATCCAGAGAAGGGGTGTATTAAAAGACCAAAAGCAGCTGCCCATTAATGAGGGCACATTAACGACACTGCTTTTGGCTCTTTTCCAATGTCTTGTGCTGCTAGCTGATGCAACCTACACCACACAAGGGCCTGAGTGACCGGCTGGGGCCATTTACACCACATCAGGGCCTGTGGCTCTGGCTGAGGCCACTTTCACCACACCAGGGCCTGTGGCTGCTGGCTGAGGCCACCTACACCACACCAGGGCATTAGTTGCTATTGAGGCCAATTACACCACACCAGGGTCTGTGGCTCTTGCTCAGGCCACTTACACCACACCAGGGCCTGTGGCTCTTGCTCAGGCCACTTACACCACACCAGGGCCTGTGGCTGCTGGCTGAGGCCACCTACACCACGCCAGGGCATTAGTTGCTATTGAGGCCAATTACACCACACCAGGGTCTGTGGCTCTTGCTCAGGCCACTTACACCACACCAGGGCCTTTGGCTCTTGCTCAGGCCACTTACACCACACCAGGGCCTGTGGCACTGGCTGAGGCCACTTACACCACACCAGGGCCTGTGGCTGCTGGCTGAGGCCACTTACACCACACCAGGGCCTGTGGCTGCTGGCTGAGGCCACTTACACCACACCAGGGCCTGTGGCTGGTGGCTGAGGCCACCTACACCACACCAGGGCCTGTGGCTGCTGGCTGAGGCCACTTACACCACACCAGGGCCCTTTTGCTGCTGGCTGAGGCCACTTACACCACACCAGTGCCTGTGGCTTCTGTCTGAGGCGACTTACACCACACCAGGGCCTGTGGCTGCTGGCTGAGGCCAATTACACCACACCAGGGTCTGTGGCTCTTGCTCAGGCCACTTACACCACACCAGGGCCTGTGGCACTGGCTGAGGCCACTTACACCACACCAGGGCCTGTGGCTGCTGGCTGAGGCCACTTACACCACACCAGGGCCTGTGGCTGCTGGCTGAGGCGACTTACACCACACCAGGGCCTGTGGCTGCTGGCTGAGGCCACCTACACCACACCAGGGCCTGTGGCTGCTGGCTGAGGCGACTTATACCACACCAGGGCCCTTTTGCTGCTGGCTGAGGCCACTTACACCACACCAGTGCCTGTGGCTTCTGGCTGAGGCGACTTACACCACACCAGGGCCTGTGGCTCTTGCTCAGGCCACTTACACCACACCAAGGCCTGTGGCTCTTGCTCAGGCCACTCACATCACACCAGGCCCTGCGCTTCTGGCCGAGGCCATCTTCACCAATCCAGGCCCTGTGCTGCTTGCTGTGGCCATCTTCAACAATCCAGGGCCTGTGCTGTTGGATAAATGCCAAACTGAGCCTTTGGGTTAGGGTATTATGCAAACATGCAGGTATGGTTATAGGATTGTCTTCGTAACTTCAGGTACTTGCCACCTAATCACTTGAATCCATAAATTGAGACATTGTGCTGGGGCCAGCAGCTTACGGCCATACCACCCTGAGCACGCCCGACCTCGTCTGATCTCGGAAGCTAAGCAGGGCTGGGCTTGGTTAGTACTTGGATGGGAGACTGCCTGGGAATACCTGGTGCTGTAAGCCTTTCATTTTCATGTCATTGAACCGCTTTTGATCCAGAGAAGGGGTGTATTAAAAGACCAAAAGCAGCTGCCCATTAATGAGGGCACATTAACGACACTGCTTTTGGCTGTTTTCCAATGTCTTGTGCTGCTAGCTGATGCCACCTACACCACACCAGGGCCAGAGTGACCGGCTGGGACCACTTACACCACATCAGGGCCTGTGGCTCTGGCTGAGGCCACTTACACCACACCAGGGCCTGTGGCTGCTGGCTGAGGCCACTTACACCACACCAGTGCCTGTGGCTTCTGGCTGAGGCGACTTACACCACACCAGGGCCTGTGGCTCTTGCTCAGGCCACTTACACCACACCAAGGCCTGTGGCTCTTGCTCAGGCCACTCACATCACACCAGGCCCTGCGCTTCTGGCCGAGGCCATCTTCACCAATCCAGGCCCTGTGCTGCTTGCTGTGGCCCCTTACACCAAACCAGGGCCTGTGGCTGCTGGCTGAGGCCAGTTACACCACACCAGAGCCTGTGGCTGCTGGCTAAAGCCACTTACACCACACCAGGGCCTTAGTTGCTATTGAGGCCACTTACACCACACCAGGGCCTGTGGCTGCTGGCTGAGGCCACCTACACCACACCAGGGCCTGTGGCTGCTGGCTGAGGCCACTTACACCACACCAGGGCCTGTGGCTGCTGGCTGAAGCCACTTACACCACACCAGGGCCTTAGTTGCTATTGAGGCCACTTACACCACACCAGGGCCTGTGGCTGCTGGCTGAGGCCACCTACACCACACCAGGGCCCTTTTGCTGCTGGCTGAGGCCACTTACACCACACCAGTGCCTGTGGCTTCTGGCTGAGGCCACTTACACCACACCAGGGCCTGTGGCTGCTGGCTGAGGCCACTTACACCACACCAGGGCCTGTGGCTCTTGCTCAGGCCACTTACACCACACCAGGGCCTGTGGCACTGGCTGAGGCCACTTACACCACACCAGGGCCTGTGGCTGCGGGCTGAGGCCACTTACACCACACAAGGGCTTGTGGCTGCTGGCTGAGGCCACCTACACCACACCAGGGCCTGTGGCTGCTGGCTGAGGCCACCTACACCACACCAGGGCCTGTGGCTCTTGCTCAGGCCACTTACACCACACCAGGGCCTGTGGCTCTTGCTCAGGCCACTTACACCACACCAGGGCCTGTGGCTCTTGCTCAGGCCACTCATATCACACCAGGCCCTGTGCTTCTGGCTGAGGCCACTTAGACCACACCAGGGCCTGTGGCTGCTGGCTGAGGCCACCTACACCACACCAGGGCCTTAGTTGCTATTGAGGCCAATTACACCACACCAGGGTATGTGGCTCTTGCTCAGGCCACTTACACCACACCAGGGCCTTAGTTGCTATTGAGGCCAATTACACCACACCAGGGCCTGTGGCTCTTGCTCAGGCCACTCACATCACACCAGGCCCTGCGCTTCTGGCCGAGGCCACCTACACCACACCAGGGCCTTAGTTGCTATTGAGGCCAATTACACCACACCAGGGCCTGTGGCACTGGCTGAGGCCACTTACACCACACCAGGGCCTGTGGCTGCTGGCTGAGGCCACTTACACCACACCAGGGCCTTATTTGCTATTGAGGCCACTTACACCACACCAGGGCCTGTGGCTCTTGCTCAGGCCACTCACATCACACCAGGCCCTGCGCTTCTGGCCGAGGCCATCTTCACCAATCCAGGCCCTGTGCTGCTTGCTGTGGCCATCTTCAACAATCCAGGGCCTGTGCTGTTGGATAAATGCCAAACTGAGCCTTTGGGTTAGGGTATTATGCAAACATGCAGGTATGGTTATAGGATTGTCTTCGTAACTTCAGGTACTTGCCACCTAATCACTTGAATCCATAAATTGAGACATTGTGCTGGGGCCAGCAGCTTACGGCCATACCACCCTGAGCACGCCCGACCTCGTCTGATCTCGGAAGCTAAGCAGGGCTGGGCTTGGTTAGTACTTGGATGGGAGACTGCCTGGGAATACCTGGTGCTGTAAGCCTTTCATTTTCATGTCATTGAACCGCTTTTGATCCAGAGAAGGGGTGTATTAAAAGACCAAAAGCAGCTCCCCATTAATGAGGGCACATTAACGACACTGCTTTTGGCTGTTTTCCAATGTCTTGTGCTGCTAGCTGATGCCACCTACACCACACCAGGGCCAGAGTGACCGGCTGGGGCCACTTACACCACATCAGGGCCTGTGGCTCTGGCTGAGGCCACTTACACCACACCAGGGCCTGTGGCTGCTGGCTGAGGCCACCTACACCACACCAGGGCATTAGTTGCTATTGAGGCCAATTACACCACACCAGGGTCTGTGGCTCTTGCTCAGGCCACTTACACCACACCAGGGCCTGTGGCTCTTGCTCAGGCCACTTACACCACACCAGGGCCTGTGGCTGCTGGCTGAGGCCACCTACACCACACCAGGGCATTAGTTGCTATTGAGGCCAATTACACCACACCAGGGTCTGTGGCTCTTGCTCAGGCCACTTACACCACACCAGGGCCTGTGGCTCTTGCTCAGGCCACTTACACCACACCAGGGCCTGTGGCTGCTTGCTGAGGCCACTTACACCACACCAGGGCCTGTGGCTTCTGGCTGAGGCCACTTACACCACACCAGGGCCTGTGGCTGGTGGCTGAGGCCAATTACACCACACCAGGGTCTGTGGCTCTTGCTCAGGCCACTTACACCACACCAGGGCCTGTGGCACTGGCTGAGGCCACTTACACCACACCAGGGCCTGTGGCTGCTGGCTGAGGCCACTTACACCACACCAGGGCCTGTGGCTGCTGGCTGAGGCCACTTACACCACACCAGGGCCTGTGGCTGCTGGCTGAGGCCACCTACACCACACCAGGGCCTGTGGCTGCTGGCTGAGGCGACTTACACCACACCAGGGCCCTTTTGCTGCTGGCTGAGGCCACTTACACCACACAAGGGCTTGTGGCTGCTGGCTGAGGCCACCTACACCACACCAGGGCCTGTGGCTGCTGGCTGAGGCCACCTACACCACACCAGGGCCTGTGGCTCTTGCTCAGGCCACTTACACCACACCAGGGCCTGTGGCTCTTCCTCAGGCCACTTACACCACACCAGGGCCTGTGGCTCTTGCTCAGGCCACTCATATCACACCAGGCCCTGTGCTTCTGACTGAGGCCATCTTCACCAAACCAGGCCCTGTGCTGCTTGCTGTGGCCATGTACAACACACCAGGCCCTGTGCTGTTTCCTGAGGCCATCTTCAACAATCCAGGGCCTGTGCTGTTGGATAAATGCCAAACTGAGCCTTTGGGTTAGGGTATTATGCAAACATGCAGGTATGGTTATAGGATTGTCTTCGTAACTTCAGGTACTTGCCACCTAATCACCTGAATCCATAAATTGAGACATTGTGCTGGGGCCCAGCAGCTTACGGCCATACCACCCTGAGCACGCCCGACCTCGTCTGATCTCCGAAGCTAAGCAGGGCTGGGCTTGGTTAGTACTTGGATGGGAGACTGCCTGGGAATACCTGGTGCTGTAAGCCTTTCATTTTCATGTCATTGAACCGCTTTTGATCCAGAGAAGGGGTGTATTAAAAGACCAAAAGCAGCTGCCCATTAATAAGGGCACATTAATCACATTGCTTTTGGCTCTTTTCCAATGTCTTGTGCTGCTAGCTGATGCCACCTACACCACACCAGGGCCTGAGTGACCGGCTGGGGCCACTTACACCACATCAGGGGCTGTGGCTCTGGCTGAGGCCAGTTACACCACACCAGGGCCTGTGGGTTCTGGCTGAGGCGACTTACACCAAACCAGGGCCTGTGGCTGCTGGCTGAGGCCACTTACACCACACCAGGGCCTTAGTTGCTATTGAGGCCAATTACACCACACCATGGTCTGTGGCTCTTGCTCAGGCCACTTACACCACACCAGGGCCTGTGGCACTGGCTGAGGCCACTTACACCACACCAGGGCCTGTGGCTGCTGGCTGAGGCCACTTACACCACACAAGGGCTTGTGGCTGCTGGCTGAGGCCACCTACACCACACCAGGGCCTGTGGCTCTTGCTCAGGCCACTTACACCACACCAGGGCCTGTGGCTCTTGCTCAGGCCACTTACACCACACCAGGGCCTGTGGCTCTTGCTCAGGCCACTCATATCACACCAGGCCCTGTGCTTCTGGCTGAGGCCACTTACACCACACCAGGGCCTGTGGCTTCTGGCTGAGGCGACTTACACCACACCAGGGCCTGTGGCTGCTGGCTGAGGCCACTTACACCACACCAGGGCCTGTGGCTCTTGCTCAGGCCACTCACATCACACCAGGCCCTGCGCTTCTGGCCGAGGCCATCTTCACCAAACCAGACCCTGTGGCTCTTGCTCAGGCCACTTACACCACACCAGGGCCTGTGGCTCTGGCTTAGGCCACTTACACCACACCAGGGCCTGTGGCACTTGCTCAGGCCACTTACACCACACCAGGGCCTGTGGCTGCTGGCTGAGGCCACTTACACCACACCAGGGCCTGTGGCTCTTGCTCAGGCCACTTACACCACACCAGGGCCTGTGGCACTGGCTGAGGCCACTTAGACCACACCAGGGCCTGTGGCACTGGCTGAGGCCACTTAGACCACACCAGGGCCTGTGGCTGCTGGCTGAGGCCACTCACACCACACCAGGGCCTGTGGCTGCTAGCTGAGGCCACTTACACCAAACCAGGGCCTGTGGCTGCTTGCTGAGGCCATCTTCACCAAACCAGGCCCTGTGCTGCTTGCTGTGGCCATGTAAAACACACCAGGTCCTGTGCTGGTTCTTGAGGCCATCTTCAACAATCCAGGGCCTGTGCTGTTGGATAAATGCCAAACTGAGCCTTTTGGTTAGGGTATTATGCAAACATGCAGGTATGGTTATAGGATTGTCTTCGTAACTTCAGGTACTTGCCACCTAATCACTTGAATCCATAAATTGAGACATTGTGCTGGGGCCAGCAGCTTACGGCCATACCACCCTGAGCACTCCTGACCTCGTCTGATCTCGGAAGCTAAGCAGGGCTGGGCTTGGTTAGTACTTGGATGGGAGACTGCCTGGGAATACCTGGTACTGTAAGCCTTTCATTTTCATGTCATTGAACCGCTTTTGATCCAGAGAAGGGGTGTATTAAAAGACCAGAAGCAGCTCCCCATTAATGAGGGCACATTAACGACATTGCTTTTGGCTGTTTTCCAATGTCTTGTGCTGCTAGCTGATGCCACCTACACCACACCAGGGCCTGAGTGACCGGCTGGGGCCACTTACACCACATCAGGGCCTGTTGCTCTGGCTGAGGCCACTTACACCACACCAGGGCCTGTGGCTGCTGGCTGAGGCCACCTACACCACACCAGGGCCTTAGTTGCTATTGAGGCCAATTACACCACACCAGGGTATGTGGCTCTTGCTCAGGCCACTTACACCACACCAGGGCCTTAGTTGCTATTGAGGCCAATTACACCACACCAGGGCCTGTGGCTCTTGCTCAGGCCACTCACATCACACCAGGCCCTGCGCTTCTGGCCGAGGCCACCTACACCACACCAGGGCCTTAGTTGCTATTGAGGCCAATTACACCACACCAGGGCCTGTGGCACTGGCTGAGGCCACTTACACCACACCAGGGCCTGTGGCTGCTGGCTGAGGCCACTTACACCACACCAGGGCCTTATTTGCTATTGAGGCCACTTACACCACACCAGGGCCTGTGGCTCTTGCTCAGGCCACTCACATCACACCAGGCCCTGCGCTTCTGGCCGAGGCCATCTTCACCAATCCAGGCCCTGTGCTGCTTGCTGTGGCCATCTTCAACAATCCAGGGCCTGTGCTGTTGGATAAATGCCAAACTGAGCCTTTGGGTTAGGGTATTATGCAAACATGCAGGTATGGTTATAGGATTGTCTTCGTAACTTCAGGTACTTGCCACCTAATCACTTGAATCCATAAATTGAGACATTGTGCTGGGGCCAGCAGCTTACGGCCATACCACCCTGAGCACGCCCGACCTCGTCTGATCTCGGAAGCTAAGCAGGGCTGGGCTTGGTTAGTACTTGGATGGGAGACTGCCTGGGAATACCTGGTGCTGTAAGCCTTTCATTTTCATGTCATTGAACCGCTTTTGATCCAGAGAAGGGGTGTATTAAAAGACCAAAAGCAGCTGCCCATTAATGAGGGCACATTAACGACACTGCTTTTGGCTCTTTTCCAATGTCTTGTGCTGCTAGCTGATGCCACCTACACCACACCAGGGCCAGAGTGACCGGCTGGGGCCACTTACACCACATCAGGGCCTGTGGCTCTGGCTGAGGCCACTTACACCACACCAGGGCCTGTGGCTGCTGGCTGAGGCCAGTTACACCACACCAGAGCCTGTGGCTGCTGGCTAAAGCCACTTACACCACACCAGGGCCTTAGTTGCTATTGAGGCCACTTACACCACACCAGGGCCTGTGGCTGCTGGCTGAGGCCACCTACACCACACCAGGGCCTGTGGCTGCTGGCTGAGGCCAGTTACACCACACCAGGGCCTGTGGCTGCTGGCTGAGGCCACTTACACCATACCAGGGCCTGTGGCTGTTGGCTGAGGCCACTTACACCACACCAGGGCCTTAGTTGCTATTGAGGCCACTTACACCACACCAGGGCCTGTGGCTCTGGCTGAGGCCACTTACACCACACCAGGGCCTTATTTGCTATTCAGGCCACTTACACCACACCAGGGCCTGTGGCTGCTGGCTCAGGCCACTTACACCACACCAGGGCCTGTGGCTGCTAGCTGATGCCACCTACACCACACCAGGGCCTGAGTGACCGGCTGGGGCCACTTACACCACACCAGGGCCTGTGGCTCTTGGTCAGGCCACTCACATCACACCAGGCCCTGCTCTTCTGGCCGAGGCCATCTTCACCAAACCAGGCCCTGTGCTGCTAGCTGTGGCCATGTACAACACACCAGGCCCTGTGGCTCTTGCTCAGGCCACTCACATCACACCAGGCCCTGCGCTTCTGGCCGAGGCCACCTACACCACACCAGGGCCTTAGTTGCTATTGAGGCCAATTACACCACACAAGGGCATGTGGCTGCTGGCTGAGGCCACCTACTCCACACCAGGGCCTGTGGCTGCTGGCTGAGGCCACTTACACCACACCAGGGCCCTTTTGCTGCTGGCTGAGGCCACTTACACCACACCAGTGCCTGTGGCTTCTGGCTGAGGCGACTTACACCACACCAGGGCCTGTGGCTGCTGGCTGAGGCCACTTACACCACACCAAGGCCTGTGGCTCTTGCGCAGGCCACTCACATCACACCAGGCCCTGCGCTTCTGGCCGAGGCCATCTTCACCAAACCAGGCCCTGTGCTGCTTGCTGTGGCCATGTACAACACACCAGGCCCTGTGCTGGTTCCTGAGGCCATCTTCAACAATCCAGGGCCTGTGCTGTTGGATAAATGCCAAACTGAGCCTTTGGGTTAGGGTATTATGCAAACATGCAGGTATGGTTATAGGATTGTCTTCGTAACTTCAGGTACTTGCCACCTAATCACTTGAATCCATAAATTGAGACATTGTGCTGGAGCCAGCAGCTTACGGCCATACCACCCTGAGCACGCCCGACCTCGTCTGATCTCGGAAGCTAAGCAGGGCTGGGCTTGGTTAGTACTTGGATGGGAGACTGCCTGGGAATACCTGGTGCTGTAAGCCTTTCATTTTCATGTCATTGAACCGCTTTTGATCCAGAGAAGGGGTGTATTAAAAGACCAAAAGCAGCTGCCCATTAATAAGGGCACATTAATCACATTGCTTTTGGCTCTTTTCCAATGTCTTGTGCTGCTAGCTGATGCCACCTACACCACACCAGGGCCTGAGTGACCGGCTGGGGCCACTTACACCACATCAGGGGCTGTGGCTCTGGCTGAGGCCAGTTACACCACACCAGGGCCTGTGGGTTCTGGCTGAGGCGACTTACACCAAACCAGGGCCTGTGGCTGCTGGCTGAGGCCACTTACACCACACCAGGGCCTTAGTTGCTATTGAGGCCAATTACACAACACCATGGTCTGTGGCTCTTGCTCAGGCCACTTACACCACACCAGGGCCTGTGGCACTGGCTGAGGCCACTTACACCACACCAGGGCCTGTGGCTGCTGGCTGAGGCCACTTACACCACACCAGGGCCTGTGGCTGCTGGCTGAGGCCACTTACACCATACCAGGGCCTGTGGCTGCTGGCTGAGGCCACCTACACCACACCAGGGCCTTAGTTGCTATTGAGGCCAATTACACCACACCAGGGTCTGTGGCTCTTGCTCAGGCCACTTACACCACACCAGGGCCTGTGGCACTGGCTGAGGCCACTTACACCACACCAGGGCCTGTGGCTGCTGGCTTAGGCCACCTACACCACACCAGGGCCTTAGTTGCTATTGAGGCCAATTACACCACACAAGGTCCTGTGGCTGCTGGCTGAGGCCACCTACACCACACCAGGGCCTGTGGCTGCTGGCTGAGGCGACTTACACCACACCAGGGCCTGTGGCACTGGCTGAGGCCACTTACACCACATCAGGGCCTGTGGCTGCTGGCTGAGGCCACTTACACCACACAAGGGCTTGTGGCTGCTGGCTGAGGCCACCTACACCACACCAGGGCCTGTGGCTGCTGGCTGAGGCCACTTACACCACACCAGTGCCTGTGGCTTCTGGCTGAGGCGACTTACACCACACCAGGGCCTGTGGCTGCTGGCTGAGGCCACTTACACCACACCAAGGCCTGTGGCTCTTGCTCAGGCCACTCACATCACACCAGGCCCTGCGCTTCTGGCCGAGGCCATCTTCACCAAACCAGGCCCTGTGCTCCTTGCTGTGGCCATGTACAACACACCAGGCCCTGTGCTGGTTTCCTGAGGCCATCTTCAACAATCCAGGGCCTGTGCTGTTGGATAAATGCCAAACTGAGCCTTTGGGTTAGGGTATTATGCAAACATGCAGGTATGGTTATAGCATTGTCTTCGTAACTTCAGGTACTTGCCACCTAATCACTTGAATCCATAAATTGAGACATTGTGCTGGAGCCAGCAGCTTACGGCCATACCACCCTGAGCACGCCCGACCTCGTCTGATCTCGGAAGCTAAGCAGGGCTGGGCTTGGTTAGTACTTGGATGGGAGACTGCCTGGGAATACCTGGTGCTGTAAGCCTTTGATTTTCATGTCATTGAACCGCTTTTGATCCAGAGAAGGGGTGTATTAAAAGACCAAAAGCAGCTGCCCATTAATGAGGGCACATTAACGACACTGCTTTTGGCTCTTTTCCAATGTCTTGTGCTGCTAGCTGATGCAACCTACACCACACAAGGGCCTGAGTGACCGGCTGGGGCCACTTACACCACATCAGGGCCTGTGGCTCTGGCTGAGGCCACTTTCACCACACCAGGGCCTGTGGCTGCTGGCTGAGGCCACCTACACCACACCAGGGCATTAGTTGCTATTGAGGCCAATTACACCACACCAGGGTCTGTGGCTCTTGCTCAGGCCACTTACACCACACCAGGGCCTGTGGCTCTTGCTCAGGCCACTTACACCACACCAGGGCCTGTGGCTGCTGGCTGAGGCCACCTACACCACACCAGGGCATTAGTTGCTATTGAGGCCAATTACACCACACCAGGGTCTGTGGCTCTTGCTCAGGCCACTTACACCACACCAGGGCCTGTGGCTCTTGCTCAGGCCACTTACACCACACCAGGGTCTGTGGCTCTTGCTCAGGCCACTTACACCACACCAGGGCCTGTGGCACTGGCTGAGGCCACTTACACCACACCAGGGCCTGTGGCTGCTGGCTGAGGCCACTTACACCACACCAGGGCCTGTGGCTGCTGGCTGAGGCCACTTACACCACACCAGGGCCTGTGGCTGCTGGCTGAGGCCACCTACACCACACCAGGGCCTGTGGCTGCTGGCTGAGGCGACTTACACCACACCAGGGCCCTTTTGCTGCTGGCTGAGGCCACTTACACCACACCAGGGCCTGTGGCTGCTGGCTGAGGCCACTCACACCACACCAGGGCCTGTGGCTGCTAGCTGAGGCCACTTACACCAAACCAGGGCCTGTGGCTGCTTGCTGAGGCCATCTTCACCACACCAGGGCCTGTGGCTGCTAGCTGAGGCCACTTACACCACACCAAGGCCTGTGGCTCTTGCGCAGGCCACTCACATCACACCAGGCCCTGCGCTTCTGGCCGAGGCCATCTTCACCAAACCAGGCCCTGTGCTGCTTGCTGTGGCCATGTACAACACACCAGGCCCTGTGCTGGTTCCTGAGGCCATCTTCAACAATCCAGGGCCTGTGCTGTTGGATAAATGCCAAACTGAGCCTTTGGGTTAGGGTATTATGCAAACATGCAGGTATGGTTATAGGATTGTCTTCGTAACTTCAGGTACTTGCCACCTAATCACTTGAATCCATAAATTGAGACATTGTGCTGGAGCCAGCAGCTTACGGCCATACCACCCTGAGCACGCCCGACCTCGTCTGATCTCGGAAGCTAAGCAGGGCTGGGCTTGGTTAGTACTTGGATGGGAGACTGCCTGGGAATACCTGGTGCTGTAAGCCTTTCATTTTCATGTCATTGAACCGCTTTTGATCCAGAGAAGGGGTGTATTAAAAGACCAAAAGCAGCTGCCCATTAATAAGGGCACATTAATCACATTGCTTTTGGCTCTTTTCCAATGTCTTGTGCTGCTAGCTGATGCCACCTACACCACACCAGGGCCTGAGTGACCGGCTGGGGCCACTTACACCACATCAGGGGCTGTGGCTCTGGCTGAGGCCAGTTACACCACACCAGGGCCTGTGGGTTCTGGCTGAGGCGACTTACACCAAACCAGGGCCTGTGGCTGCTGGCTGAGGCCACTTACACCACACCAGGGCCTTAGTTGCTATTGAGGCCAATTACACAACACCATGGTCTGTGGCTCTTGCTCAGGCCACTTACACCACACCAGGGCCTGTGGCACTGGCTGAGGCCACTTACACCACACCAGGGCCTGTGGCTGCTGGCTGAGGCCACTTACACCACACCAGGGCCTGTGGCTGCTGGCTGAGGCCACTTACACCATACCAGGGCCTGTGGCTGCTGGCTGAGGCCACCTACACCACACCAGGGCCTTAGTTGCTATTGAGGCCAATTACACCACACCAGGGTCTGTGGCTCTTGCTCAGGCCACTTACACCACACCAGGGCCTGTGGCACTGGCTGAGGCCACTTACACCACACCAGGGCCTGTGGCTGCTGGCTTAGGCCACCTACACCACACCAGGGCCTTAGTTGCTATTGAGGCCAATTACACCACACAAGGTCCTGTGGCTGCTGGCTGAGGCCACCTACACCACACCAGGGCCTGTGGCTGCTGGCTGAGGCGACTTACACCACACCAGGGCCTGTGGCACTGGCTGAGGCCACTTACACCACATCAGGGCCTGTGGCTGCTGGCTGAGGCCACTTACACCACACAAGGGCTTGTGGCTGCTGGCTGAGGCCACCTACACCACACCAGGGCCTGTGGCTGCTGGCTGAGGCCACTTACACCACACCAGTGCCTGTGGCTTCTGGCTGAGGCGACTTACACCACACCAGGGCCTGTGGCTGCTGGCTGAGGCCACTTACACCACACCAAGGCCTGTGGCTCTTGCTCAGGCCACTCACATCACACCAGGCCCTGCGCTTCTGGCCGAGGCCATCTTCACCAAACCAGGCCCTGTGCTCCTTGCTGTGGCCATGTACAACACACCAGGCCCTGTGCTGGTTTCCTGAGGCCATCTTCAACAATCCAGGGCCTGTGCTGTTGGATAAATGCCAAACTGAGCCTTTGGGTTAGGGTATTATGCAAACATGCAGGTATGGTTATAGCATTGTCTTCGTAACTTCAGGTACTTGCCACCTAATCACTTGAATCCATAAATTGAGACATTGTGCTGGAGCCAGCAGCTTACGGCCATACCACCCTGAGCACGCCCGACCTCGTCTGATCTCGGAAGCTAAGCAGGGCTGGGCTTGGTTAGTACTTGGATGGGAGACTGCCTGGGAATACCTGGTGCTGTAAGCCTTTGATTTTCATGTCATTGAACCGCTTTTGATCCAGAGAAGGGGTGTATTAAAAGACCAAAAGCAGCTGCCCATTAATGAGGGCACATTAACGACACTGCTTTTGGCTCTTTTCCAATGTCTTGTGCTGCTAGCTGATGCAACCTACACCACACAAGGGCCTGAGTGACCGGCTGGGGCCACTTACACCACATCAGGGCCTGTGGCTCTGGCTGAGGCCACTTTCACCACACCAGGGCCTGTGGCTGCTGGCTGAGGCCACCTACACCACACCAGGGCATTAGTTGCTATTGAGGCCAATTACACCACACCAGGGTCTGTGGCTCTTGCTCAGGCCACTTACACCACACCAGGGCCTGTGGCTCTTGCTCAGGCCACTTACACCACACCAGGGCCTGTGGCTGCTGGCTGAGGCCACCTACACCACACCAGGGCATTAGTTGCTATTGAGGCCAATTACACCACACCAGGGTCTGTGGCTCTTGCTCAGGCCACTTACACCACACCAGGGCCTGTGGCTCTTGCTCAGGCCACTTACACCACACCAGGGTCTGTGGCTCTTGCTCAGGCCACTTACACCACACCAGGGCCTGTGGCACTGGCTGAGGCCACTTACACCACACCAGGGCCTGTGGCTGCTGGCTGAGGCCACTTACACCACACCAGGGCCTGTGGCTGCTGGCTGAGGCCACTTACACCACACCAGGGCCTGTGGCTGCTGGCTGAGGCCACCTACACCACACCAGGGCCTGTGGCTGCTGGCTGAGGCGACTTACACCACACCAGGGCCCTTTTGCTGCTGGCTGAGGCCACTTACACCACACCAGGGCCTGTGGCTGCTGGCTGAGGCCACTCACACCACACCAGGGCCTGTGGCTGCTAGCTGAGGCCACTTACACCAAACCAGGGCCTGTGGCTGCTTGCTGAGGCCATCTTCACCAAACCAGGCCCTGTGCTGCTTGCTGTGGCCATGTAAAACACACCAGGTCCTGTGCTGGTTCTTGAGGCCATCTTCAACAATCCAGGGCCTGTGCTGTTGGATAAATGAAAAACTGAGCCTTTTGGTTAGGGTATTATGCAAACATGCAGGTATGGTTATAGGATTGTCTTCGTAACTTCAGGTACTTGCCACCTAATCACTTGAATCCATAAATTGAGACATTGTGCTGGGGCCAGCAGCTTACGGCCATACCACCCTGAGCACGCCCGACCTCGTCTGATCTCGGAAGCTAAGCAGGGCTGGGCTTGGTTAGTACTTGGATGGGAGACTGCCTGGGAATACCTGGTGCTGTAAGCCTTTCATTTTCATGTCATTGAACCGCTTTTGATCCAGAGAAGGGGTGTATTAAAAGACCAAAAGCAGCTGCCCATTAATGAGGGCACATTAACGACACTGCTTTTGGCTGTTTTCCAATGTCTTGTGCTGCTAGCTGATGCCACCTACACCACACCAGGGCCTGAGTGACCGGCTGGGGCCACTTACACCACATCAGGGCCTGTGGCTCTGGCTGAGGCCACTTACACCACACCAGGGCCTGTGGCTGCTGGCTGAGGCCAGTTACACCACACCAGAGCCTGTGGCTGCTGGCTGAAGCCACTTACACCACACCAGGGCCTTAGTTGCTATTGAGGCCACTTACACCACACCAGGGCCTGTGGCTGCTGGCTGAGGCCACCTACACCACACCAGGGCCTGTGGCTGCTGGCTGAGGCCATTTACACCACACCAGGGCCTGTGGCTGCTGGCTGAAGCCACTTACACCACACCAGGGCCTTAGTTGCTATTGAGGCCACTTACACCACACCAGGGCCTGTGGCTGCTGGCTGAGGCCACCTACACCACACCAGGGCCCTTTTGCTGCTGGCTGAGGCCACTTACACCACACCAGGCCCTGTGGTTCTTGCTCAGGCCACTTACACCACACCAGGGCCTTATTTGCTATTGAGGCCACTTACACCACACCAGGGCCTGTGGCTCTGGCTTAGGCCACTTACACCACACCAGGGCCTGTGGCACTTGCTCAGGCCACTTACACCACACCAGGGCCTGTGGCTCTTGCTCAGGCCACTTACACCATACCAGGGCCTGTGGCACTGGCTGAGGCCACTTAGACCACACCAGGGCCTGTGGCTCTTGCTCAGGCCACTTACACCACACCAGGGCCTGTGGCACTGGCTGAGGCCACTTAGACCACACCAGGGCCTGTGGCTGCTGGCTGAGGCCACTCACACCACACCAGGGCCTGTGGCTGCTAGCTGAGGCCACTTACACCAAACCAGGGCCTGTGGCTGCTTGCTGAGGCCATCTTCACCAAACCAGGCCCTGTGCTGCTTGCTGTGGCCATGTAAAACACACCAGGTCCTGTGCTGGTTCTTGAGGCCATCTTCAACAATCCAGGGCCTGTGCTGTTGGATAAATGCCAAACTGAGCCTTTTGGTTAGGGTATTATGCAAACATGCAGGTATGGTTATAGGATTGTCTTCGTAACTTCAGGTACTTGCCACCTAATCACTTGAATCCATAAATTGAGACATTGTGCTGGGGCCAGCAGCTTACGGCCATACCACCCTGAGCACGCCCGACCTCGTCTGATCTCGGAAGCTAAGCAGGGCTGGGCTTGGTTAGTACTTGGATGGGAGACTGCCTGGGAATACCTGGTGCTGTAAGCCTTTCATTTTCATGTCATTGAACCGCTTTTGATCCAGAGAAGGGGTGTATTAAAAGACCAGAAGCAGCTCCCCATTAATGAGGGCACATTAACGACATTGCTTTTGGCTGTTTTCCAATGTCTTGTGCTGCTAGCTGATGCCACCTACACCACACCAGGGCCTGAGTGACCGGCTGGGGCCACTTACACCACATCAGGGCCTGTTGCTCTGGCTGAGGCCACTTACACCACACCAGGGCCTGTGGCTGCTGGCTGAGGCCACCTACACCACACCAGGGCCTTAGTTGCTATTGAGGCCAATTACACCACACCAGGGTATGTGGCTCTTGCTCAGGCCACTTACACCACACCAGGGCCTTAGTTGCTATTGAGGCCAATTACACCACACCAGGGCCTGTGGCTCTTGCTCAGGCCACTCACATCACACCAGGCCCTGCGCTTCTGGCCGAGGCCACCTACACCACACCAGGGCCTTAGTTGCTATTGAGGCCAATTACACCACACAAGGGCATGTGGCTGCTGGCTGAGGCCACCTACTCCACACCAGGGCCTGTGGCTGCTGGCTGAGGCCACTTACACCACACCAGGGCCCTTTTGCTGCTGGCTGAGGCCACTTACACCACACCAGTGCCTGTGGCTTCTGGCTGAGGCGACTTACACCACACCAGGGCCTGTGGCTGCTGGCTGAGGCCACTTACACCACACCAAGGCCTGTGGCTCTTGCGCAGGCCACTCACATCACACCAGGCCCTGCGCTTCTGGCCGAGGCCATCTTCACCAAACCAGGCCCTGTGCTGCTTGCTGTGGCCATGTACAACACACCAGGCCCTGTGCTGGTTCCTGAGGCCATCTTCAACAATCCAGGGCCTGTGCTGTTGGATAAATGCCAAACTGAGCCTTTGGGTTAGGGTATTATGCAAACATGCAGGTATGGTTATAGGATTGTCTTCGTAACTTCAGGTACTTGCCACCTAATCACTTGAATCCATAAATTGAGACATTGTGCTGGAGCCAGCAGCTTACGGCCATACCACCCTGAGCACGCCCGACCTCGTCTGATCTCGGAAGCTAAGCAGGGCTGGGCTTGGTTAGTACTTGGATGGGAGACTGCCTGGGAATACCTGGTGCTGTAAGCCTTTCATTTTCATGTCATTGAACCGCTTTTGATCCAGAGAAGGGGTGTATTAAAAGACCAAAAGCAGCTGCCCATTAATAAGGGCACATTAATCACATTGCTTTTGGCTCTTTTCCAATGTCTTGTGCTGCTAGCTGATGCCACCTACACCACACCAGGGCCTGAGTGACCGGCTGGGGCCACTTACACCACATCAGGGGCTGTGGCTCTGGCTGAGGCCAGTTACACCACACCAGGGCCTGTGGGTTCTGGCTGAGGCGACTTACACCAAACCAGGTCCTGTGGCTGCTGGCTGAGGCCACTTACACCACACCAGGGCCTTAGTTGCTATTGAGGCCAATTACACAACACCATGGTCTGTGGCTCTTGCTCAGGCCACTTACACCACACCAGGGCCTGTGGCACTGGCTGAGGCCACTTACACCACACCAGGGCCTGTGGCTGCTGGCTGAGGCCACTTACACCACACCAGGGCCTGTGGCTGCTGGCTGAGGCCACTTACACCACACCAGGGCCTTAGTTGCTATTGAGGCCAATTACACCACACCATGGTCTGTGGCTCTTGCTCAGGCCACTTACACCACACCAGGGCCTGTGGCACTTGCTCAGGCCACTTACACCACACCAGGGCCTGTGGCTGCTGGCTGAGGCCACTTAGACCACACCAGGGCCTGTGGCACTGGCTGAGGCCACTTAGACCACACCAGGGCCTGTGGCTGCTGGCTGAGGCCACTCACACCACACCAGGGCCTGTGGCTGCTAGCTGAGGCCACTTACACCAAACCAGGGCCTGTGGCTGCTTGCTGAGGCCATCTTCACCAAACCAGGCCCTGTGCTGCTTGCTGTGGCCATGTAAAACACACCAGGTCCTGTGCTGGTTCTTGAGGCCATCTTCAACAATCCAGGGCCTGTGCTGTTGGATAAATGCCAAACTGAGCCTTTTGGTTAGGGTATTATGCAAACATGCAGGTATGGTTATAGGATTGTCTTCGTAACTTCAGGTACTTGCCACCTAATCACTTGAATCCATAAATTGAGACATTGTGCTGGGGCCAGCAGCTTACGGCCATACCACCCTGAGCACGCTTGACCTCGTCTGATCTCGGAAGCTAAGCAGGGCTGGGCTTGGTTAGTACTTGGATTGGAGACTGCCTGGGAATACCTGGTGCTGTAAGCCTTTCATTTTCATGTCATTGAACCGCTTTTGATCCAGAGAAGGGGTGTATTAAAAGACCAGAAGCAGCTCCCCATTAATGAGGGCACATTAACGACATTGCTTTTGGCTGTTTTCCAATGTCTTGTGCTGCTAGCTGATGCCACCTACACCACACCAGGGCCTGAGTGACCGGCTGGGGCCACTTACACCACATCAGGGCCTGTTGCTCTGGCTGAGGCCACTTACACCACACCAGGGCCTGTGGCTGCTGGCTGAGGCCACCTACACCACACCAGGGCCTTAGTTGCTATTGAGGCCAATTACACCACACCAGGGTATGTGGCTCTTGCTCAGGCCACTTACACCACACCAGGGCCTTAGTTGCTATTGAGGCCAATTACACCACACCAGGGCCTGTGGCTCTTGCTCAGGCCACTCACATCACACCAGGCCCTGCGCTTCTGGCCGAGGCCACCTACACCACACCAGGGCCTTAGTTGCTATTGAGGCCAATTACACCACACCAGGGCCTGTGGCACTGGCTGAGGCCACTTACACCACACCAGGGCCTGTGGCTGCTGGCTGAGGCCACTTACACCACACCAGGGCCTTATTTGCTATTGAGGCCACTTACACCACACCAGGGCCTGTGGCTCTTGCTCAGGCCACTCACATCACACCAGGCCCTGCGCTTCTGGCCGAGGCCATCTTCACCAATCCAGGCCCTGTGCTGCTTGCTGTGGCCATCTTCAACAATCCAGGGCCTGTGCTGTTG
The DNA here is from genome assembly GCF_057382095.1 of Aulonocara sp. 'chitande type north' Nkhata Bay. NCBI lineage: Eukaryota > Metazoa > Chordata > Actinopteri > Cichliformes > Cichlidae > Aulonocara > Aulonocara sp. 'chitande type north' Nkhata Bay. The sequence continues at coordinate 294,977 of NW_028234367.1, read as the reverse complement.
GATAAATGCCAAACTGAGCCTTTGGGTTAGGGTATTATGCAAACATGCAGGTATGGTTATAGGATTGTCTTCGTAACTTCAGGTACTTGCCACCTAATCACTTGAATCCATAAATTGAGACATTGTGCTGGGGCCAGCAGCTTACGGCCATACCACCCTGAGCACGCCCGACCTCGTCTGATCTCGGAAGCTAAGCAGGGCTGGGCTTGGTTAGTACTTGGATGGGAGACTGCCTGGGAATACCTGGTGCTGTAAGCCTTTCATTTTCATGTCATTGAACCGCTTTTGATCCAGAGAAGGGGTGTATTAAAAGACCAAAAGCAGCTGCCCATTAATGAGGGCACATTAACGACACTGCTTTTGGCTCTTTTCCAATGTCTTGTGCTGCTAGCTGATGCCACCTACACCACACCAGGGCCAGAGTGACCGGCTGGGGCCACTTACACCACATCAGGGCCTGTGGCTCTGGCTGAGGCCACTTACACCACACCAGAGCCTGTGGCTGCTGGCTAAAGCCACTTACACCACACCAGGGCCTTAGTTGCTATTGAGGCCACTTACACCACACCAGGGCCTGTGGCTGCTGGCTGAGGCCACCTACACCACACCAGGGCCTGTGGCTGCTGGCTGAGGCCAGTTACACCACACCAGGGCCTGTGGCTGCTGGCTGAGGCCACTTACACCATACCAGGGCCTGTGGCTGTTGGCTGAGGCCACTTACACCACACCAGGGCCTTAGTTGCTATTGAGGCCACTTACACCACACCAGGGCCTGTGGCTCTGGCTGAGGCCACTTACACCACACCAGGGCCTTATTTGCTATTCAGGCCACTTACACCACACCAGGGCCTGTGGCTGCTGGCTCAGGCCACTTACACCACACCAGGGCCTGTGGCTGCTGGCTGAGGCCACTTACACCACACCAAGGCCTGTGGCTCTTGCGCAGGCCACTCACATCACACCAGGCCCTGCGCTTCTGGCCGAGGCCATCTTCACCAAACCAGGCCCTGTGCTGCTTGCTGTGGCCATGTACAACACACCAGGCCCTGTGCTGGTTCCTGAGGCCATCTTCAACAATCCAGGGCCTGTGCTGTTGGATAAATGCCAAACTGAGCCTTTGGGTTAGGGTATTATGCAAACATGCAGGTATGGTTATAGGATTGTCTTCGTAACTTCAGGTACTTGCCACCTAATCACTTGAATCCATAAATTGAGACATTGTGCTGGAGCCAGCAGCTTACGGCCATACCACCCTGAGCACGCCCGACCTCGTCTGATCTCGGAAGCTAAGCAGGGCTGGGCTTGGTTAGTACTTGGATGGGAGACTGCCTGGGAATACCTGGTGCTGTAAGCCTTTCATTTTCATGTCATTGAACCGCTTTTGATCCAGAGAAGGGGTGTATTAAAAGACCAAAAGCAGCTGCCCATTAATAAGGGCACATTAATCACATTGCTTTTGGCTCTTTTCCAATGTCTTGTGCTGCTAGCTGATGCCACCTACACCACACCAGGGCCTGAGTGACCGGCTGGGGCCACTTACACCACATCAGGGGCTGTGGCTCTGGCTGAGGCCAGTTACACCACACCAGGGCCTGTGGGTTCTGGCTGAGGCGACTTACACCAAACCAGGGCCTGTGGCTGCTGGCTCAGGCCACTTACACCACACCAGGGCCTTAGTTGCTATTGAGGCCAATTACACAACACCATGGTCTGTGGCTCTTGCTCAGGCCACTTACACCACACCAGGGCCTGTGGCACTGGCTGAGGCCACTTACACCACACCAGGGCCTGTGGCTGCTGGCTGAGGCCACTTACACCACACCAGGGCCTGTGGCTGCTGGCTGAGGCCACTTACACCATACCAGGGCCTGTGGCTGCTGGCTGAGGCCACCTACACCACACCAGGGCCTTAGTTGCTATTGAGGCCAATTACACCACACCAGGGTCTGTGGCTCTTGCTCAGGCCACTTACACCACACCAGGGCCTGTGGCACTGGCTGAGGCCACTTACACCACACCAGGGCCTGTGGCTGCTGGCTTAGTCCACCTACACCACACCAGGGCCTTAGTTGCTATTGAGGCAAATTACACCACACAAGGTCCTGTGGCTGCTGGCTGAGGCCACCTACACCACACCAGGGCCTGTGGCTGCTGGCTGAGGCGACTTACACCACACCAGGGCCTGTGGCACTGGCTGAGGCCACTTACACCACATCAGGGCCTGTGGCTGCTGGCTGAGGCCACTTACACCACACAAGGGCTTGTGGCTGCTGGCTGAGGCCACCTACACCACACCAGGGCCTGTGGCTGCTGGCTGAGGCCACTTACACCACACCAGTGCCTGTGGCTTCTGGCTGAGGCGACTTACACCACACCAGGGCCTGTGGCTGCTGGCTGAGGCCACTTACACCACACCAAGGCCTGTGGCTCTTGCTCAGGCCACTCACATCACACCAGGCCCTGCGCTTCTGGCCGAGGCCATCTTCACCAAACCAGGCCCTGTGCTCCTTGCTGTGGCCATGTACAACACACCAGGCCCTGTGCTGGTTTCCTGAGGCCATCTTCAACAATCCAGGGCCTGTGCTGTTGGATAAATGCCAAACTGAGCCTTTGGGTTAGGGTATTATGCAAACATGCAGGTATGGTTATAGCATTGTCTTCGTAACTTCAGGTACTTGCCACCTAATCACTTGAATCCATAAATTGAGACATTGTGCTGGAGCCAGCAGCTTACGGCCATACCACCCTGAGCACGCCCGACCTCGTCTGATCTCGGAAGCTAAGCAGGGCTGGGCTTGGTTAGTACTTGGATGGGAGACTGCCTGGGAATACCTGTTGCTGTAAGCCTTTGATTTTCATGTCATTGAACCGCTTTTGATCCAGAGAAGGGGTGTATTAAAAGACCAAAAGCAGCTGCCCATTAATGAGGGCACATTAACGACACTGCTTTTGGCTCTTTTCCAATGTCTTGTGCTGCTAGCTGATGCAACCTACACCACACAAGGGCCTGAGTGACCGGCTGGGGCCACTTACACCACATCAGGGCCTGTGGCTCTGGCTGAGGCCACTTTCACCACACCAGGGCCTGTGGCTGCTGGCTGAGGCCACCTACACCACACCAGGGCATTAGTTGCTATTGAGGCCAATTACACCACACCAGGGTCTGTGGCTCTTGCTCAGGCCACTTACACCACACCAGGGCCTGTGGCTCTTGCTCAGGCCACTTACACCACACCAGGGCCTGTGGCTGCTGGCTGAGGCCACCTACACCACACCAGGGCATTAGTTGCTATTGAGGCCAATTACACCACACCAGGGTCTGTGGCTCTTGCTCAGGCCACTTACACCACACCAGGGCCTGTGGCTCTTGCTCAGGCCACTTACACCACACCAGGGCCTGTGGCTGCTTGCTGAGGCCACTTACACCACACCAGGGCCTGTGGGTTCTGGCTGAGGCCACTTACACCACACCAGGGCCTGTGGCTGGTGGCTGAGGCCAATTACACCACACCAGGGTCTGTGGCTCTTGCTCAGGCCACTTACACCACACCAGGGCCTGTGGCACTGGCTGAGGCCACTTACACCACACCAGGGCCTGTGGCTGCTGGCTGAGGCCACTTACACCACACCAGGGCCTGTGGCTGCTGGCTGAGGCCACTTACACCACACCAGGGCCTGTGGCTGCTGGCTGAGGCCACCTACACCACACCAGGGCCTGTGGCTGCTGGCTGAGGCGACTTACACCACACCAGGGCCCTTTTGCTGCTGGCTGAGGCCACTTACACCACACAAGGGCTTGTGGCTGCTGGCTGAGGCCACCTACACCACACCAGGGCCTGTGGCTGCTGGCTGAGGCCACCTACACCACACCAGGGCCTGTGGCTCTTGCTCAGGCCACTTACACCACACCAGGGCCTGTGGCTCTTCCTCAGGCCACTTACACCACACCAGGGCCTGTGGCTCTTGCTCAGGCCACTCATATCACACCAGGCCCTGTGCTTCTGACTGAGGCCATCTTCACCAAACCAGGCCCTGTGCTGCTTGCTGTGGCCATGTACAACACACCAGGCCCTGTGCTGTTTCCTGAGGCCATCTTCAACAATCCAGGGCCTGTGCTGTTGGATAAATGCCAAACTGAGCCTTTGGGTTAGGGTATTATGCAAACATGCAGGTATGGTTATAGGATTGTCTTCGTAACTTCAGGTACTTGCCACCTAATCACTTGAATCCATAAATTGAGACATTGTGCTGGGGCCCAGCAGCTTACGGCCATACCACCCTGAGCACGCCCGACCTCGTCTGATCTCGGAAGCTAAGCAGGGCTGGGCTTGGTTAGTACTTGGATGGGAGACTGCCTGGGAATACCTGTTGCTGTAAGCCTTTCATTTTCATGTCATTGAACCGCTTTTGATCCAGAGAAGGGGTGTATTAAAAGACCAAAAGCAGCTGCCCATTAATAAGGGCACATTAATCACATTGCTTTTGGCTCTTTTCCAATGTCTTGTGCTGCTAGCTGATGCCACCTACACCACACCAGGGCCTGAGTGACCGGCTGGGGCCACTTACACCACATCAGGGGCTGTGGCTCTGGCTGAGGCCAGTTACACCACACCAGGGCCTGTGGGTTCTGGCTGAGGCGACTTACACCAAACCAGGGCCTGTGGCTGCTGGCTGAGGCCACTTACACCACACCAGGGCCTTAGTTGCTATTGAGGCCAATTACACCACACCATGGTCTGTGGCTCTTGCTCAGGCCACTTACACCACACCAGGGCCTGTGGCACTGGCTGAGGCCACTTACACCACACCAGGGCCTGTGGCTGCTGGCTGAGGCCACTTACACCACACCAGGGCCTGTGGCTGCTGGCTGAGGCCACTTACACCACACCAGGGCCTTAGTTGCTATTGAGGCCAATTACACCACACCATGGTCTGTGGCTCTTGCTCAGGCCACTTACACCACACCAGGGCCTGTGGCACTTGCTCAGGCCACTTACACCACACCAGGGCCTGTGGCTGCTGGCTGAGGCCACTTAGACCACACCAGGGCCTGTGGCACTGGCTGAGGCCACTTAGACCACACCAGGGCCTGTGGCTGCTGGCTGAGGCCACTCACACCACACCAGGGCCTGTGGCTGCTAGCTGAGGCCACTTACACCAAACCAGGGCCTGTGGCTGCTTGCTGAGGCCATCTTCACCAAACCAGGCCCTGTGCTGCTTGCTGTGGCCATGTAAAACACACCAGGTCCTGTGCTGGTTCTTGAGGCCATCTTCAACAATCCAGGGCCTGTGCTGTTGGATAAATGCCAAACTGAGCCTTTTGGTTAGGGTATTATGCAAACATGCAGGTATGGTTATAGGATTGTCTTCGTAACTTCAGGTACTTGCCACCTAATCACTTGAATCCATAAATTGAGACATTGTGCTGGGGCCAGCAGCTTACGGCCATACCACCCTGAGCACGCCTGACCTCGTCTGATCTCGGAAGCTAAGCAGGGCTGGGCTTGGTTAGTACTTGGATTGGAGACTGCCTGGGAATACCTGGTGCTGTAAGCCTTTCATTTTCATGTCATTGAACCGCTTTTGATCCAGAGAAGGGGTGTATTAAAAGACCAGAAGCAGCTCCCCATTAATGAGGGCACATTAACGACATTGCTTTTGGCTGTTTTCCAATGTCTTGTGCTGCTAGCTGATGCCACCTACACCACACCAGGGCCTGAGTGACCGGCTGGGGCCACTTACACCACATCAGGGCCTGTTGCTCTGGCTGAGGCCACTTACACCACACCAGGGCCTGTGGCTGCTGGCTGAGGCCACCTACACCACACCAGGGCCTTAGTTGCTATTGAGGCCAATTACACCACACCAGGGTATGTGGCTCTTGCTCAGGCCACTCACATCACACCAGGCCCTGCGCTTCTGGCCGAGGCCACCTACACCACACCAGGGCCTTAGTTGCTATTGAGGCCAATTACACCACACCAGGGCCTGTGGCACTGGCTGAGGCCACTTACACCACACCAGGGCCTGTGGCTGCTGGCTGAGGCCACTTACACCACACCAGGGCCTTATTTGCTATTGAGGCCACTTACACCACACCAGGGCCTGTGGCTCTTGCTCAGGCCACTCACATCACACCAGGCCCTGCGCTTCTGGCCGAGGCCATCTTCACCAATCCAGGCCCTGTGCTGCTTGCTGTGGCCATCTTCAACAATCCAGGGCCTGTGCTGTTGGATAAATGCCAAACTGAGCCTTTGGGTTAGGGTATTATGCAAACATGCAGGTATGGTTATAGGATTGTCTTCGTAACTTCAGGTACTTGCCACCTAATCACTTGAATCCATAAATTGAGACATTGTGCTGGGGCCAGCAGCTTACGGCCATACCACCCTGAGCACACCCGACCTCGTCTGATCTCGGAAGCTAAGCAGGGCTGGGCTTGGTTAGTACTTGGATGGGAGACTGCCTGGGAATACCTGGTGCTGTAAGCCTTTCATTTTCATGTCATTGAACCGCTTTTGATCCAGAGAAGGGGTGTATTAAAAGACCAAAAGCAGCTGCCCATTAATGAGGGCACATTAACGACACTGCTTTTGGCTCTTTTCCAATGTCTTGTGCTGCTAGCTGATGCCACCTACACCACACCAGGGCCAGAGTGACCGGCTGGGGCCACTTACACCACATCAGGGCCTGTGGCTCTGGCTGAGGCCACTTACACCACACCAGGGCCTGTGGCTGCTGGCTGAGGCCAGTTACACCACACCAGAGCCTGTGGCTGCTGGCTAAAGCCACTTACACCACACCAGGGCCTTAGTTGCTATTGAGGCCACTTACACCACACCAGGGCCTGTGGCTGCTGGCTGAGGCCACCTACACCACACCAGGGCCTGTGGCTGCTGGCTGAGGCCAGTTACACCACACCAGGGCCTGTGGCTGCTGGCTGAGGCCACTTACACCATACCAGGGCCTGTGGCTGTTGGCTGAGGCCACTTACACCACACCAGGGCCTTAGTTGCTATTGAGGCCACTTACACCACACCAGGGCCTGTGGCTCTGGCTGAGGCCACTTACACCACACCAGGGCCTTATTTGCTATTCAGGCCACTTACACCACACCAGGGCCTGTGGCTGCTGGCTCAGGCCACTTACACCACACCAGGGCCTGTGGCTGCTAGCTGATGCCACCTACACCACACCAGGGCCTGAGTGACCGGCTGGGGCCACCTACACCACACCAGGGCCTGTGGCTCTTGGTCAGGCCACTCACATCACACCAGGCCCTGCTCTTCTGGCCGAGGCCATCTTCACCAAACCAGGCCCTGTGCTGCTAGCTGTGGCCATGTACAACACACCAGGCCCTGTGGCTCTTGCTCAGGCCACTCACATCACACCAGGCCCTGCGCTTCTGGCCGAGGCCACCTACACCACACCAGGGCCTTAGTTGCTATTGAGGCCAATTACACCACACAAGGGCATGTGGCTGCTGGCTGAGGCCACCTACTCCACACCAGGGCCTGTGGCTGCTGGCTGAGGCCACTTACACCACACCAGGGCCCTTTTGCTGCTGGCTGAGGCCACTTACACCACACCAGTGCCTGTGGCTTCTGGCTGAGGCGACTTACACCACACCAGGGCCTGTGGCTGCTGGCTGAGGCCACTTACACCACACCAAGGCCTGTGGCTCTTGCGCAGGCCACTCACATCACACCAGGCCCTGCGCTTCTGGCCGAGGCCATCTTCACCAAACCAGGCCCTGTGCTGCTTGCTGTGGCCATGTACAACACACCAGGCCCTGTGCTGGTTCCTGAGGCCATCTTCAACAATCCAGGGCCTGTGCTGTTGGATAAATGCCAAACTGAGCCTTTGGGTTAGGGTATTATGCAAACATGCAGGTATGGTTATAGGATTGTCTTCGTAACTTCAGGTACTTGCCACCTAATCACTTGAATCCATAAATTGAGACATTGTGCTGGAGCCAGCAGCTTACGGCCATACCACCCTGAGCACGCCCGACCTCGTCTGATCTCGGAAGCTAAGCAGGGCTGGGCTTGGTTAGTACTTGGATGGGAGACTGCCTGGGAATACCTGGTGCTGTAAGCCTTTCATTTTCATGTCATTGAACCGCTTTTGATCCAGAGAAGGGGTGTATTAAAAGACCAAAAGCAGCTGCCCATTAATAAGGGCACATTAATCACATTGCTTTTGGCTCTTTTCCAATGTCTTGTGCTGCTAGCTGATGCCACCTACACCACACCAGGGCCTGAGTGACCGGCTGGGGCCACTTACACCACATCAGGGGCTGTGGCTCTGGCTGAGGCCAGTTACACCACACCAGGGCCTGTGGGTTCTGGCTGAGGCGACTTACACCAAACCAGGGCCTGTGGCTGCTGGCTGAGGCCACTTACACCACACCAGGGCCTTAGTTGCTATTGAGGCCAATTACACAACACCATGGTCTGTGGCTCTTGCTCAGGCCACTTACACCACACAAGGGCCTGTGGCACTGGCTGAGGCCACTTACACCACACCAGGGCCTGTGGCTGCTGGCTGAGGCCACTTACACCACACCAGGGCCTGTGGCTGCTGGCTGAGGCCACTTACACCATACCAGGGCCTGTGGCTGCTGGCTGAGGCCACCTACACCACACCAGGGCCTTAGTTGCTATTGAGGCCAATTACACCACACCAGGGTCTGTGGCTCTTGCTCAGGCCACTTACACCACACCAGGGCCTGTGGCACTGGCTGAGGCCACTTACACCACACCAGGGCCTGTGGCTGCTGGCTTAGGCCACCTACACCACACCAGGGCCTTAGTTGCTATTGAGGCCAATTACACCACACAAGGTCCTGTGGCTGCTGGCTGAGGCCACCTACACCACACCAGGGCCTGTGGCTGCTGGCTGAGGCGACTTACACCACACCAGGGCCTGTGGCACTGGCTGAGGCCACTTACACCACATCAGGGCCTGTGGCTGCTGGCTGAGGCCACTTACACCACACAAGGGCTTGTGGCTGCTGGCTGAGGCCACCTACACCACACCAGGGCCTGTGGCTGCTGGCTGAGGCCACTTACACCACACCAGTGCCTGTGGCTTCTGGCTGAGGCGACTTACACCACACCAGGGCCTGTGGCTGCTGGCTGAGGCCACTTACACCACACCAAGGCCTGTGGCTCTTGCTCAGGCCACTCACACCACACCAGGGCCTGTGGCTGCTGGCTGAGGCCACTTACACCACACCAAGGCCTGTGGCTGCTGGCTGAGGCCACTCACACCACACCAGGGCCTGTGGCTGCTAGCTGAGGCCACTTACACCAAACCAGGGCCTGTGGCTGCTTGCTGAGGCCATCTTCACCAAACCAGGCCCTGTGCTGCTTGCTGTGGCCATGTAAAACACACCAGGTCCTGTGCTGGTTCTTGAGGCCATCTTCAACAATCCAGGGCCTGTGCTGTTGGATAAATGCCAAACTGAGCCTTTTGGTTAGGGTATTATGCAAACATGCAGGTATGGTTATAGGATTGTCTTCGTAACTTCAGGTACTTGCCACCTAATCACTTGAATCCATAAATTGAGACATTGTGCTGGGGCCAGCAGCTTACGGCCATACCACCCTGAGCACGCCCGACCTCGTCTGATCTCGGAAGCTAAGCAGGGCTGGGCTTGGTTAGTACTTGGATGGGAGACTGCCTGGGAATACCTGGTGCTGTAAGCCTTTCATTTTCATGTCATTGAACCGCTTTTGATCCAGAGAAGGGGTGTATTAAAAGACCAGAAGCAGCTCCCCATTAATGAGGGCACATTAACGACATTGCTTTTGGCTGTTTTCCAATGTCTTGTGCTGCTAGCTGATGCCACCTACACCACACCAGGGCCTGAGTGACCGGCTGGGGCCACTTACACCACATCAGGGCCTGTTGCTCTGGCTGAGGCCACTTACACCACACCAGGGCCTGTGGCTGCTGGCTGAGGCCACCTACACCACACCAGGGCCTTAGTTGCTATTGAGGCCAATTACACCACACCAGGGTATGTGGCTCTTGCTCAGGCCACTTACACCACACCAGGGCCTTAGTTGCTATTGAGGCCAATTACACCACACCAGGGCCTGTGGCTCTTGCTCAGGCCACTCACATCACACCAGGCCCTGCGCTTCTGGCCGAGGCCACCTACACCACACCAGGGCCTTAGTTGCTATTGAGGCCAATTACACCACACAAGGGCATGTGGCTGCTGGCTGAGGCCACCTACTCCACACCAGGGCCTGTGGCTGCTGGCTGAGGCCACTTACACCACACCAGGGCCCTTTTGCTGCTGGCTGAGGCCACTTACACCACACCAGTGCCTGTGGCTTCTGGCTGAGGCGACTTACACCACACCAGGGCCTGTGGCTGCTGGCTGAGGCCACTTACACCACACCAAGGCCTGTGGCTCTTGCGCAGGCCACTCACATCACACCAGGCCCTGCGCTTCTGGCCGAGGCCATCTTCACCAAACCAGGCCCTGTGCTGCTTGCTGTGGCCATGTACAACACACCAGGCCCTGTGCTGGTTCCTGAGGCCATCTTCAACAATCCAGGGCCTGTGCTGTTGGATAAATGCCAAACTGAGCCTTTGGGTTAGGGTATTATGCAAACATGCAGGTATGGTTATAGGATTGTCTTCGTAACTTCAGGTACTTGCCACCTAATCACTTGAATCCATAAATTGAGACATTGTGCTGGAGCCAGCAGCTTACGGCCATACCACCCTGAGCACGCCCGACCTCGTCTGATCTCGGAAGCTAAGCAGGGCTGGGCTTGGTTAGTACTTGGATGGGAGACTGCCTGGGAATACCTGGTGCTGTAAGCCTTTCATTTTCATGTCATTGAACCGCTTTTGATCCAGAGAAGGGGTGTATTAAAAGACCAAAAGCAGCTGCCCATTAATAAGGGCACATTAATCACATTGCTTTTGGCTCTTTTCCAATGTCTTGTGCTGCTAGCTGATGCCACCTACACCACACCAGGGCCTGAGTGACCGGCTGGGGCCACTTACACCACATCAGGGGCTGTGGCTCTGGCTGAGGCCAGTTACACCACACCAGGGCCTGTGGGTTCTGGCTGAGGCGACTTACACCAAACCAGGGCCTGTGGCTGCTGGCTGAGGCCACTTACACCACACCAGGGCCTTAGTTGCTATTGAGGCCAATTACACAACACCATGGTCTGTGGCTCTTGCTCAGGCCACTTACACCACACCAGGGCCTGTGGCACTGGCTGAGGCCACTTACACCACACCAGGGCCTGTGGCTGCTGGCTGAGGCCACTTACACCACACCAGGGCCTGTGGCTGCTGGCTGAGGCCACTTACACCACACCAGGGCCTTAGTTGCTATTGAGGCCAATTACACCACACCATGGTCTGTGGCTCTTGCTCAGGCCACTTACACCACACCAGGGCCTGTGGCACTTGCTCAGGCCACTTACACCACACCAGGGCCTGTGGCTGCTGGCTGAGGCCACTTAGACCACACCAGGGCCTGTGGCACTGGCTGAGGCCACTTAGACCACACCAGGGCCTGTGGCTGCTGGCTGAGGCCACTCACACCACACCAGGGCCTGTGGCTGCTAGCTGAGGCCACTTACACCAAACCAGGGCCTGTGGCTGCTTGCTGAGGCCATCTTCACCAAACCAGGCCCTGTGCTGCTTGCTGTGGCCATGTAAAACACACCAGGTCCTGTGCTGGTTCTTGAGGCCATCTTCAACAATCCAGGGCCTGTGCTGTTGGATAAATGCCAAACTGAGCCTTTTGGTTAGGGTATTATGCAAACATGCAGGTATGGTTATAGGATTGTCTTCGTAACTTCAGGTACTTGCCACCTAATCACTTGAATCCATAAATTGAGACATTGTGCTGGGGCCAGCAGCTTACGGCCATACCACCCTGAGCACGCCTGACCTCGTCTGATCTCGGAAGCTAAGCAGGGCTGGGCTTGGTTAGTACTTGGATTGGAGACTGCCTGGGAATACCTGGTGCTGTAAGCCTTTCATTTTCATGTCATTGAACCGCTTTTGATCCAGAGAAGGGGTGTATTAAAAGACCAGAAGCAGCTCCCCATTAATGAGGGCACATTAACGACATTGCTTTTGGCTGTTTTCCAATGTCTTGTGCTGCTAGCTGATGCCACCTACACCACACCAGGGCCTGAGTGACCGGCTGGGGCCACTTACACCACATCAGGGCCTGTTGCTCTGGCTGAGGCCACTTACACCACACCAGGGCCTGTGGCTGCTGGCTGAGGCCACCTACACCACACCAGGGCCTTAGTTGCTATTGAGGCCAATTACACCACACCAGGGTATGTGGCTCTTGCTCAGGCCACTTACACCACACCAGGGCCTTAGTTGCTATTGAGGCCAATTACACCACACCAGGGCCTGTGGCTCTTGCTCAGGCCACTCACATCACACCAGGCCCTGCGCTTCTGGCCGAGGCCACCTACACCACACCAGGGCCTTAGTTGCTATTGAGGCCAATTACACCACACCAGGGCCTGTGGCACTGGCTGAGGCCACTTACACCACACCAGGGCCTGTGGCTGCTGGCTGAGGCCACTTACACCACACCAGGGCCTTATTTGCTATTGAGGCCACTTACACCACACCAGGGCCTGTGGCTCTTGCTCAGGCCACTCACATCACACCAGGCCCTGCGCTTCTGGCCGAGGCCATCTTCACCAATCCAGGCCCTGTGCTGCTTGCTGTGGCCATCTTCAACAATCCAGGGCCTGTGCTGTTGGATAAATGCCAAACTGAGCCTTTGGGTTAGGGTATTATGCAAACATGCAGGTATGGTTATAGGATTGTCTTCGTAACTTCAGGTACTTGCCACCTAATCACTTGAATCCATAAATTGAGACATTGTGCTGGGGCCAGCAGCTTACGGCCATACCACCCTGAGCACGCCCGACCTCGTCTGATCTCGGAAGCTAAGCAGGGCTGGGCTTGGTTAGTACTTGGATGGGAGACTGCCTGGGAATACCTGGTGCTGTAAGCCTTTCATTTTCATGTCATTGAACCGCTTTTGATCCAGAGAAGGGGTGTATTAAAAGACCAAAAGCAGCTGCCCATTAATGAGGGCACATTAACGACACTGCTTTTGGCTCTTTTCCAATGTCTTGTGCTGCTAGCTGATGCCACCTACACCACACCAGGGCCAGAGTGACCGGCTGGGGCCACTTACACCACATCAGGGCCTGTGGCTCTGGCTGAGGCCACTTACACCACACCAGAGCCTGTGGCTGCTGGCTAAAGCCACTTACACCACACCAGGGCCTTAGTTGCTATTGAGGCCACTTACACCACACCAGGGCCTGTGGCTGCTGGCTGAGGCCACCTACACCACACCAGGGCCTGTGGCTGCTGGCTGAGGCCAGTTACACCACACCAGGGCCTGTGGCTGCTGGCTGAGGCCACTTACACCATACCAGGGCCTGTGGCTGTTGGCTGAGGCCACTTACACCACACCAGGGCCTTAGTTGCTATTGAGGCCACTTACACCACACCAGGGCCTGTGGCTCTGGCTGAGGCCACTTACACCACACCAGGGCCTTATTTGCTATTCAGGCCACTTACACCACACCAGGGCCTGTGGCTGCTGGCTCAGGCCACTTACACCACACCAGGGCCTGTGGCTGCTAGCTGATGCCACCTACACCACACCAGGGCCTGAGTGACCGGCTGGGGCCACTTACACCACACCAGGGCCTGTGGCTCTTGGTCAGGCCACTCACATCACACCAGGCCCTGCTCTTCTGGCCGAGGCCATCTTCACCAAACCAGGCCCTGTGCTGCTAGCTGTGGCCATGTACAACACACCAGGCCCTGTGGCTCTTGCTCAGGCCACTCACATCACACCAGGCCCTGCGCTTCTGGCCGAGGCCACCTACACCACACCAGGGCCTTAGTTGCTATTGAGGCCAATTACACCACACAAGGGCATGTGGCTGCTGGCTGAGGCCACCTACTCCACACCAGGGCCTGTGGCTGCTGGCTGAGGCCACTTACACCACACCAGGGCCCTTTTGCTGCTGGCTGAGGCCACTTACACCACACCAGTGCCTGTGGCTTCTGGCTGAGGCGACTTACACCACACCAGGGCCTGTGGCTGCTGGCTGAGGCCACTTACACCATACCAGGGCCTGTGGCTGCTGGCTGAGGCCACCTACACCACACCAGGGCCTTAGTTGCTATTGAGGCCAATTACACCACACCAGGGTCTGTGGCTCTTGCTCAGGCCACTTACACCACACCAGGGCCTGTGGCACTGGCTGAGGCCACTTACACCACACCAGGGCCTGTGGCTGCTGGCTTAGTCCACCTACACCACACCAGGGCCTTAGTTGCTATTGAGGCAAATTACACCACACAAGGTCCTGTGGCTGCTGGCTGAGGCCACCTACACCACACCAGGGCCTGTGGCTGCTGGCTGAGGCGACTTACACCACACCAGGGCCTGTGGCACTGGCTGAGGCCACTTACACCACATCAGGGCCTGTGGCTGCTGGCTGAGGCCACTTACACCACACAAGGGCTTGTGGCTGCTGGCTGAGGCCACCTACACCACACCAGGGCCTGTGGCTGCTGGCTGAGGCCACTTACACCACACCAGTGCCTGTGGCTTCTGGCTGAGGCGACTTACACCACACCAGGGCCTGTGGCTGCTGGCTGAGGCCACTTACACCACACCAAGGCCTGTGGCTCTTGCTCAGGCCACTCACATCACACCAGGCCCTGCGCTTCTGGCCGAGGCCATCTTCACCAAACCAGGCCCTGTGCTCCTTGCTGTGGCCATGTACAACACACCAGGCCCTGTGCTGGTTTCCTGAGGCCATCTTCAACAATCCAGGGCCTGTGCTGTTGGATAAATGCCAAACTGAGCCTTTGGGTTAGGGTATTATGCAAACATGCAGGTATGGTTATAGCATTGTCTTCGTAACTTCAGGTACTTGCCACCTAATCACTTGAATCCATAAATTGAGACATTGTGCTGGAGCCAGCAGCTTACGGCCATACCACCCTGAGCACGCCCGACCTCGTCTGATCTCGGAAGCTAAGCAGGGCTGGGCTTGGTTAGTACTTGGATGGGAGACTGCCTGGGAATACCTGTTGCTGTAAGCCTTTGATTTTCATGTCATTGAACCGCTTTTGATCCAGAGAAGGGGTGTATTAAAAGACCAAAAGCAGCTGCCCATTAATGAGGGCACATTAACGACACTGCTTTTGGCTCTTTTCCAATGTCTTGTGCTGCTAGCTGATGCAACCTACACCACACAAGGGCCTGAGTGACCGGCTGGGGCCACTTACACCACATCAGGGCCTGTGGCTCTGGCTGAGGCCACTTTCACCACACCAGGGCCTGTGGCTGCTGGCTGAGGCCACCTACACCACACCAGGGCATTAGTTGCTATTGAGGCCAATTACACCACACCAGGGTCTGTGGCTCTTGCTCAGGCCACTTACACCACACCAGGGCCTGTGGCTCTTGCTCAGGCCACTTACACCACACCAGGGCCTGTGGCTGCTTGCTGAGGCCACTTACACCACACCAGGGCCTGTGGCTTCTGGCTGAGGCCACTTACACCACACCAGGGCCTGTGGCTGGTGGCTGAGGCCAATTACACCACACCAGGGTCTGTGGCTCTTGCTCAGGCCACTTACACCACACCAGGGCCTGTGGCACTGGCTGAGGCCACTTACACCACACCAGGGCCTGTGGCTGCTGGCTGAGGCCACTTACACCACACCAGGGCCTGTGGCTGCTGGCTGAGGCCACTTACACCACACCAGGGCCTGTGGCTGCTGGCTGAGGCCACCTACACCACACCAGGGCCTGTGGCTGCTGGCTGAGGCGACTTACACCACACCAGGGCCCTTTTGCTGCTGGCTGAGGCCACTTACACCACACAAGGGCTTGTGGCTGCTGGCTGAGGCCACCTACACCACACCAGGGCCTGTGGCTGCTGGCTGAGGCCACCTACACCACACCAGGGCCTGTGGCTCTTGCTCAGGCCACTTACACCACACCAGGGCCTGTGGCTCTTCCTCAGGCCACTTACACCACACCAGGGCCTGTGGCTCTTGCTCAGGCCACTCATATCACACCAGGCCCTGTGCTTCTGACTGAGGCCATCTTCACCAAACCAGGCCCTGTGCTGCTTGCTGTGGCCATGTACAACACACCAGGCCCTGTGCTGTTTCCTGAGGCCATCTTCAACAATCCAGGGCCTGTGCTGTTGGATAAATGCCAAACTGAGCCTTTGGGTTAGGGTATTATGCAAACATGCAGGTATGGTTATAGGATTGTCTTCGTAACTTCAGGTACTTGCCACCTAATCACTTGAATCCATAAATTGAGACATTGTGCTGGGGCCCAGCAGCTTACGGCCATACCACCCTGAGCACGCCCGACCTCGTCTGATCTCGGAAGCTAAGCAGGGCTGGGCTTGGTTAGTACTTGGATGGGAGACTGCCTGGGAATACCTGTTGCTGTAAGCCTTTCATTTTCATGTCATTGAACCGCTTTTGATCCAGAGAAGGGGTGTATTAAAAGACCAAAAGCAGCTGCCCATTAATAAGGGCACATTAATCACATTGCTTTTGGCTCTTTTCCAATGTCTTGTGCTGCTAGCTGATGCCACCTACACCACACCAGGGCCTGAGTGACCGGCTGGGGCCACTTACACCACATCAGGGGCTGTGGCTCTGGCTGAGGCCAGTTACACCACACCAGGGCCTGTGGGTTCTGGCTGAGGCGACTTACACCAAACCAGGGCCTGTGGCTGCTGGCTGAGGCCACTTACACCACACCAGGGCATTAGTTGCTATTGAGGCCAATTACACCACACCAGGGTCTGTGGCTCTTGCTCAGGCCACTTACACCACACCAGGGCCTGTGGCTCTTGCTCAGGCCACTTACACCACACCAGGGCCTGTGGCTGCTGGCTGAGGCCACCTACACCACACCAGGGCATTAGTTGCTATTGAGGCCAATTACACCACACCAGGGTCTGTGGCTCTTGCTCAGGCCACTTACACCACACCAGGGCCTGTGGCTCTTGCTCAGGCCACTTACACCACACCAGGGTCTGTGGCTCTTGCTCAGGCCACTTACACCACACCAGGGCCTGTGGCACTGGCTGAGGCCACTTACACCACACCAGGGCCTGTGGCTGCTGGCTGAGGCCACTTACACCACACCAGGGCCTGTGGCTGCTGGCTGAGGCCACTTACACCACACCAGGGCCTGTGGCTGCTGGCTGAGGCCACCTACACCACACCAGGGCCTGTGGCTGCTGGCTGAGGCGACTTACACCACACCAGGGCCCTTTTGCTGCTGGCTGAGGCCACTTACACCACACCAGGGCCTGTGGCTGCTGGCTGAGGCCACTCACACCACACCAGGGCCTGTGGCTGCTAGCTGAGGCCACTTACACCAAACCAGGGCCTGTGGCTGCTTGCTGAGGCCATCTTCACCAAACCAGGCCCTGTGCTGCTTGCTGTGGCCATGTAAAACACACCAGGTCCTGTGCTGGTTCTTGAGGCCATCTTCAACAATCCAGGGCCTGTGCTGTTGGATAAATGCCAAACTGAGCCTTTTGGTTAGGGTATTATGCAAACATGCAGGTATGGTTATAGGATTGTCTTCGTAACTTCAGGTACTTGCCACCTAATCACTTGAATCCATAAATTGAGACATTGTGCTGGGGCCAGCAGCTTACGGCCATACCACCCTGAGCACGCCCGACCTCGTCTGATCTCGGAAGCTAAGCAGGGCTGGGCTTGGTTAGTACTTGGATGGGAGACTGCCTGGGAATACCTGGTGCTGTAAGCCTTTCATTTTCATGTCATTGAACCGCTTTTGATCCAGAGAAGGGGTGTATTAAAAGACCAAAAGCAGCTGCCCATTAATGAGGGCACATTAACGACACTGCTTTTGGCTGTTTTCCAATGTCTTGTGCTGCTAGCTGATGCCACCTACACCACACCAGGGCCTGAGTGACCGGCTGGGGCCACTTACACCACATCAGGGCCTGTGGCTCTGGCTGAGGCCACTTACACCACACCAGGGCCTGTGGCTGCTGGCTGAGGCCAGTTACACCACACCAGAGCCTGTGGCTGCTGGCTGAAGCCACTTACACCACACCAGGGCCTTAGTTGCTATTGAGGCCACTTACACCACACCAGGGCCTGTGGCTGCTGGCTGAGGCCATTTACACCACACCAGGGCCTGTGGCTGCTGGCTGAAGCCACTTACACCACACCAGGGCCTGTGGCTGCTGGCTGAGGCCATTTACACCACACCAGGGCCTGTGGCTGCTGGCTGAAGCCACTTACACCACACCAGGGCCTTAGTTGCTATTGAGGCCACTTACACCACACCAGGGCCTGTGGCTGCTGGCTGAGGCCACCTACACCACACCAGGGCCCTTTTGCTGCTGGCTGAGGCCACTTACACCACACCAGGCCCTGTGGTTCTTGCTCAGGCCACTTACACCACACCAGGGCCTTATTTGCTATTGAGGCCACTTACACCACACCAGGGCCTGTGGCTCTGGCTTAGGCCACTTACACCACACCAGGGCCTGTGGCACTTGCTCAGGCCACTTACACCACACCAGGGCCTGTGGCTCTTGCTCAGGCCACTTACACCACACCAGGGCCTGTGGCACTGGCTGAGGCCACTTAGACCACACCAGGGCCTGTGGCTCTTGCTCAGGCCACTTACACCACACCAGGGCCTGTGGCACTGGCTGAGGCCACTTAGACCACACCAGGGCCTGTGGCTGCTGGCTGAGGCCACTCACACCACACCAGGGCCTGTGGCTGCTAGCTGAGGCCACTTACACCAAACCAGGGCCTGTGGCTGCTTGCTGAGGCCATCTTCACCAAACCAGGCCCTGTGCTGCTTGCTGTGGCCATGTAAAACACACCAGGTCCTGTGCTGGTTCTTGAGGCCATCTTCAACAATCCAGGGCCTGTGCTGTTGGATAAATGCCAAACTGAGCCTTTTGGTTAGGGTATTATGCAAACATGCAGGTATGGTTATAGGATTGTCTTCGTAACTTCAGGTACTTGCCACCTAATCACTTGAATCCATAAATTGAGACATTGTGCTGGGGCCAGCAGCTTACGGCCATACCACCCTGAGCACGCCCGACCTCGTCTGATCTCGGAAGCTAAGCAGGGCTGGGCTTGGTTAGTACTTGGATGGGAGACTGCCTGGGAATACCTGGTGCTGTAAGCCTTTCATTTTCATGTCATTGAACCGCTTTTGATCCAGAGAAGGGGTGTATTAAAAGACCAGAAGCAGCTCCCCATTAATGAGGGCACATTAACGACATTGCTTTTGGCTGTTTTCCAATGTCTTGTGCTGCTAGCTGATGCCACCTACACCACACCAGGGCCTGAGTGACCGGCTGGGGCCACTTACACCACATCAGGGCCTGTTGCTCTGGCTGAGGCCACTTACACCACACCAGGGCCTGTGGCTGCTGGCTGAGGCCACCTACACCACACCAGGGCCTTAGTTGCTATTGAGGCCAATTACACCACACCAGGGTATGTGGCTCTTGCTCAGGCCACTTACACCACACCAGGGCCTTAGTTGCTATTGAGGCCAATTACACCACACCAGGGCCTGTGGCTCTTGCTCAGGCCACTCACATCACACCAGGCCCTGCGCTTCTGGCCGAGGCCACCTACACCACACCAGGGCCTTAGTTGCTATTGAGGCCAATTACACCACACAAGGGCATGTGGCTGCTGGCTGAGGCCACCTACTCCACACCAGGGCCTGTGGCTGCTGGCTGAGGCCACTTACACCACACCAGGGCCCTTTTGCTGCTGGCTGAGGCCACTTACACCACACCAGTGCCTGTGGCTTCTGGCTGAGGCGACTTACACCACACCAGGGCCTGTGGCTGCTGGCTGAGGCCACTTACACCACACCAAGGCCTGTGGCTCTTGCGCAGGCCACTCACATCACACCAGGCCCTGCGCTTCTGGCCGAGGCCATCTTCACCAAACCAGGCCCTGTGCTGCTTGCTGTGGCCATGTACAACACACCAGGCCCTGTGCTGGTTCCTGAGGCCATCTTCAACAATCCAGGGCCTGTGCTGTTGGATAAATGCCAAACTGAGCCTTTGGGTTAGGGTATTATGCAAACATGCAGGTATGGTTATAGGATTGTCTTCGTAACTTCAGGTACTTGCCACCTAATCACTTGAATCCATAAATTGAGACATTGTGCTGGAGCCAGCAGCTTACGGCCATACCACCCTGAGCACGCCCGACCTCGTCTGATCTCGGAAGCTAAGCAGGGCTGGGCTTGGTTAGTACTTGGATGGGAGACTGCCTGGGAATACCTGGTGCTGTAAGCCTTTCATTTTCATGTCATTGAACCGCTTTTGATCCAGAGAAGGGGTGTATTAAAAGACCAAAAGCAGCTGCCCATTAATAAGGGCACATTAATCACATTGCTTTTGGCTCTTTTCCAATGTCTTGTGCTGCTAGCTGATGCCACCTACACCACACCAGGGCCTGAGTGACCGGCTGGGGCCACTTACACCACATCAGGGGCTGTGGCTCTGGCTGAGGCCAGTTACACCACACCAGGGCCTGTGGGTTCTGGCTGAGGCGACTTACACCAAACCAGGGCCTGTGGCTGCTGGCTGAGGCCACTTACACCACACCAGGGCCTTAGTTGCTATTGAGGCCAATTACACAACACCATGGTCTGTGGCTCTTGCTCAGGCCACTTACACCACACCAGGGCCTGTGGCACTGGCTGAGGCCACTTACACCACACCAGGGCCTGTGGCTGCTGGCTGAGGCCACTTACACCACACCAGGGCCTGTGGCTGCTGGCTGAGGCCACTTACACCACACCAGGGCCTTAGTTGCTATTGAGGCCAATTACACCACACCATGGTCTGTGGCTCTTGCTCAGGCCACTTACACCACACCAGGGCCTGTGGCACTTGCTCAGGCCACTTACACCACACCAGGGCCTGTGGCTGCTGGCTGAGGCCACTTAGACCACACCAGGGCCTGTGGCACTGGCTGAGGCCACTTAGACCACACCAGGGCCTGTGGCTGCTGGCTGAGGCCACTCACACCACACCAGGGCCTGTGGCTGCTAGCTGAGGCCACTTACACCAAACCAGGGCCTGTGGCTGCTTGCTGAGGCCATCTTCACCAAACCAGGCCCTGTGCTGCTTGCTGTGGCCATGTAAAACACACCAGGTCCTGTGCTGGTTCTTGAGGCCATCTTCAACAATCCAGGGCCTGTGCTGTTGGATAAATGCCAAACTGAGCCTTTTGGTTAGGGTATTATGCAAACATGCAGGTATGGTTATAGGATTGTCTTCGTAACTTCAGGTACTTGCCACCTAATCACTTGAATCCATAAATTGAGACATTGTGCTGGGGCCAGCAGCTTACGGCCATACCACCCTGAGCACGCCTGACCTCGTCTGATCTCGGAAGCTAAGCAGGGCTGGGCTTGGTTAGTACTTGGATTGGAGACTGCCTGGGAATACCTGGTGCTGTAAGCCTTTCATTTTCATGTCATTGAACCGCTTTTGATCCAGAGAAGGGGTGTATTAAAAGACCAGAAGCAGCTCCCCATTAATGAGGGCACATTAACGACATTGCTTTTGGCTGTTTTCCAATGTCTTGTGCTGCTAGCTGATGCCACCTACACCACACCAGGGCCTGAGTGACCGGCTGGGGCCACTTACACCACATCAGGGCCTGTTGCTCTGGCTGAGGCCACTTACACCACACCAGGGCCTGTGGCTGCTGGCTGAGGCCACCTACACCACACCAGGGCCTTAGTTGCTATTGAGGCCAATTACACCACACCAGGGTATGTGGCTCTTGCTCAGGCCACTTACACCACACCAGGGCCTTAGTTGCTATTGAGGCCAATTACACCACACCAGGGCCTGTGGCTCTTGCTCAGGCCACTCACATCACACCAGGCCCTGCGCTTCTGGCCGAGGCCACCTACACCACACCAGGGCCTTAGTTGCTATTGAGGCCAATTACACCACACCAGGGCCTGTGGCACTGGCTGAGGCCACTTACACCACACCAGGGCCTGTGGCTGCTGGCTGAGGCCACTTACACCACACCAGGGCCTTATTTGCTATTGAGGCCACTTACACCACACCAGGGCCTGTGGCTCTTGCTCAGGCCACTCACATCACACCAGGCCCTGCGCTTCTGGCCGAGGCCATCTTCACCAATCCAGGCCCTGTGCTGCTTGCTGTGGCCATCTTCAACAATCCAGGGCCTGTGCTGTTGGATAAATGCCAAACTGAGCCTTTGGGTTAGGGTATTATGCAAACATGCAGGTATGGTTATAGGATTGTCTTCGTAACTTCAGGTACTTGCCACCTAATCACTTGAATCCATAAATTGAGACATTGTGCTGGGGCCAGCAGCTTACGGCCATACCACCCTGAGCACGCCCGACCTCGTCTGATCTCGGAAGCTAAGCAGGGCTGGGCTTGGTTAGTACTTGGATGGGAGACTGCCTGGGAATACCTGGTGCTGTAAGCCTTTCATTTTCATGTCATTGAACCGCTTTTGATCCAGAGAAGGGGTGTATTAAAAGACCAAAAGCAGCTGCCCATTAATGAGGGCACATTAACGACACTGCTTTTGGCTCTTTTCCAATGTCTTGTGCTGCTAGCTGATGCCACCTACACCACACCAGGGCCAGAGTGACCGGCTGGGGCCACTTACACCACATCAGGGCCTGTGGCTCTGGCTGAGGCCACTTACACCACACCAGAGCCTGTGGCTGCTGGCTAAAGCCACTTACACCACACCAGGGCCTTAGTTGCTATTGAGGCCACTTACACCACACCAGGGCCTGTGGCTGCTGGCTGAGGCCACCTACACCACACCAGGGCCTGTGGCTGCTGGCTGAGGCCAGTTACACCACACCAGGGCCTGTGGCTGCTGGCTGAGGCCACTTACACCATACCAGGGCCTGTGGCTGTTGGCTGAGGCCACTTACACCACACCAGGGCCTTAGTTGCTATTGAGGCCACTTACACCACACCAGGGCCTGTGGCTCTGGCTGAGGCCACTTACACCACACCAGGGCCTTATTTGCTATTCAGGCCACTTACACCACACCAGGGCCTGTGGCTGCTGGCTCAGGCCACTTACACCACACCAGGGCCTGTGGCTGCTAGCTGATGCCACCTACACCACACCAGGGCCTGAGTGACCGGCTGGGGCCACTTACACCACACCAGGGCCTGTGGCTCTTGGTCAGGCCACTCACATCACACCAGGCCCTGCTCTTCTGGCCGAGGCCATCTTCACCAAACCAGGCCCTGTGCTGCTAGCTGTGGCCATGTACAACACACCAGGCCCTGTGGCTCTTGCTCAGGCCACTCACATCACACCAGGCCCTGCGCTTCTGGCCGAGGCCACCTACACCACACCAGGGCCTTAGTTGCTATTGAGGCCAATTACACCACACAAGGGCATGTGGCTGCTGGCTGAGGCCACCTACTCCACACCAGGGCCTGTGGCTGCTGGCTGAGGCCACTTACACCACACCAGGGCCCTTTTGCTGCTGGCTGAGGCCACTTACACCACACCAGTGCCTGTGGCTTCTGGCTGAGGCGACTTACACCACACCAGGGCCTGTGGCTGCTGGCTGAGGCCACTTACACCACACCAAGGCCTGTGGCTCTTGCGCAGGCCACTCACATCACACCAGGCCCTGCGCTTCTGGCCGAGGCCATCTTCACCAAACCAGGCCCTGTGCTGCTTGCTGTGGCCATGTACAACACACCAGGCCCTGTGCTGGTTCCTGAGGCCATCTTCAACAATCCAGGGCCTGTGCTGTTGGATAAATGCCAAACTGAGCCTTTGGGTTAGGGTATTATGCAAACATGCAGGTATGGTTATAGGATTGTCTTCGTAACTTCAGGTACTTGCCACCTAATCACTTGAATCCATAAATTGAGACATTGTGCTGGAGCCAGCAGCTTACGGCCATACCACCCTGAGCACGCCCGACCTCGTCTGATCTCGGAAGCTAAGCAGGGCTGGGCTTGGTTAGTACTTGGATGGGAGACTCCCTGGGAATACCTGGTGCTGTAAGCCTTTCATTTTCATGTCATTGAACCGCTTTTGATCCAGAGAAGGGGTGTATTAAAAGACCAAAAGCAGCTGCCCATTAATAAGGGCACATTAATCACATTGCTTTTGGCTCTTTTCCAATGTCTTGTGCTGCTAGCTGATGCCACCTACACCACACCAGGGCCTGAGTGACCGGCTGGGGCCACTTACACCACATCAGGGGCTGTGGCTCTGGCTGAGGCCAGTTACACCACACCAGGGCCTGTGGGTTCTGGCTGAGGCGACTTACACCAAACCAGGGCCTGTGGCTGCTGGCTCAGGCCACTTACACCACACCAGGGCCTTAGTTGCTATTGAGGCCAATTACACAACACCATGGTCTGTGGCTCTTGCTCAGGCCACTTACACCACACCAGGGCCTGTGGCACTGGCTGAGGCCACTTACACCACACCAGGGCCTGTGGCTGCTGGCTGAGGCCACTTACACCACACCAGGGCCTGTGGCTGCTGGCTGAGGCCACTTACACCATACCAGGGCCTGTGGCTGCTGGCTGAGGCCACCTACACCACACCAGGGCCTTAGTTGCTATTGAGGCCAATTACACCACACCAGGGTCTGTGGCTCTTGCTCAGGCCACTTACACCACACCAGGGCCTGTGGCACTGGCTGAGGCCACTTACACCACACCAGGGCCTGTGGCTGCTGGCTTAGGCCACCTACACCACACCAGGGCCTTAGTTGCTATTGAGGCAAATTACACCACACAAGGTCCTGTGGCTGCTGGCTGAGGCCACCTACACCACACCAGGGCCTGTGGCTGCTGGCTGAGGCGACTTACACCACACCAGGGCCTGTGGCACTGGCTGAGGCCACTTACACCACATCAGGGCCTGTGGCTGCTGGCTGAGGCCACTTACACCACACAAGGGCTTGTGGCTGCTGGCTGAGGCCACCTACACCACACCAGGGCCTGTGGCTGCTGGCTGAGGCCACTTACACCACACCAGTGCCTGTGGCTTCTGGCTGAGGCGACTTACACCACACCAGGGCCTGTGGCTGCTGGCTGAGGCCACTTACACCACACCAAGGCCTGTGGCTCTTGCTCAGGCCACTCACATCACACCAGGCCCTGCGCTTCTGGCCGAGGCCATCTTCACCAAACCAGGCCCTGTGCTCCTTGCTGTGGCCATGTACAACACACCAGGCCCTGTGCTGGTTTCCTGAGGCCATCTTCAACAATCCAGGGCCTGTGCTGTTGGATAAATGCCAAACTGAGCCTTTGGGTTAGGGTATTATGCAAACATGCAGGTATGGTTATAGCATTGTCTTCGTAACTTCAGGTACTTGCCACCTAATCACTTGAATCCATAAATTGAGACATTGTGCTGGAGCCAGCAGCTTACGGCCATACCACCCTGAGCACGCCCGACCTCGTCTGATCTCGGAAGCTAAGCAGGGCTGGGCTTGGTTAGTACTTGGATGGGAGACTGCCTGGGAATACCTGTTGCTGTAAGCCTTTGATTTTCATGTCATTGAACCGCTTTTGATCCAGAGAAGGGGTGTATTAAAAGACCAAAAGCAGCTGCCCATTAATGAGGGCACATTAACGACACTGCTTTTGGCTCTTTTCCAATGTCTTGTGCTGCTAGCTGATGCAACCTACACCACACAAGGGCCTGAGTGACCGGCTGGGGCCACTTACACCACATCAGGGCCTGTGGCTCTGGCTGAGGCCACTTTCACCACACCAGGGCCTGTGGCTGCTGGCTGAGGCCACCTACACCACACCAGGGCATTAGTTGCTATTGAGGCCAATTACACCACACCAGGGTCTGTGGCTCTTGCTCAGGCCACTTACACCACACCAGGGCCTGTGGCTCTTGCTCAGGCCACTTACACCACACCAGGGCCTGTGGCTGCTGGCTGAGGCCACCTACACCACACCAGGGCATTAGTTGCTATTGAGGCCAATTACACCACACCAGGGTCTGTGGCTCTTGCTCAGGCCACTTACACCACACCAGGGCCTGTGGCTCTTGCTCAGGCCACTTACACCACACCAGGGCCTGTGGCTGCTTGCTGAGGCCACTTACACCACACCAGGGCCTGTGGCTTCTGGCTGAGGCCACTTACACCACACCAGGGCCTGTGGCTGGTGGCTGAGGCCAATTACACCACACCAGGGTCTGTGGCTCT
Source organism: Aulonocara sp. 'chitande type north' Nkhata Bay (assembly GCF_057382095.1). Taxonomy (NCBI): domain Eukaryota; kingdom Metazoa; phylum Chordata; class Actinopteri; order Cichliformes; family Cichlidae; genus Aulonocara; species Aulonocara sp. 'chitande type north' Nkhata Bay. Next base: position 268,627 of record NW_028234367.1, on the reverse strand, counting down.
TGCTCAAGCCACTTACACCACACCAGGGCCTGTGGCACTGGCTGAGGCCACTTACACCACACCAGGGCCTGTGGCTGCTGGCTGAGGCCACTTACACCACACCAGGGCCTGTGGCTGCTGGCTGAGGCCACTTACACCACACCAGGGCCTGTGGCTGCTGGCTGAGGCCACCTACACCACACCAGGGCCTGTGGCTGCTGGCTGAGGCGACTTACACCACACCAGGGCCCTTTTGCTGCTGGCTGAGGCCACTTACACCACACAAGGGCTTGTGGCTGCTGGCTGAGGCCACCTACACCACACCAGGGCCTGTGGCTGCTGGCTGAGGCCACCTACACCACACCAGGGCCTGTGGCTCTTGCTCAGGCCACTTACACCACACCAGGGCCTGTGGCTCTTCCTCAGGCCACTTACACCACACCAGGGCCTGTGGCTCTTGCTCAGGCCACTCATATCACACCAGGCCCTGTGCTTCTGACTGAGGCCATCTTCACCAAACCAGGCCCTGTGCTGCTTGCTGTGGCCATGTACAACACACCAGGCCCTGTGCTGTTTCCTGAGGCCATCTTCAACAATCCAGGGCCTGTGCTGTTGGATAAATGCCAAACTGAGCCTTTGGGTTAGGGTATTATGCAAACATGCAGGTATGGTTATAGGATTGTCTTCGTAACTTCAGGTACTTGCCACCTAATCACTTGAATCCATAAATTGAGACATTGTGCTGGGGCCCAGCAGCTTACGGCCATACCACCCTGAGCACGCCCGACCTCGTCTGATCTCGGAAGCTAAGCAGGGCTGGGCTTGGTTAGTACTTGGATGGGAGACTGCCTGGGAATACCTGTTGCTGTAAGCCTTTCATTTTCATGTCATTGAACCGCTTTTGATCCAGAGAAGGGGTGTATTAAAAGACCAAAAGCAGCTGCCCATTAATAAGGGCACATTAATCACATTGCTTTTGGCTCTTTTCCAATGTCTTGTGCTGCTAGCTGATGCCACCTACACCACACCAGGGCCTGAGTGACCGGCTGGGGCCACTTACACCACATCAGGGGCTGTGGCTCTGGCTGAGGCCAGTTACACCACACCAGGGCCTGTGGGTTCTGGCTGAGGCGACTTACACCAAACCAGGGCCTGTGGCTGCTGGCTGAGGCCACTTACACCACACCAGGGCCTTAGTTGCTATTGAGGCCAATTACACCACACCATGGTCTGTGGCTCTTGCTCAGGCCACTTACACCACACCAGGGCCTGTGGCACTGGCTGAGGCCACTTACACCACACCAGGGCCTGTGGCTGCTGGCTGAGGCCACTTACACCACACCAGGGCCTGTGGCTGCTGGCTGAGGCCACTTACACCACACCAGGGCCTTAGTTGCTATTGAGGCCAATTACACCACACCATGGTCTGTGGCTCTTGCTCAGGCCACTTACACCACACCAGGGCCTGTGGCACTTGCTCAGGCCACTTACACCACACCAGGGCCTGTGGCTGCTGGCTGAGGCCACTTAGACCACACCAGGGCCTGTGGCACTGGCTGAGGCCACTTAGACCACACCAGGGCCTGTGGCTGCTGGCTGAGGCCACTCACACCACACCAGGGCCTGTGGCTGCTAGCTGAGGCCACTTACACCAAACCAGGGCCTGTGGCTGCTTGCTGAGGCCATCTTCACCAAACCAGGCCCTGTGCTGCTTGCTGTGGCCATGTAAAACACACCAGGTCCTGTGCTGGTTCTTGAGGCCATCTTCAACAATCCAGGGCCTGTGCTGTTGGATAAATGCCAAACTGAGCCTTTTGGTTAGGGTATTATGCAAACATGCAGGTATGGTTATAGGATTGTCTTCGTAACTTCAGGTACTTGCCACCTAATCACTTGAATCCATAAATTGAGACATTGTGCTGGGGCCAGCAGCTTACGGCCATACCACCCTGAGCACGCCTGACCTCGTCTGATCTCGGAAGCTAAGCAGGGCTGGGCTTGGTTAGTACTTGGATTGGAGACTGCCTGGGAATACCTGGTGCTGTAAGCCTTTCATTTTCATGTCATTGAACCGCTTTTGATCCAGAGAAGGGGTGTATTAAAAGACCAGAAGCAGCTCCCCATTAATGAGGGCACATTAACGACATTGCTTTTGGCTGTTTTCCAATGTCTTGTGCTGCTAGCTGATGCCACCTACACCACACCAGGGCCTGAGTGACCGGCTGGGGCCACTTACACCACATCAGGGCCTGTTGCTCTGGCTGAGGCCACTTACACCACACCAGGGCCTGTGGCTGCTGGCTGAGGCCACCTACACCACACCAGGGCCTTAGTTGCTATTGAGGCCAATTACACCACACCAGGGTATGTGGCTCTTGCTCAGGCCACTTACACCACACCAGGGCCTTAGTTGCTATTGAGGCCAATTACACCACACCAGGGCCTGTGGCTCTTGCTCAGGCCACTCACATCACACCAGGCCCTGCGCTTCTGGCCGAGGCCACCTACACCACACCAGGGCCTTAGTTGCTATTGAGGCCAATTACACCACACCAGGGCCTGTGGCACTGGCTGAGGCCACTTACACCACACCAGGGCCTGTGGCTGCTGGCTGAGGCCACTTACACCACACCAGGGCCTTATTTGCTATTGAGGCCACTTACACCACACCAGGGCCTGTGGCTCTTGCTCAGGCCACTCACATCACACCAGGCCCTGCGCTTCTGGCCGAGGCCATCTTCACCAATCCAGGCCCTGTGCTGCTTGCTGTGGCCATCTTCAACAATCCAGGGCCTGTGCTGTTGGATAAATGCCAAACTGAGCCTTTGGGTTAGGGTATTATGCAAACATGCAGGTATGGTTATAGGATTGTCTTCGTAACTTCAGGTACTTGCCACCTAATCACTTGAATCCATAAATTGAGACATTGTGCTGGGGCCAGCAGCTTACGGCCATACCACCCTGAGCACGCCCGACCTCGTCTGATCTCGGAAGCTAAGCAGGGCTGGGCTTGGTTAGTACTTGGATGGGAGACTGCCTGGGAATACCTGGTGCTGTAAGCCTTTCATTTTCATGTCATTGAACCGCTTTTGATCCAGAGAAGGGGTGTATTAAAAGACCAAAAGCAGCTGCCCATTAATGAGGGCACATTAACGACACTGCTTTTGGCTCTTTTCCAATGTCTTGTGCTGCTAGCTGATGCCACCTACACCACACCAGGGCCAGAGTGACCGGCTGGGGCCACTTACACCACATCAGGGCCTGTGGCTCTGGCTGAGGCCACTTACACCACACCAGGGCCTGTGGCTGCTGGCTGAGGCCAGTTACACCACACCAGAGCCTGTGGCTGCTGGCTAAAGCCACTTACACCACACCAGGGCCTTAGTTGCTATTGAGGCCACTTACACCACACCAGGGCCTGTGGCTGCTGGCTGAGGCCACCTACACCACACCAGGGCCTGTGGCTGCTGGCTGAGGCCAGTTACACCACACCAGGGCCTGTGGCTGCTGGCTGAGGCCACTTACACCATACCAGGGCCTGTGGCTGTTGGCTGAGGCCACTTACACCACACCAGGGCCTTAGTTGCTATTGAGGCCACTTACACCACACCAGGGCCTGTGGCTCTGGCTGAGGCCACTTACACCACACCAGGGCCTTATTTGCTATTCAGGCCACTTACACCACACCAGGGCCTGTGGCTGCTGGCTCAGGCCACTTACACCACACCAGGGCCTGTGGCTGCTAGCTGATGCCACCTACACCACACCAGGGCCTGAGTGACCGGCTGGGGCCACTTACACCACACCAGGGCCTGTGGCTCTTGGTCAGGCCACTCACATCACACCAGGCCCTGCTCTTCTGGCCGAGGCCATCTTCACCAAACCAGGCCCTGTGCTGCTAGCTGTGGCCATGTACAACACACCAGGCCCTGTGGCTCTTGCTCAGGCCACTCACATCACACCAGGCCCTGCGCTTCTGGCCGAGGCCACCTACACCACACCAGGGCCTTAGTTGCTATTGAGGCCAATTACACCACACAAGGGCATGTGGCTGCTGGCTGAGGCCACCTACTCCACACCAGGGCCTGTGGCTGCTGGCTGAGGCCACTTACACCACACCAGGGCCCTTTTGCTGCTGGCTGAGGCCACTTACACCACACCAGTGCCTGTGGCTTCTGGCTGAGGCGACTTACACCACACCAGGGCCTGTGGCTGCTGGCTGAGGCCACTTACACCACACCAAGGCCTGTGGCTCTTGCGCAGGCCACTCACATCACACCAGGCCCTGCGCTTCTGGCCGAGGCCATCTTCACCAAACCAGGCCCTGTGCTGCTTGCTGTGGCCATGTACAACACACCAGGCCCTGTGCTGGTTCCTGAGGCCATCTTCAACAATCCAGGGCCTGTGCTGTTGGATAAATGCCAAACTGAGCCTTTGGGTTAGGGTATTATGCAAACATGCAGGTATGGTTATAGGATTGTCTTCGTAACTTCAGGTACTTGCCACCTAATCACTTGAATCCATAAATTGAGACATTGTGCTGGAGCCAGCAGCTTACGGCCATACCACCCTGAGCACGCCCGACCTCGTCTGATCTCGGAAGCTAAGCAGGGCTGGGCTTGGTTAGTACTTGGATGGGAGACTGCCTGGGAATACCTGGTGCTGTAAGCCTTTCATTTTCATGTCATTGAACCGCTTTTGATCCAGAGAAGGGGTGTATTAAAAGACCAAAAGCAGCTGCCCATTAATAAGGGCACATTAATCACATTGCTTTTGGCTCTTTTCCAATGTCTTGTGCTGCTAGCTGATGCCACCTACACCACACCAGGGCCTGAGTGACCGGCTGGGGCCACTTACACCACATCAGGGGCTGTGGCTCTGGCTGAGGCCAGTTACACCACACCAGGGCCTGTGGGTTCTGGCTGAGGCGACTTACACCAAACCAGGGCCTGTGGCTGCTGGCTGAGGCCACTTACACCACACCAGGGCCTTAGTTGCTATTGAGGCCAATTACACAACACCATGGTCTGTGGCTCTTGCTCAGGCCACTTACACCACACCAGGGCCTGTGGCACTGGCTGAGGCCACTTACACCACACCAGGGCCTGTGGCTGCTGGCTGAGGCCACTTACACCACACCAGGGCCTGTGGCTGCTGGCTGAGGCCACTTACACCATACCAGGGCCTGTGGCTGCTGGCTGAGGCCACCTACACCACACCAGGGCCTTAGTTGCTATTGAGGCCAATTACACCACACCAGGGTCTGTGGCTCTTGCTCAGGCCACTTACACCACACCAGGGCCTGTGGCACTGGCTGAGGCCACTTACACCACACCAGGGCCTGTGGCTGCTGGCTTAGGCCACCTACACCACACCAGGGCCTTAGTTGCTATTGAGGCCAATTACACCACACAAGGTCCTGTGGCTGCTGGCTGAGGCCACCTACACCACACCAGGGCCTGTGGCTGCTGGCTGAGGCGACTTACACCACACCAGGGCCTGTGGCACTGGCTGAGGCCACTTACACCACATCAGGGCCTGTGGCTGCTGGCTGAGGCCACTTACACCACACAAGGGCTTGTGGCTGCTGGCTGAGGCCACCTACACCACACCAGGGCCTGTGGCTGCTGGCTGAGGCCACTTACACCACACCAGGGCCTTAGTTGCTATTGAGGCCAATTACACCACACCATGGTCTGTGGCTCTTGCTCAGGCCACTTACACCACACCAGGGCCTGTGGCACTTGCTCAGGCCACTTACACCACACCAGGGCCTGTGGCTGCTGGCTGAGGCCACTTAGACCACACCAGGGCCTGTGGCACTGGCTGAGGCCACTTAGACCACACCAGGGCCTGTGGCTGCTGGCTGAGGCCACTCACACCACACCAGGGCCTGTGGCTGCTAGCTGAGGCCACTTACACCAAACCAGGGCCTGTGGCTGCTTGCTGAGGCCATCTTCACCAAACCAGGCCCTGTGCTGCTTGCTGTGGCCATGTAAAACACACCAGGTCCTGTGCTGGTTCTTGAGGCCATCTTCAACAATCCAGGGCCTGTGCTGTTGGATAAATGCCAAACTGAGCCTTTTGGTTAGGGTATTATGCAAACATGCAGGTATGGTTATAGGATTGTCTTCGTAACTTCAGGTACTTGCCACCTAATCACTTGAATCCATAAATTGAGACATTGTGCTGGGGCCAGCAGCTTACGGCCATACCACCCTGAGCACGCCTGACCTCGTCTGATCTCGGAAGCTAAGCAGGGCTGGGCTTGGTTAGTACTTGGATTGGAGACTGCCTGGGAATACCTGGTGCTGTAAGCCTTTCATTTTCATGTCATTGAACCGCTTTTGATCCAGAGAAGGGGTGTATTAAAAGACCAGAAGCAGCTCCCCATTAATGAGGGCACATTAACGACATTGCTTTTGGCTGTTTTCCAATGTCTTGTGCTGCTAGCTGATGCCACCTACACCACACCAGGGCCTGAGTGACCGGCTGGGGCCACTTACACCACATCAGGGCCTGTTGCTCTGGCTGAGGCCACTTACACCACACCAGGGCCTGTGGCTGCTGGCTGAGGCCACCTACACCACACCAGGGCCTTAGTTGCTATTGAGGCCAATTACACCACACCAGGGTATGTGGCTCTTGCTCAGGCCACTTACACCACACCAGGGCCTTAGTTGCTATTGAGGCCAATTACACCACACCAGGGCCTGTGGCTCTTGCTCAGGCCACTCACATCACACCAGGCCCTGCGCTTCTGGCCGAGGCCACCTACACCACACCAGGGCCTTAGTTGCTATTGAGGCCAATTACACCACACCAGGGCCTGTGGCACTGGCTGAGGCCACTTACACCACACCAGGGCCTGTGGCTGCTGGCTGAGGCCACTTACACCACACCAGGGCCTTATTTGCTATTGAGGCCACTTACACCACACCAGGGCCTGTGGCTCTTGCTCAGGCCACTCACATCACACCAGGCCCTGCGCTTCTGGCCGAGGCCATCTTCACCAATCCAGGCCCTGTGCTGCTTGCTGTGGCCATCTTCAACAATCCAGGGCCTGTGCTGTTGGATAAATGCCAAACTGAGCCTTTGGGTTAGGGTATTATGCAAACATGCAGGTATGGTTATAGGATTGTCTTCGTAACTTCAGGTACTTGCCACCTAATCACTTGAATCCATAAATTGAGACATTGTGCTGGGGCCAGCAGCTTACGGCCATACCACCCTGAGCACGCCCGACCTCGTCTGATCTCGGAAGCTAAGCAGGGCTGGGCTTGGTTAGTACTTGGATGGGAGACTGCCTGGGAATACCTGGTACTGTAAGCCTTTCATTTTCATGTCATTGAACCGCTTTTGATCCAGAGAAGGGGTGTATTAAAAGACCAAAAGCAGCTGCCCATTAATGAGGGCACATTAACGACACTGCTTTTGGCTCTTTTCCAATGTCTTGTGCTGCTAGCTGATGCCACCTACACCACACCAGGGCCAGAGTGACCGGCTGGGGCCACTTACACCACATCAGGGCCTGTGGCTCTGGCTGAGGCCACTTACACCACACCAGAGCCTGTGGCTGCTGGCTAAAGCCACTTACACCACACCAGGGCCTTAGTTGCTATTGAGGCCACTTACACCACACCAGGGCCTGTGGCTGCTGGCTGAGGCCACCTACACCACACCAGGGCCTGTGGCTGCTGGCTGAGGCCAGTTACACCACACCAGGGCCTGTGGCTGCTGGCTGAGGCCACTTACACCATACCAGGGCCTGTGGCTGTTGGCTGAGGCCACTTACACCACACCAGGGCCTTAGTTGCTATTGAGGCCACTTACACCACACCAGGGCCTGTGGCTCTGGCTGAGGCCACTTACACCACACCAGGGCCTTATTTGCTATTCAGGCCACTTACACCACACCAGGGCCTGTGGCTGCTGGCTCAGGCCACTTACACCACACCAGGGCCTGTGGCTGCTAGCTGATGCCACCTACACCACACCAGGGCCTGAGTGACCGGCTGGGGCCACTTACACCACACCAGGGCCTGTGGCTCTTGGTCAGGCCACTCACATCACACCAGGCCCTGCTCTTCTGGCCGAGGCCATCTTCACCAAACCAGGCCCTGTGCTGCTAGCTGTGGCCATGTACAACACACCAGGCCCTGTGGCTCTTGCTCAGGCCACTCACATCACACCAGGCCCTGCGCTTCTGGCCGAGGCCACCTACACCACACCAGGGCCTTAGTTGCTATTGAGGCCAATTACACCACACAAGGGCATGTGGCTGCTGGCTGAGGCCACCTACTCCACACCAGGGCCTGTGGCTGCTGGCTGAGGCCACTTACACCACACCAGGGCCCTTTTGCTGCTGGCTGAGGCCACTTACACCACACCAGTGCCTGTGGCTTCTGGCTGAGGCGACTTACACCACACCAGGGCCTGTGGCTGCTGGCTGAGGCCACTTACACCACACCAAGGCCTGTGGCTCTTGCGCAGGCCACTCACATCACACCAGGCCCTGCGCTTCTGGCCGAGGCCATCTTCACCAAACCAGGCCCTGTGCTGCTTGCTGTGGCCATGTACAACACACCAGGCCCTGTGCTGGTTCCTGAGGCCATCTTCAACAATCCAGGGCCTGTGCTGTTGGATAAATGCCAAACTGAGCCTTTGGGTTAGGGTATTATGCAAACATGCAGGTATGGTTATAGGATTGTCTTCGTAACTTCAGGTACTTGCCACCTAATCACTTGAATCCATAAATTGAGACATTGTGCTGGAGCCAGCAGCTTACGGCCATACCACCCTGAGCACGCCCGACCTCGTCTGATCTCGGAAGCTAAGCAGGGCTGGGCTTGGTTAGTACTTGGATGGGAGACTCCCTGGGAATACCTGGTGCTGTAAGCCTTTCATTTTCATGTCATTGAACCGCTTTTGATCCAGAGAAGGGGTGTATTAAAAGACCAAAAGCAGCTGCCCATTAATAAGGGCACATTAATCACATTGCTTTTGGCTCTTTTCCAATGTCTTGTGCTGCTAGCTGATGCCACCTACACCACACCAGGGCCTGAGTGACCGGCTGGGGCCACTTACACCACATCAGGGGCTGTGGCTCTGGCTGAGGCCAGTTACACCACACCAGGGCCTGTGGGTTCTGGCTGAGGCGACTTACACCAAACCAGGGCCTGTGGCTGCTGGCTCAGGCCACTTACACCACACCAGGGCCTTAGTTGCTATTGAGGCCAATTACACAACACCATGGTCTGTGGCTCTTGCTCAGGCCACTTACACCACACCAGGGCCTGTGGCACTGGCTGAGGCCACTTACACCACACCAGGGCCTGTGGCTGCTGGCTGAGGCCACTTACACCATACCAGGGCCTGTGGCTGCTGGCTGAGGCCACCTACACCACACCAGGGCCTTAGTTGCTATTGAGGCCAATTACACCACACCAGGGTCTGTGGCTCTTGCTCAGGCCACTTACACCACACCAGGGCCTGTGGCACTGGCTGAGGCCACTTACACCACACCAGGGCCTGTGGCTGCTGGCTTAGGCCACCTACACCACACCAGGGCCTTAGTTGCTATTGAGGCAAATTACACCACACAAGGTCCTGTGGCTGCTGGCTGAGGCCACCTACACCACACCAGGACCTGTGGCTGCTGGCTGAGGCGACTTACACCACACCAGGGCCTGTGGCACTGGCTGAGGCCACTTACACCACATCAGGGCCTGTGGCTGCTGGCTGAGGCCACTTACACCACACAAGGGCTTGTGGCTGCTGGCTGAGGCGACTTACACCACACCAGGGCCTGTGGCTGCTGGCTGAGGCGACTTACACCACACCAGGGCCTGTGGCACTGGCTGAGGCCACTTACACCACACCAGGGCCTGTGGCTGCTGGCTGAGGCCACTTACACCACACCAGTGCCTGTGGCTTCTGGCTGAGGCGACTTACACCACACCAGGGCCTGTGGCTGCTGGCTGAGGCCACTTACACCACACCAAGGCCTGTGGCTCTTGCTCAGGCCACTCACATCACACCAGGCCCTGCGCTTCTGGCCGAGGCCATCTTCACCAAACCAGGCCCTGTGCTCCTTGCTGTGGCCATGTACAACACACCAGGCCCTGTGCTGGTTTCCTGAGGCCATCTTCAACAATCCAGGGCCTGTGCTGTTGGATAAATGCCAAACTGAGCCTTTGGGTTAGGGTATTATGCAAACATGCAGGTATGGTTATAGCATTGTCTTCGTAACTTCAGGTACTTGCCACCTAATCACTTGAATCCATAAATTGAGACATTGTGCTGGAGCCAGCAGCTTACGGCCATACCACCCTGAGCACGCCCGACCTCGTCTGATCTCGGAAGCTAAGCAGGGCTGGGCTTGGTTAGTACTTGGATGGGAGACTGCCTGGGAATACCTGTTGCTGTAAGCCTTTGATTTTCATGTCATTGAACCGCTTTTGATCCAGAGAAGGGGTGTATTAAAAGACCAAAAGCAGCTGCCCATTAATGAGGGCACATTAACGACACTGCTTTTGGCTCTTTTCCAATGTCTTGTGCTGCTAGCTGATGCAACCTACACCACACAAGGGCCTGAGTGACCGGCTGGGGCCACTTACACCACATCAGGGCCTGTGGCTCTGGCTGAGGCCACTTTCACCACACCAGGGCCTGTGGCTGCTGGCTGAGGCCACCTACACCACACCAGGGCATTAGTTGCTATTGAGGCCAATTACACCACACCAGGGTCTGTGGCTCTTGCTCAGGCCACTTACACCACACCAGGGCCTGTGGCTCTTGCTCAGGCCACTTACACCACACCAGGGCCTGTGGCTGCTGGCTGAGGCCACCTACACCACACCAGGGCATTAGTTGCTATTGAGGCCAATTACACCACACCAGGGTCTGTGGCTCTTGCTCAGGCCACTTACACCACACCAGGGCCTGTGGCTCTTGCTCAGGCCACTTACACCACACCAGGGCCTGTGGCTGCTTGCTGAGGCCACTTACACCACACCAGGGCCTGTGGCTTCTGGCTGAGGCCACTTACACCACACCAGGGCCTGTGGCTGGTGGCTGAGGCCAATTACACCACACCAGGGTCTGTGGCTCTTGCTCAGGCCACTTACACCACACCAGGGCCTGTGGCACTGGCTGAGGCCACTTACACCACACCAGGGCCTGTGGCTGCTGGCTGAGGCCACTTACACCACACCAGGGCCTGTGGCTGCTGGCTGAGGCCACTTACACCACACCAGGGCCTGTGGCTGCTGGCTGAGGCCACCTACACCACACCAGGGCCTGTGGCTGCTGGCTGAGGCGACTTACACCACACCAGGGCCCTTTTGCTGCTGGCTGAGGCCACTTACACCACACAAGGGCTTGTGGCTGCTGGCTGAGGCCACCTACACCACACCAGGGCCTGTGGCTGCTGGCTGAGGCCACCTACACCACACCAGGGCCTGTGGCTCTTGCTCAGGCCACTTACACCACACCAGGGCCTGTGGCTCTTCCTCAGGCCACTTACACCACACCAGGGCCTGTGGCTCTTGCTCAGGCCACTCATATCACACCAGGCCCTGTGCTTCTGACTGAGGCCATCTTCACCAAACCAGGCCCTGTGCTGCTTGCTGTGGCCATGTACAACACACCAGGCCCTGTGCTGTTTCCTGAGGCCATCTTCAACAATCCAGGGCCTGTGCTGTTGGATAAATGCCAAACTGAGCCTTTGGGTTAGGGTATTATGCAAACATGCAGGTATGGTTATAGGATTGTCTTCGTAACTTCAGGTACTTGCCACCTAATCACTTGAATCCATAAATTGAGACATTGTGCTGGGGCCCAGCAGCTTACGGCCATACCACCCTGAGCACGCCCGACCTCGTCTGATCTCGGAAGCTAAGCAGGGCTGGGCTTGGTTAGTACTTGGATGGGACACTGCCTGGGAATACCTGTTGCTGTAAGCCTTTCATTTTCATGTCATTGAACCGCTTTTGATCCAGAGAAGGGGTGTATTAAAAGACCAAAAGCAGCTGCCCATTAATAAGGGCACATTAATCACATTGCTTTTGGCTCTTTTCCAATGTCTTGTGCTGCTAGCTGATGCCACCTACACCACACCAGGGCCTGAGTGACCGGCTGGGGCCACTTACACCACATCAGGGGCTGTGGCTCTGGCTGAGGCCAGTTACACCACACCAGGGCCTGTGGGTTCTGGCTGAGGCGACTTACACCAAACCAGGGCCTGTGGCTGCTGGCTGAGGCCAATTACACCACACCATGGTCTGTGGCTCTTGCTCAGGCCACTTACACCACACCAGGGCCTGTGGCACTGGCTGAGGCCACTTACACCACACCAGGGCCTGTGGCTGCTGGCTGAGGCCACTTACACCACACCAGGGCCTGTGGCTGCTGGCTGAGGCCACTTACACCACACCAGGGCCTTAGTTGCTATTGAGGCCAATTACACCACACCATGGTCTGTGGCTCTTGCTCAGGCCACTTACACCACACCAGGGCCTGTGGCACTTGCTCAGGCCACTTACACCACACCAGGGCCTGTGGCTGCTGGCTGAGGCCACTTAGACCACACCAGGGCCTGTGGCACTGGCTGAGGCCACTTAGACCACACCAGGGCCTGTGGCTGCTGGCTGAGGCCACTCACACCACACCAGGGCCTGTGGCTGCTAGCTGAGGCCACTTACACCAAACCAGGGCCTGTGGCTGCTTGCTGAGGCCATCTTCACCAAACCAGGCCCTGTGCTGCTTGCTGTGGCCATGTAAAACACACCAGGTCCTGTGCTGGTTCTTGAGGCCATCTTCAACAATCCAGGGCCTGTGCTGTTGGATAAATGCCAAACTGAGCCTTTTGGTTAGGGTATTATGCAAACATGCAGGTATGGTTATAGGATTGTCTTCGTAACTTCAGGTACTTGCCACCTAATCACTTGAATCCATAAATTGAGACATTGTGCTGGGGCCAGCAGCTTACGGCCATACCACCCTGAGCACGCCTGACCTCGTCTGATCTCGGAAGCTAAGCAGGGCTGGGCTTGGTTAGTACTTGGATTGGAGACTGCCTGGGAATACCTGGTGCTGTAAGCCTTTCATTTTCATGTCATTGAACCGCTTTTGATCCAGAGAAGGGGTGTATTAAAAGACCAGAAGCAGCTCCCCATTAATGAGGGCACATTAACGACATTGCTTTTGGCTGTTTTCCAATGTCTTGTGCTGCTAGCTGATGCCACCTACACCACACCAGGGCCTGAGTGACCGGCTGGGGCCACTTACACCACATCAGGGCCTGTTGCTCTGGCTGAGGCCACTTACACCACACCAGGGCCTGTGGCTGCTGGCTGAGGCCACCTACACCACACCAGGGCCTTAGTTGCTATTGAGGCCAATTACACCACACCAGGGTATGTGGCTCTTGCTCAGGCCACTTACACCACACCAGGGCCTTAGTTGCTATTGAGGCCAATTACACCACACCAGGGCCTGTGGCTCTTGCTCAGGCCACTCACATCACACCAGGCCCTGCGCTTCTGGCCGAGGCCACCTACACCACACCAGGGCCTTAGTTGCTATTGAGGCCAATTACACCACACCAGGGCCTGTGGCACTGGCTGAGGCCACTTACACCACACCAGGGCCTGTGGCTGCTGGCTGAGGCCACTTACACCACACCAGGGCCTTATTTGCTATTGAGGCCACTTACACCACACCAGGGCCTGTGGCTCTTGCTCAGGCCACTCACATCACACCAGGCCCTGCGCTTCTGGCCGAGGCCATCTTCACCAATCCAGGCCCTGTGCTGCTTGCTGTGGCCATCTTCAACAATCCAGGGCCTGTGCTGTTGGATAAATGCCAAACTGAGCCTTTGGGTTAGGGTATTATGCAAACATGCAGGTATGGTTATAGGATTGTCTTCGTAACTTCAGGTACTTGCCACCTAATCACTTGAATCCATAAATTGAGACATTGTGCTGGGGCCAGCAGCTTACGGCCATACCACCCTGAGCACGCCCGACCTCGTCTGATCTCGGAAGCTAAGCAGGGCTGGGCTTGGTTAGTACTTGGATGGGAGACTGCCTGGGAATACCTGGTGCTGTAAGCCTTTCATTTTCATGTCATTGAACCGCTTTTGATCCAGAGAAGGGGTGTATTAAAAGACCAAAAGCAGCTGCCCATTAATGAGGGCACATTAACGACACTGCTTTTGGCTGTTTTCCAATGTCTTGTGCTGCTAGCTGATGCCACCTACACCACACCAGGGCCAGAGTGACCGGCTGGGGCCACTTACACCACATCAGGGCCTGTGGCTCTGGCTGAGGCCACTTACACCACACCAGGGCCTGTGGCTGCTGGCTGAGGCCAGTTACACCACACCAGAGCCTGTGGCTGCTGGCTAAAGCCACTTACACCACACCAGGGCCTTAGTTGCTATTGAGGCCACTTACACCACACCAGGGCCTGTGGCTGCTGGCTGAGGCCACCTACACCACACCAGGGCCTGTGGCTGCTGGCTGAGGCCAGTTACACCACACCAGGGCCTGTGGCTGCTGGCTGAGGCCACTTACACCATACCAGGGCCTGTGGCTGTTGGCTGAGGCCACTTACACCACACCAGGGCCTTAGTTGCTATTGAGGCCACTTACACCACACCAGGGCCTGTGGCTCTGGCTGAGGCCACTTACACCACACCAGGGCCTTATTTGCTATTCAGGCCACTTACACCACACCAGGGCCTGTGGCTGCTGGCTCAGGCCACTTACACCACACCAGGGCCTGTGGCTGCTAGCTGATGCCACCTACACCACACCAGGGCCTGAGTGACCGGCTGGGGCCACTTACACCACACCAGGGCCTGTGGCTCTTGGTCAGGCCACTCACATCACACCAGGCCCTGCTCTTCTGGCCGAGGCCATCTTCACCAAACCAGGCCCTGTGCTGCTAGCTGTGGCCATGTACAACACACCAGGCCCTGTGGCTCTTGCTCAGGCCACTCACATCACACCAGGCCCTGCGCTTCTGGCCGAGGCCACCTACACCACACCAGGGCCTTAGTTGCTATTGAGGCCAATTACACCACACAAGGGCATGTGGCTGCTGGCTGAGGCCACCTACTCCACACCAGGGCCTGTGGCTGCTGGCTGAGGCCACTTACACCACACCAGGGCCCTTTTGCTGCTGGCTGAGGCCACTTACACCACACCAGTGCCTGTGGCTTCTGGCTGAGGCGACTTACACCACACCAGGGCCTGTGGCTGCTGGCTGAGGCCACTTACACCACACCAAGGCCTGTGGCTCTTGCGCAGGCCACTCACATCACACCAGGCCCTGCGCTTCTGGCCGAGGCCATCTTCACCAAACCAGGCCCTGTGCTGCTTGCTGTGGCCATGTACAACACACCAGGCCCTGTGCTGGTTCCTGAGGCCATCTTCAACAATCCAGGGCCTGTGCTGTTGGATAAATGCCAAACTGAGCCTTTGGGTTAGGGTATTATGCAAACATGCAGGTATGGTTATAGGATTGTCTTCGTAACTTCAGGTACTTGCCACCTAATCACTTGAATCCATAAATTGAGACATTGTGCTGGAGCCAGCAGCTTACGGCCATACCACCCTGAGCACGCCCGACCTCGTCTGATCTCGGAAGCTAAGCAGGGCTGGGCTTGGTTAGTACTTGGATGGGAGACTGCCTGGGAATACCTGGTGCTGTAAGCCTTTCATTTTCATGTCATTGAACCGCTTTTGATCCAGAGAAGGGGTGTATTAAAAGACCAAAAGCAGCTGCCCATTAATAAGGGCACATTAATCACATTGCTTTTGGCTCTTTTCCAATGTCTTGTGCTGCTAGCTGATGCCACCTACACCACACCAGGGCCTGAGTGACCGGCTGGGGCCACTTACACCACATCAGGGGCTGTGGCTCTGGCTGAGGCCAGTTACACCACACCAGGGCCTGTGGGTTCTGGCTGAGGCGACTTACACCAAACCAGGGCCTGTGGCTGCTGGCTGAGGCCACTTACACCACACCAGGGCCTTAGTTGCTATTGAGGCCAATTACACAACACCATGGTCTGTGGCTCTTGCTCAGGCCACTTACACCACACCAGGGCCTGTGGCACTGGCTGAGGCCACTTACACCACACCAGGGCCTGTGGCTGCTGGCTGAGGCCACTTACACCACACCAGGGCCTGTGGCTGCTGGCTGAGGCCACTTACACCATACCAGGGCCTGTGGCTGCTGGCTGAGGCCACCTACACCACACCAGGGCCTTAGTTGCTATTGAGGCCAATTACACCACACCAGGGTCTGTGGCTCTTGCTCAGGCCACTTACACCACACCAGGGCCTGTGGCACTGGCTGAGGCCACTTACACCACACCAGGGCCTGTGGCTGCTGGCTTAGGCCACCTACACCACACCAGGGCCTTAGTTGCTATTGAGGCCAATTACACCACACAAGGTCCTGTGGCTGCTGGCTGAGGCCACCTACACCACACCAGGGCCTGTGGCTGCTGGCTGAGGCGACTTACACCACACCAGGGCCTGTGGCACTGGCTGAGGCCACTTACACCACATCAGGGCCTGTGGCTGCTGGCTGAGGCCACTTACACCACACAAGGGCTTGTGGCTGCTGGCTGAGGCCACCTACACCACACCAGGGCCTGTGGCTGCTGGCTGAGGCCACTTACACCACACCAGTGCCTGTGGCTTCTGGCTGAGGCGACTTACACCACACCAGGGCCTGTGGCTGCTGGCTGAGGCCACTTACACCACACCAAGGCCTGTGGCTCTTGCTCAGGCCACTCACATCACACCAGGCCCTGCGCTTCTGGCCGAGGCCATCTTCACCAAACCAGGCCCTGTGCTCCTTGCTGTGGCCATGTACAACACACCAGGCCCTGTGCTGGTTTCCTGAGGCCATCTTCAACAATCCAGGGCCTGTGCTGTTGGATAAATGCCAAACTGAGCCTTTGGGTTAGGGTATTATGCAAACATGCAGGTATGGTTATAGCATTGTCTTCGTAACTTCAGGTACTTGCCACCTAATCACTTGAATCCATAAATTGAGACATTGTGCTGGAGCCAGCAGCTTACGGCCATACCACCCTGAGCACGCCCGACCTCGTCTGATCTCGGAAGCTAAGCAGGGCTGGGCTTGGTTAGTACTTGGATGGGAGACTGCCTGGGAATACCTGGTGCTGTAAGCCTTTGATTTTCATGTCATTGAACCGCTTTTGATCCAGAGAAGGGGTGTATTAAAAGACCAAAAGCAGCTGCCCATTAATGAGGGCACATTAACGACACTGCTTTTGGCTCTTTTCCAATGTCTTGTGCTGCTAGCTGATGCAACCTACACCACACAAGGGCCTGAGTGACCGGCTGGGGCCACTTACACCACATCAGGGCCTGTGGCTCTGGCTGAGGCCACTTTCACCACACCAGGGCCTGTGGCTGCTGGCTGAGGCCACCTACACCACACCAGGGCATTAGTTGCTATTGAGGCCAATTACACCACACCAGGGTCTGTGGCTCTTGCTCAGGCCACTTACACCACACCAGGGCCTGTGGCTCTTGCTCAGGCCACTTACACCACACCAGGGCCTGTGGCTGCTGGCTGAGGCCACCTACACCACACCAGGGCATTAGTTGCTATTGAGGCCAATTACACCACACCAGGGTCTGTGGCTCTTGCTCAGGCCACTTACACCACACCAGGGCCTGTGGCTCTTGCTCAGGCCACTTACACCACACCAGGGCCTGTGGCTGCTGGCTGAGGCCACTTACACCACACCAGGGCCTTAGTTGCTATTGAGGCCAATTACACCACACCATGGTCTGTGGCTCTTGCTCAGGCCACTTACACCACACCAGGGCCTGTGGCACTGGCTGAGGCCACTTACACCACACCAGGGCCTGTGGCTGCTGGCTGAGGCCACTTACACCACACCAGGGCCTGTGGCTGCTGGCTGAGGCCACTTACACCACACCAGGGCCTTAGTTGCTATTGAGGCCAATTACACCACACCATGGTCTGTGGCTCTTGCTCAGGCCACTTACACCACACCAGGGCCTGTGGCACTGGCTGAGGCCACTTACACCACACCAGGGCCTGTGGCTGCTGGCTGAGGCCACTTACACCACACCAGGGCCTGTGGCTGCTGGCTGAGGCCACCTACACCACACCAGGGCCTGTGGCTGCTGGCTGAGGCGACTTACACCACACCAGGGCCCTTTTGCTGCTGGCTGAGGCCACTTACACCACACAAGGGCTTGTGGCTGCTGGCTGAGGCCACCTACACCACACCAGGGCCTGTGGCTGCTGGCTGAGGCCACCTACACCACACCAGGGCCTGTGGCTCTTGCTCAGGCCACTTACACCACACCAGGGCCTGTGGCTCTTCCTCAGGCCACTTACACCACACCAGGGCCTGTGGCTCTTGCTCAGGCCACTCATATCACACCAGGCCCTGTGCTTCTGACTGAGGCCATCTTCACCAAACCAGGCCCTGTGCTGCTTGCTGTGGCCATGTACAACACACCAGGCCCTGTGCTGTTTCCTGAGGCCATCTTCAACAATCCAGGGCCTGTGCTGTTGGATAAATGCCAAACTGAGCCTTTGGGTTAGGGTATTATGCAAACATGCAGGTATGGTTATAGGATTGTCTTCGTAACTTCAGGTACTTGCCACCTAATCACTTGAATCCATAAATTGAGACATTGTGCTGGGGCCCAGCAGCTTACGGCCATACCACCCTGAGCACGCCCGACCTCGTCTGATCTCGGAAGCTAAGCAGGGCTGGGCTTGGTTAGTACTTGGATGGGAGACTGCCTGGGAATACCTGTTGCTGTAAGCCTTTCATTTTCATGTCATTGAACCGCTTTTGATCCAGAGAAGGGGTGTATTAAAAGACCAAAAGCAGCTGCCCATTAATAAGGGCACATTAATCACATTGCTTTTGGCTCTTTTCCAATGTCTTGTGCTGCTAGCTGATGCCACCTACACCACACCAGGGCCTGAGTGACCGGCTGGGGCCACTTACACCACATCAGGGGCTGTGGCTCTGGCTGAGGCCAGTTACACCACACCAGGGCCTGTGGGTTCTGGCTGAGGCGACTTACACCAAACCAGGGCCTGTGGCTGCTGGCTGAGGCCACTTACACCACACCAGGGCCTTAGTTGCTATTGAGGCCAATTACACCACACCATGGTCTGTGGCTCTTGCTCAGGCCACTTACACCACACCAGGGCCTGTGGCACTGGCTGAGGCCACTTACACCACACCAGGGCCTGTGGCTGCTGGCTGAGGCCACTTACACCACACCAGGGCCTGTGGCTGCTGGCTGAGGCCACTTACACCACACCAGGGCCTTAGTTGCTATTGAGGCCAATTACACCACACCATGGTCTGTGGCTCTTGCTCAGGCCACTTACACCACACCAGGGCCTGTGGCACTGGCTGAGGCCACTTACACCACACCAGGGCCTGTGGCTGCTGGCTGAGGCCACTTACACCACACAAGGGCTTGTGGCTGCTGGCTGAGGCCACCTACACCACACCAGGGCCTGTGGCTCTTGCTCAGGCCACTTACACCACACCAGGGCCTGTGGCTCTTGCTCAGGCCACTTACACCACACCAGGGCCTGTGGCTCTTGCTCAGGCCACTCATATCACACCAGGGCCTGTGGCTGCTGGCTGAGGCCACTTACACCACACCAGGGCCTGTGGCTCTTGCTCAGGCCACTTACACCACACCAGGGCCTGTGGCACTGGCTGAGGCCACTTACACCACACCAGGGCCTGTGGCTGCTGGCTGAGGCCACTTACACCACACAAGGGCTTGTGGCTGCTGGCTGAGGCCACCTACACCACACCAGGGCCTGTGGCTCTTGCTCAGGCCACTTACACCACACCAGGGCCTGTGGCTCTTGCTCAGGCCACTTACACCACACCAGGGCCTGTGGCTTCTGGCTGAGGCGACTTACACCACACCAGGGCCTGTGGCTGCTGGCTGAGGCCACTTACACCACACCAGGGCCTGTGGCTCTTGCTCAGGCCACTCACATCACACCAGGCCCTGCGCTTCTGGCCGAGGCCATCTTCACCAAACCAGGCCCTGTGGCTCTTGCTCAGGCCACTTACACCACACCAGGGCCTGTGGCTCTGGCTTAGGCCACTTACACCACACCAGGGCCTGTGGCACTTGCTCAGGCCACTTACACCACACCAGGGCCTGTGGCTGCTGGCTGAGGCGACTTACACCACACCAGGGCCTGTGGCTCTTGCTCAGGCCACTTACACCACACCAGGGCCTGTGGCACTGGCTGAGGCCACTTAGACCACACCAGGGCCTGTGGCTGCTGGCTGAGGCCACTCACACCACACCAGGGCCTGTGGCTGCTAGCTGAGGCCACTTACACCAAACCAGGGCCTGTGGCTGCTTGCTGAGGCCATCTTCACCAAACCAGGCCCTGTGCTGCTTGCTGTGGCCATATAAAACACACCAGGTCCTGTGCTGGTTCTTGAGGCCATCTTCAACAATCCAGGGCCTGTGCTGTTGGATAAATGCCAAACTGAGCCTTTTGGTTAGGGTATTATGCAAACATGCAGGTATGGTTATAGGATTGTCTTCGTAACTTCAGGTACTTGCCACCTAATCACTTGAATCCATAAATTGAGACATTGTGCTGTGGCCAGCATCTTACGGCCATACCACCCTGAGCACGCCCGACCTCGTCTGATCTCGGAATTTAAGCAGGGCTGGGCTTGGTTAGTACTTGGATGGGAGACTGCCTGGGAATACCTCGTGCTGTAAGCCTTTGATTTTCATGTCATTGAACCGCTTTTGATCCAGAGAAGGGTTGTATTAAAAGACCAGAAGCAGCTCCCCATTAATGAGGGCACATTAACGACATTGCTTTTGGCTGTTTTCCAATGTCTTGTGCTGCTAGCTGATGCCACCTACACCACACCAGGGCCAGAGTGACCGGCTGGGGCCACTTACACCACATCAGGGCCTGTGGCTCTGGCTGAGGCCACTTACACCACACCAGGGCCTGTGGCTGCTGGCTGAGGCCAGTTACACCACACCAGAGCCTGTGGCTGCTGGCTAAAGCCACTTACACCACACCAGGGCCTTAGTTGCTATTGAGGCCACTTACACCACACCAGGGCCTGTGGCTGCTGGCTGAGGCCACCTACACCACACCAGGGCCTGTGGCTGCTGGCTGAGGCCAGTTACACCACACCAGGGCCTGTGGCTGCTGGCTGAGGCCACTTACACCATACCAGGGCCTGTGGCTGTTGGCTGAGGCCACTTACACCACACCAGGGCCTTAGTTGCTATTGAGGCCACTTACACCACACCAGGGCCTGTGGCTCTGGCTGAGGCCACTTACACCACACCAGGGCCTTATTTGCTATTCAGGCCACTTACACCACACCAGGGCCTGTGGCTGCTGGCTCAGGCCACTTACACCACACCAGGGCCTGTGGCTGCTAGCTGATGCCACCTACACCACACCAGGGCCTGAGTGACCGGCTGGGGCCACTTACACCACACCAGGGCCTGTGGCTCTTGGTCAGGCCACTCACATCACACCAGGCCCTGCTCTTCTGGCCGAGGCCATCTTCACCAAACCAGGCCCTGTGCTGCTAGCTGTGGCCATGTACAACACACCAGGCCCTGTGGCTCTTGCTCAGGCCACTCACATCACACCAGGCCCTGCGCTTCTGGCCGAGGCCACCTACACCACACCAGGGCCTTAGTTGCTATTGAGGCCAATTACACCACACAAGGGCATGTGGCTGCTGGCTGAGGCCACCTACTCCACACCAGGGCCTGTGGCTGCTGGCTGAGGCCACTTACACCACACCAGGGCCCTTTTGCTGCTGGCTGAGGCCACTTACACCACACCAGTGCCTGTGGCTTCTGGCTGAGGCGACTTACACCACACCAGGGCCTGTGGCTGCTGGCTGAGGCCACTTACACCACACCAAGGCCTGTGGCTCTTGCGCAGGCCACTCACATCACACCAGGCCCTGCGCTTCTGGCCGAGGCCATCTTCACCAAACCAGGCCCTGTGCTGCTTGCTGTGGCCATGTACAACACACCAGGCCCTGTGCTGGTTCCTGAGGCCATCTTCAACAATCCAGGGCCTGTGCTGTTGGATAAATGCCAAACTGAGCCTTTGGGTTAGGGTATTATGCAAACATGCAGGTATGGTTATAGGATTGTCTTCGTAACTTCAGGTACTTGCCACCTAATCACTTGAATCCATAAATTGAGACATTGTGCTGGAGCCAGCAGCTTACGGCCATACCACCCTGAGCACGCCCGACCTCGTCTGATCTCGGAAGCTAAGCAGGGCTGGGCTTGGTTAGTACTTGGATGGGAGACTGCCTGGGAATACCTGGTGCTGTAAGCCTTTCATTTTCATGTCATTGAACCGCTTTTGATCCAGAGAAGGGGTGTATTAAAAGACCAAAAGCAGCTGCCCATTAATAAGGGCACATTAATCACATTGCTTTTGGCTCTTTTCCAATGTCTTGTGCTGCTAGCTGATGCCACCTACACCACACCAGGGCCTGAGTGACCGGCTGGGGCCACTTACACCACATCAGGGGCTGTGGCTCTGGCTGAGGCCAGTTACACCACACCAGGGCCTGTGGGTTCTGGCTGAGGCGACTTACACCAAACCAGGGCCTGTGGCTGCTGGCTGAGGCCACTTACACCACACCAGGGCCTTAGTTGCTATTGAGGCCAATTACACAACACCATGGTCTGTGGCTCTTGCTCAGGCCACTTACACCACACCAGGGCCTGTGGCACTGGCTGAGGCCACTTACACCACACCAGGGCCTGTGGCTGCTGGCTGAGGCCACTTACACCACACCAGGGCCTGTGGCTGCTGGCTGAGGCCACTTACACCATACCAGGGCCTGTGGCTGCTGGCTGAGGCCACCTACACCACACCAGGGCCTTAGTTGCTATTGAGGCCAATTACACCACACCAGGGTCTGTGGCTCTTGCTCAGGCCACTTACACCACACCAGGGCCTGTGGCACTGGCTGAGGCCACTTACACCACACCAGGGCCTGTGGCTGCTGGCTTAGGCCACCTACACCACACCAGGGCCTTAGTTGCTATTGAGGCCAATTACACCACACAAGGTCCTGTGGCTGCTGGCTGAGGCCACCTACACCACACCAGGGCCTGTGGCTGCTGGCTGAGGCGACTTACACCACACCAGGGCCTGTGGCACTGGCTGAGGCCACTTACACCACATCAGGGCCTGTGGCTGCTGGCTGAGGCCACTTACACCACACAAGGGCTTGTGGCTGCTGGCTGAGGCCACCTACACCACACCAGGGCCTGTGGCTGCTGGCTGAGGCCACTTACACCACACCAGTGCCTGTGGCTTCTGGCTGAGGCGACTTACACCACACCAGGGCCTGTGGCTGCTGGCTGAGGCCACTTACACCACACCAAGGCCTGTGGCTCTTGCTCAGGCCACTCACATCACACCAGGCCCTGCGCTTCTGGCCGAGGCCATCTTCACCAAACCAGGCCCTGTGCTCCTTGCTGTGGCCATGTACAACACACCAGGCCCTGTGCTGGTTTCCTGAGGCCATCTTCAACAATCCAGGGCCTGTGCTGTTGGATAAATGCCAAACTGAGCCTTTGGGTTAGGGTATTATGCAAACATGCAGGTATGGTTATAGCATTGTCTTCGTAACTTCAGGTACTTGCCACCTAATCACTTGAATCCATAAATTGAGACATTGTGCTGGAGCCAGCAGCTTACGGCCATACCACCCTGAGCACGCCCGACCTCGTCTGATCTCGGAAGCTAAGCAGGGCTGGGCTTGGTTAGTACTTGGATGGGAGACTGCCTGGGAATACCTGGTGCTGTAAGCCTTTGATTTTCATGTCATTGAACCGCTTTTGATCCAGAGAAGGGGTGTATTAAAAGACCAAAAGCAGCTGCCCATTAATGAGGGCACATTAACGACACTGCTTTTGGCTCTTTTCCAATGTCTTGTGCTGCTAGCTGATGCAACCTACACCACACAAGGGCCTGAGTGACCGGCTGGGGCCACTTACACCACATCAGGGCCTGTGGCTCTGGCTGAGGCCACTTTCACCACACCAGGGCCTGTGGCTGCTGGCTGAGGCCACCTACACCACACCAGGGCATTAGTTGCTATTGAGGCCAATTACACCACACCAGGGTCTGTGGCTCTTGCTCAGGCCACTTACACCACACCAGGGCCTGTGGCTCTTGCTCAGGCCACTTACACCACACCAGGGCCTGTGGCTGCTGGCTGAGGCCACCTACACCACACCAGGGCATTAGTTGCTATTGAGGCCAATTACACCACACCAGGGTCTGTGGCTCTTGCTCAGGCCACTTACACCACACCAGGGCCTGTGGCTCTTGCTCAGGCCACTTACACCACACCAGGGCCTGTGGCTGCTGGCTGAGGCCACTTACACCACACCAGGGCCTTAGTTGCTATTGAGGCCAATTACACCACACCATGGTCTGTGGCTCTTGCTCAGGCCACTTACACCACACCAGGGCCTGTGGCACTGGCTGAGGCCACTTACACCACACCAGGGCCTGTGGCTGCTGGCTGAGGCCACTTACACCACACCAGGGCCTGTGGCTGCTGGCTGAGGCCACTTACACCACACCAGGGCCTTAGTTGCTATTGAGGCCAATTACACCACACCATGGTCTGTGGCTCTTGCTCAGGCCACTTACACCACACCAGGGCCTGTGGCACTGGCTGAGGCCACTTACACCACACCAGGGCCTGTGGCTGCTGGCTGAGGCCACTTACACCACACCAGGGCCTGTGGCTGCTGGCTGAGGCCACCTACACCACACCAGGGCCTGTGGCTGCTGGCTGAGGCGACTTACACCACACCAGGGCCCTTTTGCTGCTGGCTGAGGCCACTTACACCACACAAGGGCTTGTGGCTGCTGGCTGAGGCCACCTACACCACACCAGGGCCTGTGGCTGCTGGCTGAGGCCACCTACACCACACCAGGGCCTGTGGCTCTTGCTCAGGCCACTTACACCACACCAGGGCCTGTGGCTCTTCCTCAGGCCACTCACACCACACCAGGGCCTGTGGCTCTTGCTCAGGCCACTCATATCACACCAGGCCCTGTGCTTCTGACTGAGGCCATCTTCACCAAACCAGGCCCTGTGCTGCTTGCTGTGGCCATGTACAACACACCAGGCCCTGTGCTGTTTCCTGAGGCCATCTTCAACAATCCAGGGCCTGTGCTGTTGGATAAATGCCAAACTGAGCCTTTGGGTTAGGGTATTATGCAAACATGCAGGTATGGTTATAGGATTGTCTTCGTAACTTCAGGTACTTGCCACCTAATCACTTGAATCCATAAATTGAGACATTGTGCTGGGGCCCAGCAGCTTACGGCCATACCACCCTGAGCACGCCCGACCTCGTCTGATCTCGGAAGCTAAGCAGGGCTGGGCTTGGTTAGTACTTGGATGGGAGACTGCCTGGGAATACCTGTTGCTGTAAGCCTTTCCTTTTCATGTCATTGAACCGCTTTTGATCCAGAGAAGGGGTGTATTAAAAGACCAAAAGCAGCTGCCCATTAATAAGGGCACATTAATCACATTGCTTTTGGCTCTTTTCCAATGTCTTGTGCTGCTAGCTGATGCCACCTACACCACACCAGGGCCTGAGTGACCGGCTGGGGCCACTTACACCACATCAGGGGCTGTGGCTCTGGCTGAGGCCAGTTACACCACACCAGGGCCTGTGGGTTCTGGCTGAGGCGACTTACACCAAACCAGGGCCTGTGGCTGCTGGCTGAGGCCACTTACACCACACCAGGGCCTTAGTTGCTATTGAGGCCAATTACACCACACCATGGTCTGTGGCTCTTGCTCAGGCCACTTACACCACACCAGGGCCTGTGGCACTGGCTGAGGCCACTTACACCACACCAGGGCCTGTGGCTGCTGGCTGAGGCCACTTACACCACACCAGGGCCTGTGGCTGCTGGCTGAGGCCACTTACACCACACCAGGGCCTTAGTTGCTATTGAGGCCAATTACACCACACCATGGTCTGTGGCTCTTGCTCAGGCCACTTACACCACACCAGGGCCTGTGGCACTGGCTGAGGCCACTTACACCACACCAGGGCCTGTGGCTGCTGGCTGAGGCCACTTACACCACACAAGGGCTTGTGGCTGCTGGCTGAGGCCACCTACACCACACCAGGGCCTGTGGCTCTTGCTCAGGCCACTTACACCACACCAGGGCCTGTGGCTCTTGCTCAGGCCACTTACACCACACCAGGGCCTGTGGCTCTTGCTCAGGCCACTCATATCACACCAGGCCCTGTGCTTCTGGCTGAGGCCACTTACACCACACCAGGGCCTGTGGCTTCTGGCTGAGGCGACTTACACCACACCAGGGCCTGTGGCTGCTGGCTGAGGCCACTTACACCACACCAGGGCCTGTGGCTCTTGCTCAGGCCACTCACATCACACCAGGCCCTGCGCTTCTGGCCGAGGCCATCTTCACCAAACCAGGCCCTGTGGCTCTTGCTCAGGCCACTTACACCACACCAGGGCCTGTGGCTCTGGCTTAGGCCACTTACACCACACCAGGGCCTGTGGCACTTGCTCAGGCCACTTACACCACACCAGGGCCTGTGGCTGCTGGCTGAGGCGACTTACACCACACCAGGGCCTGTGGCTCTTGCTCAGGCCACTTACACCACACCAGGGCCTGTGGCACTGGCTGAGGCCACTTAGACCACACCAGGGCCTGTGGCTGCTGGCTGAGGCCACTCACACCACACCAGGGCCTGTGGCTGCTAGCTGAGGCCACTTACACCAAACCAGGGCCTGTGGCTGCTTGCTGAGGCCATCTTCACCAAACCAGGCCCTGTGCTGCTTGCTGTGGCCATATAAAACACACCAGGTCCTGTGCTGGTTCTTGAGGCCATCTTCAACAATCCAGGGCCTGTGCTGTTGGATAAATGCCAAACTGAGCCTTTTGGTTAGGGTATTATGCAAACATGCAGGTATGGTTATAGGATTGTCTTCGTAACTTCAGGTACTTGCCACCTAATCACTTGAATCCATAAATTGAGACATTGTGCTGTGGCCAGCATCTTACGGCCATACCACCCTGAGCACGCCCGACCTCGTCTGATCTCGGAATTTAAGCAGGGCTGGGCTTGGTTAGTACTTGGATGGGAGACTGCCTGGGAATACCTCGTGCTGTAAGCCTTTGATTTTCATGTCATTGAACCGCTTTTGATCCAGAGAAGGGTTGTATTAAAAGACCAGAAGCAGCTCCCCATTAATGAGGGCACATTAACGACATTGCTTTTGGCTGTTTTCCAATGTCTTGTGCTGCTAGCTGATGCCACCTACACCACACCAGGGCCTGAGTGACCGGCTGGGGCCACTTACACCACATCAGGGCCTGTTGCTCTGGCTGAGGCCACTTACACCACACCAGGGCCTGTGGCTGCTGGCTGAGGCCACCTACACCACACCAGGGCCTTAGTTGCTATTGAGGCCAATTACACCACACCAGGGTATGTGGCTCTTGCTCAGGCCACTTACACCACACCAGGGCCTTAGTTGCTATTGAGGCCAATTACACCACACCAGGGCCTGTGGCTCTTGCTCAGGCCACTCACATCACACCAGGCCCTGCGCTTCTGGCCGAGGCCACCTACACCACACCAGGGCCTTAGTTGCTATTGAGGCCAATTACACCACACAAGGGCATGTGGCTGCTGGCTGAGGCCACCTACTCCACACCAGGGCCTGTGGCTGCTGGCTGAGGCCACTTACACCACACCAGGGCCCTTTTGCTGCTGGCTGAGGCCACTTACACCACACCAGTGCCTGTGGCTTCTGGCTGAGGCGACTTACACCACACCAGGGCCTGTGGCTGCTGGCTGAGGCCACTTACACCACACCAAGGCCTGTGGCTCTTGCGCAGGCCACTCACATCACACCAGGCCCTGCGCTTCTGGCCGAGGCCATCTTCACCAAACCAGGCCCTGTGCTGCTTGCTGTGGCCATGTACAACACACCAGGCCCTGTGCTGGTTCCTGAGGCCATCTTCAACAATCCAGGGCCTGTGCTGTTGGATAAATGCCAAACTGAGCCTTTGGGTTAGGGTATTATGCAAACATGCAGGTATGGTTATAGGATTGTCTTCGTAACTTCAGGTACTTGCCACCTAATCACTTGAATCCATAAATTGAGACATTGTGCTGGAGCCAGCAGCTTACGGCCATACCACCCTGAGCACGCCCGACCTCGTCTGATCTCGGAAGCTAAGCAGGGCTGGGCTTGGTTAGTACTTGGATGGGAGACTGCCTGGGAATACCTGGTGCTGTAAGCCTTTCATTTTCATGTCATTGAACCGCTTTTGATCCAGAGAAGGGGTGTATTAAAAGACCAAAAGCAGCTGCCCATTAATAAGGGCACATTAATCACATTGCTTTTGGCTCTTTTCCAATGTCTTGTGCTGCTAGCTGATGCCACCTACACCACACCAGGGCCTGAGTGACCGGCTGGGGCCACTTACACCACATCAGGGGCTGTGGCTCTGGCTGAGGCCAGTTACACCACACCAGGGCCTGTGGGTTCTGGCTGAGGCGACTTACACCAAACCAGGGCCTGTGGCTGCTGGCTGAGGCCACTTACACCACACCAGGGCCTTAGTTGCTATTGAGGCCAATTACACAACACCATGGTCTGTGGCTCTTGCTCAGGCCACTTACACCACACCAGGGCCTGTGGCACTGGCTGAGGCCACTTACACCACACCAGGGCCTGTGGCTGCTGGCTGAGGCCACTTACACCACACCAGGGCCTGTGGCTGCTGGCTGAGGCCACTTACACCACACCAGGGCCTTAGTTGCTATTGAGGCCAATTACACCACACCATGGTCTGTGGCTCTTGCTCAGGCCACTTACACCACACCAGGGCCTGTGGCACTGGCTGAGGCCACTTACACCACACCAGGGCCTGTGGCTGCTGGCTGAGGCCACTTACACCACACAAGGGCTTGTGGCTGCTGGCTGAGGCCACCTACACCACACCAGGGCCTGTGGCTCTTGCTCAGGCCACTTACACCACACCAGGGCCTGTGGCTCTTGCTCAGGCCACTTACACCACACCAGGGCCTGTGGCTCTTGCTCAGGCCACTCATATCACACCAGGCCCTGTGCTTCTGGCTGAGGCCACTTACACCACACCAGGGCCTGTGGCTGCTGGCTGAGGCCATCTACACCACACCAGGGCCTGTGGCTTCTGGCTGAGGTGACTTACACCACACCAGGGCCTGTGGCTGCTGGCTGAGGCCACTTACACCACACCAGGGCCTGTGGCTCTTGCTCAGGCCACTCACATCACACCAGGCCCTGCGCTTCTGGCCGAGGCCATCTTCACCAAACCAGGCCCTGTGGCTCTTGCTCAGGCCACTTACACCACACCAGGGCCTGTGGCTCTGGCTTAGGCCACTTACACCACACCAGGGCCTGTGGCACTTGCTCAGGCCACTTACACCACACCAGGGCCTGTGGCTGCTGGCTGAGGCCACTTACACCACACCAGGGCCTGTGGCTCTTGCTCAGGCCACTTACACCACACCAGGGCCTGTGGCACTGGCTGAGGCCACTTAGACCACACCAGGGCCTGTGGCTGCTGGCTGAGGCCACTCACACCACACCAGGGCCTGTGGCTGCTAGCTGAGGCCACTTACACCAAACCAGGGCCTGTGGCTGCTTGCTGAGGCCATCTTCACCAAACCAGGCCCTGTGCTGCTTGCTGTGGCCATGTAAAACACACCAGGTCCTGTGCTGGTTCTTGAGGCCATCTTCAACAATCCAGGGCCTGTGCTGTTGGATAAATGCCAAACTGAGCCTTTTGGTTAGGGTATTATGCAAACATGCAGGTATGGTTATAGGATTGTCTTCGTAACTTCAGGTACTTGCCACCTAATCACTTGAATCCATAAATTGAGACATTGTGCTGGGACCAGCAGCTTACGGCCATACCACCCTGAGCACGCCTGACCTCGTCTGATCTCGGAAGCTAAGCAGGGCTGGGCTTGGTTAGTACTTGGATGGGAGACTGCCTGGGAATACCTGGTGCTGTAAGCCTTTCATTTTCATGTCATTGAACCGCTTTTGATCCAGAGAAGGGGTGTATTAAAAGACCAGAAGCAGCTCCCCATTAATGAGGGCACATTAACGACATTGCTTTTGGCTGTTTTCCAATGTCTTGTGCTGCTAGCTGATGCCACCTACACCACACCAGGGCCTGAGTGACCGGCTGGGGCCACTTACACCACATCAGGGCCTGTTGCTCTGGCTGAGGCCACTTACACCACACCAGGGCCTGTGGCTGCTGGCTGAGGCCACCTAAACCACACCAGGGCCTTAGTTGCTATTGAGGCCAATTACACCACACCAGGGTATGTGGCTCTTGCTCAGGCCACTTACACCACACCAGGGCCTTAGTTGCTATTGAGGCCAATTACACCACACCAGGGCCTGTGGCTCTTGCTCAGGCCACTCACATCACACCAGGCCCTGCGCTTCTGGCCGAGGCCACCTACACCACACCAGGGCCTTAGTTGCTATTGAGGCCAATTACACCACACCAGGGCCTGTGGCACTGGCTGAGGCCACTTACACCACACCAGGGCCTGTGGCTGCTGGCTGAGGCCACTTACACCACACCAGGGCCTTATTTGCTATTGAGGCCACTTACACCACACCAGGGCCTGTGGCTCTTGCTCAGGCCACTCACATCACACCAGGCCCTGCGCTTCTGGCCGAGGCCATCTTCACCAATCCAGGCCCTGTGCTGCTTGCTGTGGCCATCTTCAACAATCCAGGGCCTGTGCTGTTGGATAAATGCCAAACTGAGCCTTTGGGTTAGGGTATTATGCAAACATGCAGGTATGGTTATAGGATTGTCTTCGTAACTTCAGGTACTTGCCACCTAATCACTTGAATCCATAAATTGAGACATTGTGCTGGGGCCAGCAGCTTACGGCCATACCACCCTGAGCACGCCCGACCTCGTCTGATCTCGGAAGCTAAGCAGGGCTGGGCTTGGTTAGTACTTGGATGGGAGACTGCCTGGGAATACCTGGTGCTGTAAGCCTTTCATTTTCATGTCATTGAACCGCTTTTGATCCAGAGAAGGGGTGTATTAAAAGACCAAAAGCAGCTGCCCATTAATGAGGGCACATTAACGACACTGCTTTTGGCTGTTTTCCAATGTCTTGTGCTGCTAGCTGATGCCACCTACACCACACCAGGGCCAGAGTGACCGGCTGGGGCCACTTACACCACATCAGGGCCTGTGGCTCTGGCTGAGGCCACTTACACCACACCAGGGCCTGTGGCTGCTGGCTTAGGCCACCTACACCACACCAGGGCCTTAGTTGCTATTGAGGCCAATTACACCACACCAGGGCCTGTGGCTGCTGGCTGAGGCCACCTACACCACACCAGGGCCTGTGGCTGCTGGCTGAGGCCACTTACACCACACCAGGGCCCTTTTGCTGCTGGCTGAGGCCACTTACACCACACCAGTGCCTGTGGCTTCTGGCTGAGGCGACTTACACCACACCAGGGCCTGTGGCTGCTGGCTGAGGCCACTTACACCACACCAGGGCCTGTGGCTGCTGGCTGAGGCCACCTACACCACACCAGGGCATTAGTTGCTATTGAGGCCACTTACACCACACCAGGGCCTGTGGCTCTTGCTCAGGCCACTTACACCACACCAGGGCCTGTGGCTGCTGGCTGAGGCCACTTACACCACACCAGGGCCTGTGGCTGCTGGCTGAGGCCACCTACACCACACCAGGGCCTGTGGCTGCTGGCTGAGGCCACCTACACCACACCAGGGCCTGTGGCTGCTGGCTGAGGCCACTTACACCACACCAGTGCCTGTGGCTTATGGCTGAGGCGACTTACACCACACCAGGGCCTGTGGCTGCTGGCTGAGGCCACTTACACCACACCAAGGCCTGTGGCTCTTGCTCAGGCCACTCACATCACACCAGGCCCTGCGCTTCTGGCCGAGGCCATCTTCACCAAACCAGGCCCTGTGCTCCTTGCTGTGGCCATGTACAACACACCAGGCCCTGTGCTTGTTCCTGAGGCCATCTTCAACAATCCAGGGCCTGTGCTGTTGGATAAATGCCAAACTGAGCCTTTGAGTTAGGGTATTATGCAAACATGCAGGTATGGTTATAGCATTGTCTTCGTAACTTCAGGTACTTGCCACCTAATCACTTGAATCCATAAATTGAGACATTGTGCTGGGGCCAGCAGCTTACGGCCATACCACCCTGAGTCCGCCCGACCTCGTCTGATCTCGGAAGCTAAGCAGGGCTGGGCTTGGTTAGTACTTGGATGGGAGACTGCCTGGGAATACCTGGTGCTGTAAGCCTTTGATTTTCATGTCATTGAACCGCTTTTGATCCAGAGAAGGGGTGTATTAAAAGACCAAAAGCAGCTGCCCATTAATGAGGGCACATTAACGACACTGCTTTTGGCTCTTTTCCAATGTCTTGTGCTGCTAGCTGATGCAACCTACACCACACAAGGGCCTGAGTGACCGGCTGGGGCCACTTACACCACATCAGGGCCTGTGGCTCTGGCTGAGGCCACTTTCACCACACCAGGGCCTGTGGCTGCTGGCTGAGGCCACCTACACCACACCAGGGCATTAGTTGCTATTGAGGCCAATTACACCACACCAGGGTCTGTGGCTCTTGCTCAGGCCACTTACACCACACCAGGGCCTGTGGCTCTTGCTCAGGCCACTTACACCACACCAGGGCCTGTGGCTGCTGGCTGAGGCCACCTACACCACGCCAGGGCATTAGTTGCTATTGAGGCCAATTACACCACACCAGGGTCTGTGGCTCTTGCTCAGGCCACTTACACCACACCAGGGCCTTTGGCTCTTGCTCAGGCCACTTACACCACACCAGGGCCTGTGGCTGCTGGCTGAGGCCACTTACACCACACCAGGGCCTGTGGCTGCTGGCTGAGGCCACTTACACCACACCAGGGCCTGTGGCTGGTGGCTGAGGCCACCTACACCACACCAGGGCCTGTGGCTGCTGGCTGAGGCGACTTACACCACACCAGGGCCCTTTTGCTGCTGGCTGAGGCCACTTACACCACACCAGTGCCTGTGGCTTCTGTCTGAGGCGACTTACACCACACCAGGGCCTGTGGCTGCTGGCTGAGGCCAATTACACCACACCAGGGTCTGTGGCTCTTGCTCAGGCCACTTACACCACACCAGGGCCTGTGGCACTGGCTGAGGCCACTTACACCACACCAGGGCCTGTGGCTGCTGGCTGAGGCCACTTACACCACACCAGGGCCTGTGGCTGCTGGCTGAGGCGACTTACACCACACCAGGGCCTGTGGCTGCTGGCTGAGGCCACCTACACCACACCAGGGCCTGTGGCTGCTGGCTGAGGCCACTTACACCACACCAGGGCCTGTGGCTCTTGCTCAGGCCACTCACATCACACCAGGCCCTGCGCTTCTGGCCGAGGCCATCTTCACCAAACCAGGCCCTGTGGCTCTTGCTCAGGCCACTTACACCACACCAGGGCCTGTGGCTCTGGCTTAGGCCACTTACACCACACCAGGGCCTGTGGCACTTGCTCAGGCCACTTACACCACACCAGGGCCTGTGGCTGCTGGCTGAGGCCACTTACACCACACCAGGGCCTGTGGCTCTTGCTCAGGCCACTTACACCACACCAGGGCCTGTGGCACTGGCTGAGGCCACTTAGACCACACCAGGGCCTGTGGCTGCTGGCTGAGGCCACTCACACCACACCAGGGCCTGTGGCTGCTAGCTGAGGCCACTTACACCAAACCAGGGCCTGTGGCTGCTTGCTGAGGCCATCTTCACCAAACCAGGCCCTGTGCTGCTTGCTGTGGCCATGTAAAACACACCAGGTCCTGTGCTGGTTCTTGAGGCCATCTTCAACAATCCAGGGCCTGTGCTGTTGGATAAATGCCAAACTGAGCCTTTTGGTTAGGGTATTATGCAAACATGCAGGTATGGTTATAGGATTGTCTTCGTAACTTCAGGTACTTGCCACCTAATCACTTGAATCCATAAATTGAGACATTGTGCTGGGACCAGCAGCTTACGGCCATACCACCCTGAGCACGCCTGACCTCGTCTGATCTCGGAAGCTAAGCAGGGCTGGTCTTGGTTAGTACTTGGATGGGAGACTGCCTGGGAATACCTGGTGCTGTAAGCCTTTCATTTTCATGTCATTGAACCGCTTTTGATCCAGAGAAGGGGTGTATTAAAAGACCAAAAGCATCTGCCCATTAATGAGGGCACATTAACGACATTGCTTTTGGCTCTTTTCCAATGTCTTGTGCTGCTAGCTGATGCAACCTACACCACACAAGGGCCTGAGGGACCGGCTGGGGCCACTTACACCACATCAGGGCCTGTGGCTGCTGGCTGAGGCCACTTACACCACACCAGGGCCTGTGGCTGCTGGCTGAGGCCACCTACACCACACCAGGGCCTTAGTTGCTATTGAGGCCAATTACACCACACCAGGGTCTGTGGCTCTTGCTCAGGCCACTTACACCACACCAGGGCCTGTGGCACTGGCTGAGGCCACTTACACCACACCAGGGCCTGTGGCTGCTGGCTTAGGCCACCTACACCACACCAGGGCCTTAGTTGCTATTGAGGCCAATTACACCACACAAGGGCCTGTGGCTGCTGGCTGAGGCCACCTACACCACACCAGGGCCTGTGGCTGCTGGCTGAGGCCACTTACACCACACCAGGGCCCTTTTGCTGCTGGCTGAGGCCACTTACACCACACCAGTGTCTGTGGCTTCTGGCTGAGGCGACTTACACCACACCAGGGCCTGTGGCTGCTGGCTGAGGCCACTTACACCACACCAGGGCCTGTGGCTGCTGGCTGAGGCCACCTACACCACACCAGGGCATTAGTTGCTATTGAGGCCAATTACACCACACCAGGGCCTGTGGCTGCTGGCTGAGGCCACTTACACCACACCAAGGCCTGTGGCTCTTGCTCAGGCCACTCACATCACACCAGGCCCTGCGCTTCTGGCCGAGGCCATCTTCACCAAACCAGGCCCTGTGCTCCTTGCTGTGGCCATGTACAACACACCAGGCCCTGTGCTGGTTCCTGAGGCCATCTTCAACAATCCAGGGCCTGTGCTGTTGGATAAATGCCAAACTGAGCCTTTGAGTTAGGGTATTATGCAAACATGCAGGTATGGTTATAGCATTGTCTTCGTAACTTCAGGTACTTGCCACCTAATCACTTGAATCCATAAATTGAGACATTGTGCTGGAGCCAGCAGCTTACGGCCATACCACCCTGAGCACGCCCGACCTCGTCTGATCTCGGAAGCTAAGCAGGGCTGGGCTTGGTTAGTACTTGGATGGGAGACTGCCTGGGAATACCTGGTGCTGTAAGCCTTTCATTTTCATGTCATTGAACCGCTTTTGATCCAGAGAAGGGGTGTATTAAAAGACCAAAAGCAGCTGCCCATTAATAAGGGCACATTAATCACATTGCTTTTGGCTCTTTTCCAATGTCTTGTGCTGCTAGCTGATGCCACCTACACCACACCAGGGCCTGAGTGACCGGCTGGGGCCACTTACACCACATCAGGGGCTGTGGCTCTGGCTGAGGCCAGTTACACCACACCAGGGCCTGTGGGTTCTGGCTGAGGCGACTTACACCAAACCAGGGCCTGTGGCTGCTGGCTGAGGCCACTTACACCACACCAGGGCCTTAGTTGCTATTGAGGCCAATTACACAACACCATGGTCTGTGGCTCTTGCTCAGGCCACTTACACCACACCAGGGCCTGTGGCACTGGCTGAGGCCACTTACACCACACCAGGGCCTGTGGCTGCTGGCTGAGGCCACTTACACCACACCAGGGCCTGTGGCTGCTGGCTGAGGCCACTTACACCACACCAGGGCCTTAGTTGCTATTGAGGCCAATTACACCACACCATGGTCTGTGGCTCTTGCTCAGGCCACTTACACCACACCAGGGCCTGTGGCACTGGCTGAGGCCACTTACACCACACCAGGGCCTGTGGCTGCTGGCTGAGGCCACTTACACCACACAAGGGCTTGTGGCTGCTGGCTGAGGCCACCTACACCACACCAGGGCCTGTGGCTCTTGCTCAGGCCACTTACACCACACCAGGGCCTGTGGCTCTTGCTCAGGCCACTTACACCACACCAGGGCCTGTGGCTCTTGCTCAGGCCACTCATATCACACCAGGCCCTGTGCTTCTGGCTGAGGCCACTTACACCACACCAGGGCCTGTGGCTGCTGGCTGAGGCCATCTACACCACACCAGGGCCTGTGGCTTCTGGCTGAGGTGACTTACACCACACCAGGGCCTGTGGCTGCTGGCTGAGGCCACTTACACCACACCAGGGCCTGTGGCTCTTGCTCAGGCCACTCACATCACACCAGGCCCTGCGCTTCTGGCCGAGGCCATCTTCACCAAACCAGGCCCTGTGGCTCTTGCTCAGGCCACTTACACCACACCAGGGCCTGTGGCTCTGGCTTAGGCCACTTACACCACACCAGGGCCTGTGGCACTTGCTCAGGCCACTTACACCACACCAGGGCCTGTGGCTGCTGGCTGAGGCCACTTACACCACACCAGGGCCTGTGGCTCTTGCTCAGGCCACTTACACCACACCAGGGCCTGTGGCACTGGCTGAGGCCACTTAGACCACACCAGGGCCTGTGGCTGCTGGCTGAGGCCACTCACACCACACCAGGGCCTGTGGCTGCTAGCTGAGGCCACTTACACCAAACCAGGGCCTGTGGCTGCTTGCTGAGGCCATCTTCACCAAACCAGGCCCTGTGCTGCTTGCTGTGGCCATGTAAAACACACCAGGTCCTGTGCTGGTTCTTGAGGCCATCTTCAACAATCCAGGGCCTGTGCTGTTGGATAAATGCCAAACTGAGCCTTTTGGTTAGGGTATTATGCAAACATGCAGGTATGGTTATAGGATTGTCTTCGTAACTTCAGGTACTTGCCACCTAATCGCTTGAATCCATAAATTGAGACATTGTGCTGGGACCAGCAGCTTACGGCCATACCACCCTGAGCACGCCTGACCTCGTCTGATCTCGGAAGCTAAGCAGGGCTGGGCTTGGTTAGTACTTGGATGGGAGACTGCCTGGGAATACCTGGTGCTGTAAGCCTTTCATTTTCATGTCATTGAACCGCTTTTGATCCAGAGAAGGGGTGTATTAAAAGACCAGAAGCAGCTCCCCATTAATGAGGGCACATTAACGACATTGCTTTTGGCTGTTTTCCAATGTCTTGTGCTGCTAGCTGATGCCACCTACACCACACCAGGGCCTGAGTGACCGGCTGGGGCCACTTACACCACATCAGGGCCTGTTGCTCTGGCTGAGGCCACTTACACCACACCAGGGCCTGTGGCTGCTGGCTGAGGCCACCTACACCACACCAGGGCCTTAGTTGCTATTGAGGCCAATTACACCACACCAGGGTATGTGGCTCTTGCTCAGGCCACTTACACCACACCAGGGCCTTAGTTGCTATTGAGGCCAATTACACCACACCAGGGCCTGTGGCTCTTGCTCAGGCCACTCACATCACACCAGGCCCTGCGCTTCTGGCCGAGGCCACCTACACCACACCAGGGCCTTAGTTGCTATTGAGGCCAATTACACCACACCAGGGCCTGTGGCACTGGCTGAGGCCACTTACACCACACCAGGGCCTGTGGCTGCTGGCTGAGGCCACTTACACCACACCAGGGCCTTATTTGCTATTGAGGCCACTTACACCACACCAGGGCCTGTGGCTCTTGCTCAGGCCACTCACATCACACCAGGCCCTGCGCTTCTGGCCGAGGCCATCTTCACCAATCCAGGCCCTGTGCTGCTTGCTGTGGCCATCTTCAACAATCCAGGGCCTGTGCTGTTGGATAAATGCCAAACTGAGCCTTTGGGTTAGGGTATTATGCAAACATGCAGGTATGGTTATAGGATTGTCTTCGTAACTTCAGGTACTTGCCACCTAATCACTTGAATCCATAAATTGAGACATTGTGCTGGGGCCAGCAGCTTACGGCCATACCACCCTGAGCACGCCCGACCTCGTCTGATCTCGGAAGCTAAGCAGGGCTGGGCTTGGTTAGTACTTGGATGGGAGACTGCCTGGGAATACCTGGTGCTGTAAGCCTTTCATTTTCATGTCATTGAACCGCTTTTGATCCAGAGAAGGGGTGTATTAAAAGACCAAAAGCAGCTGCCCATTAATGAGGGCACATTAACGACACTGCTTTTGGCTGTTTTCCAATGTCTTGTGCTGCTAGCTGATGCCACCTACACCACACCAGGGCCAGAGTGACCGGCTGGGGCCACTTACACCACATCAGGGCCTGTGGCTCTGGCTGAGGCCACTTACACCACACCAGGGCCTGTGGCTGCTGGCTTAGGCCACCTACACCACACCAGGGCCTTAGTTGCTATTGAGGCCAATTACACCACACCAGGGCCTGTGGCTGCTGGCTGAGGCCACCTACACCACACCAGGGCCTGTGGCTGCTGGCTGAGGCCACTTACACCACACCAGGGCCCTTTTGCTGCTGGCTGAGGCCACTTACACCACACCAGTGCCTGTGGCTTCTGGCTGAGGCGACTTACACCACACCAGGGCCTGTGGCTGCTGGCTGAGGCCACTTACACCACACCAGGGCCTGTGGCTGCTGGCTGAGGCCACCTACACCACACCAGGGCATTAGTTGCTATTGAGGCCACTTACACCACACCAGGGCCTGTGGCTCTTGCTCAGGCCACTTACACCACACCAGGGCCTGTGGCTGCTGGCTGAGGCCACTTACACCACACCAGGGCCTGTGGCTGCTGGCTGAGGCCACCTACACCACACCAGGGCCTGTGGCTGCTGGCTGAGGCCACCTACACCACACCAGGGCCTGTGGCTGCTGGCTGAGGCCACTTACACCACACCAGTGCCTGTGGCTTATGGCTGAGGCGACTTACACCACACCAGGGCCTGTGGCTGCTGGCTGAGGCCACTTACACCACACCAAGGCCTGTGGCTCTTGCTCAGGCCACTCACATCACACCAGGCCCTGCGCTTCTGGCCGAGGCCATCTTCACCAAACCAGGCCCTGTGCTCCTTGCTGTGGCCATGTACAACACACCAGGCCCTGTGCTTGTTCCTGAGGCCATCTTCAACAATCCAGGGCCTGTGCTGTTGGATAAATGCCAAACTGAGCCTTTGAGTTAGGGTATTATGCAAACATGCAGGTATGGTTATAGCATTGTCTTCGTAACTTCAGGTACTTGCCACCTAATCACTTGAATCCATAAATTGAGACATTGTGCTGGGGCCAGCAGCTTACGGCCATACCACCCTGAGTCCGCCCGACCTCGTCTGATCTCGGAAGCTAAGCAGGGCTGGGCTTGGTTAGTACTTGGATGGGAGACTGCCTGGGAATACCTGGTGCTGTAAGCCTTTGATTTTCATGTCATTGAACCGCTTTTGATCCAGAGAAGGGGTGTATTAAAAGACCAAAAGCAGCTGCCCATTAATGAGGGCACATTAACGACACTGCTTTTGGCTCTTTTCCAATGTCTTGTGCTGCTAGCTGATGCAACCTACACCACACAAGGGCCTGAGTGACCGGCTGGGGCCACTTACACCACATCAGGGCCTGTGGCTCTGGCTGAGGCCACTTTCACCACACCAGGGCCTGTGGCTGCTGGCTGAGGCCACCTACACCACACCAGGGCATTAGTTGCTATTGAGGCCAATTACACCACACCAGGGTCTGTGGCTCTTGCTCAGGCCACTTACACCACACCAGGGCCTGTGGCTCTTGCTCAGGCCACTTACACCACACCAGGGCCTGTGGCTGCTGGCTGAGGCCACCTACACCACGCCAGGGCATTAGTTGCTATTGAGGCCAATTACACCACACCAGGGTCTGTGGCTCTTGCTCAGGCCACTTACACCACACCAGGGCCTTTGGCTCTTGCTCAGGCCACTTACACCACACCAGGGCCTGTGGCTGCTGGCTGAGGCCACTTACACCACACCAGGGCCTGTGGCTGCTGGCTGAGGCCACTTACACCACACCAGGGCCTGTGGCTGGTGGCTGAGGCCACCTACACCACACCAGGGCCTGTGGCTGCTGGCTGAGGCGACTTACACCACACCAGGGCCCTTTTGCTGCTGGCTGAGGCCACTTACACCACACCAGTGCCTGTGGCTTCTGTCTGAGGCGACTTACACCACACCAGGGCCTGTGGCTGCTGGCTGAGGCCAATTACACCACACCAGGGTCTGTGGCTCTTGCTCAGGCCACTTACACCACACCAGGGCCTGTGGCACTGGCTGAGGCCACTTACACCACACCAGGGCCTGTGGCTGCTGGCTGAGGCCACTTACACCACACCAGGGCCTGTGGCTGCTGGCTGAGGCGACTTACACCACACCAGGGCCTGTGGCTGCTGGCTGAGGCCACCTACACCACACCAGGGCCTGTGGCTGCTGGCTGAGGCCACTTACACCACACCAGGGCCTGTGGCTCTTGCTCAGGCCACTCACATCACACCAGGCCCTGCGCTTCTGGCCGAGGCCATCTTCACCAAACCAGGCCCTGTGGCTCTTGCTCAGGCCACTTACACCACACCAGGGCCTGTGGCTCTGGCTTAGGCCACTTACACCACACCAGGGCCTGTGGCACTTGCTCAGGCCACTTACACCACACCAGGGCCTGTGGCTGCTGGCTGAGGCCACTTACACCACACCAGGGCCTGTGGCTCTTGCTCAGGCCACTTACACCACACCAGGGCCTGTGGCACTGGCTGAGGCCACTTAGACCACACCAGGGCCTGTGGCTGCTGGCTGAGGCCACTCACACCACACCAGGGCCTTAGTTGCTATTGAGGCCAATTACACCACACCAGGGCCTGTGGCACTGGCTGAGGCCACTTACACCACACCAGGGCCTGTGGCTGCTGGCTGAGGCCACTTACACCACACCAGGGCCTTATTTGCTATTGAGGCCACTTACACCACACCAGGGCCTGTGGCTCTTGCTCAGGCCACTCACATCACACCAGGCCCTGCGCTTCTGGCCGAGGCCATCTTCACCAATCCAGGCCCTGTGCTGCTTGCTGTGGCCATCTTCAACAATCCAGGGCCTGTGCTGTTGGATAAATGCCAAACTGAGCCTTTGGGTTAGGGTATTATGCAAACATGCAGGTATGGTTATAGGATTGTCTTCGTAACTTCAGGTACTTGCCACCTAATCACTTGAATCCATAAATTGAGACATTGTGCTGGGGCCAGCAGCTTACGGCCATACCACCCTGAGCACGCCCGACCTCGTCTGATCTCGGAAGCTAAGCAGGGCTGGGCTTGGTTAGTACTTGGATGGGAGACTGCCTGGGAATACCTGGTGCTGTAAGCCTTTCATTTTCATGTCATTGAACCGCTTTTGATCCAGAGAAGGGGTGTATTAAAAGACCAAAAGCAGCTGCCCATTAATGAGGGCACATTAACGACACTGCTTTTGGCTGTTTTCCAATGTCTTGTGCTGCTAGCTGATGCCACCTACACCACACCAGGGCCAGAGTGACCGGCTGGGGCCACTTACACCACATCAGGGCCTGTGGCTCTGGCTGAGGCCACTTACACCACACCAGGGCCTGTGGCTGCTGGCTTAGGCCACCTACACCACACCAGGGCCTTAGTTGCTATTGAGGCCAATTACACCACACCAGGGCCTGTGGCTGCTGGCTGAGGCCACCTACACCACACCAGGGCCTGTGGCTGCTGGCTGAGGCCACTTACACCACACCAGGGCCCTTTTGCTGCTGGCTGAGGCCACTTACACCACACCAGTGCCTGTGGCTTCTGGCTGAGGCGACTTACACCACACCAGGGCCTGTGGCTGCTGGCTGAGGCCACTTACACCACACCAGGGCCTGTGGCTGCTGGCTGAGGCCACCTACACCACACCAGGGCATTAGTTGCTATTGAGGCCACTTACACCACACCAGGGCCTGTGGCTCTTGCTCAGGCCACTTACACCACACCAGGGCCTGTGGCTGCTGGCTGAGGCCACTTACACCACACCAGGGCCTGTGGCTGCTGGCTGAGGCCACCTACACCACACCAGGGCCTGTGGCTGCTGGCTGAGGCCACCTACACCACACCAGGGCCTGTGGCTGCTGGCTGAGGCCACTTACACCACACCAGTGCCTGTGGCTTATGGCTGAGGCGACTTACACCACACCAGGGCCTGTGGCTGCTGGCTGAGGCCACTTACACCACACCAAGGCCTGTGGCTCTTGCTCAGGCCACTCACATCACACCAGGCCCTGCGCTTCTGGCCGAGGCCATCTTCACCAAACCAGGCCCTGTGCTCCTTGCTGTGGCCATGTACAACACACCAGGCCCTGTGCTTGTTCCTGAGGCCATCTTCAACAATCCAGGGCCTGTGCTGTTGGATAAATGCCAAACTGAGCCTTTGAGTTAGGGTATTATGCAAACATGCAGGTATGGTTATAGCATTGTCTTCGTAACTTCAGGTACTTGCCACCTAATCACTTGAATCCATAAATTGAGACATTGTGCTGGGGCCAGCAGCTTACGGCCATACCACCCTGAGTCCGCCCGACCTCGTCTGATCTCGGAAGCTAAGCAGGGCTGGGCTTGGTTAGTACTTGGATGGGAGACTGCCTGGGAATACCTGGTGCTGTAAGCCTTTGATTTTCATGTCATTGAACCGCTTTTGATCCAGAGAAGGGGTGTATTAAAAGACCAAAAGCAGCTGCCCATTAATGAGGGCACATTAACGACACTGCTTTTGGCTCTTTTCCAATGTCTTGTGCTGCTAGCTGATGCAACCTACACCACACAAGGGCCTGAGTGACCGGCTGGGGCCACTTACACCACATCAGGGCCTGTGGCTCTGGCTGAGGCCACTTTCACCACACCAGGGCCTGTGGCTGCTGGCTGAGGCCACCTACACCACACCAGGGCATTAGTTGCTATTGAGGCCAATTACACCACACCAGGGTCTGTGGCTCTTGCTCAGGCCACTTACACCACACCAGGGCCTGTGGCTCTTGCTCAGGCCACTTACACCACACCAGGGCCTGTGGCTGCTGGCTGAGGCCACCTACACCACGCCAGGGCATTAGTTGCTATTGAGGCCAATTACACCACACCAGGGTCTGTGGCTCTTGCTCAGGCCACTTACACCACACCAGGGCCTTTGGCTCTTGCTCAGGCCACTTACACCACACCAGGGCCTGTGGCTGCTGGCTGAGGCCACTTACACCACACCAGGGCCTGTGGCTGCTGGCTGAGGCCACTTACACCACACCAGGGCCTGTGGCTGGTGGCTGAGGCCACCTACACCACACCAGGGCCTGTGGCTGCTGGCTGAGGCGACTTACACCACACCAGGGCCCTTTTGCTGCTGGCTGAGGCCACTTACACCACACCAGTGCCTGTGGCTTCTGTCTGAGGCGACTTACACCACACCAGGGCCTGTGGCTGCTGGCTGAGGCCACTTACACCACACCAGGGCCTGTGGCACTGGCTGAGGCCACTTACACCACACCAGGGCCTGTGGCTGCTGGCTGAGGCCACTTACACCACACCAGGGCCTGTGGCTGCTGGCTGAGGCGACTTACACCACACCAGGGCCTGTGGCTGCTGGCTGAGGCCACCTACACCACACCAGGGCCTGTGGCTGCTGGCTGAGGCCACTTACACCACACCAGGGCCTGTGGCTCTTGCTCAGGCCACTCACATCACACCAGGCCCTGCGCTTCTGGCCGAGGCCATCTTCACCAAACCAGGCCCTGTGGCTCTTGCTCAGGCCACTTACACCACACCAG
Organism: Aulonocara sp. 'chitande type north' Nkhata Bay; assembly: GCF_057382095.1. Taxonomy (NCBI): domain Eukaryota; kingdom Metazoa; phylum Chordata; class Actinopteri; order Cichliformes; family Cichlidae; genus Aulonocara; species Aulonocara sp. 'chitande type north' Nkhata Bay. The sequence continues at coordinate 224,584 of NW_028234367.1, read as the reverse complement.
GGCCTGTGGCTCTGGCTTAGGCCACTTACACCACACCAGGGCCTGTGGCACTTGCTCAGGCCACTTACACCACACCAGGGCCTGTGGCTGCTGGCTGAGGCCACTTACACCACACCAGGGCCTGTGGCTCTTGCTCAGGCCACTTACACCACACCAGGGCCTGTGGCACTGGCTGAGGCCACTTAGACCACACCAGGGCCTGTGGCTGCTGGCTGAGGCCACTCACACCACACCAGGGCCTGTGGCTGCTAGCTGAGGCCACTTACACCAAACCAGGGCCTGTGGCTGCTTGCTGAGGCCATCTTCACCAAACCAGGCCCTGTGCTGCTTGCTGTGGCCATGTAAAACACACCAGGTCCTGTGCTGGTTCTTGAGGCCATCTTCAACAATCCAGGGCCTGTGCTGTTGGATAAATGCCAAACTGAGCCTTTTGGTTAGGGTATTATGCAAACATGCAGGTATGGTTATAGGATTGTCTTCGTAACTTCAGGTACTTGCCACCTAATCACTTGAATCCATAAATTGAGACATTGTGCTGGGACCAGCAGCTTACGGCCATACCACCCTGAGCACGCCTGACCTCGTCTGATCTCGGAAGCTAAGCAGGGCTGGTCTTGGTTAGTACTTGGATGGGAGACTGCCTGGGAATACCTGGTGCTGTAAGCCTTTCATTTTCATGTCATTGAACCGCTTTTGATCCAGAGAAGGGGTGTATTAAAAGACCAAAAGCATCTGCCCATTAATGAGGGCACATTAACGACATTGCTTTTGGCTCTTTTCCAATGTCTTGTGCTGCTAGCTGATGCAACCTACACCACACAAGGGCCTGAGGGACCGGCTGGGGCCACTTACACCACATCAGGGCCTGTGGCTGCTGGCTGAGGCCACTTACACCACACCAGGGCCTGTGGCTGCTGGCTGAGGCCACCTACACCACACCAGGGCCTTAGTTGCTATTGAGGCCAATTACACCACACCAGGGTCTGTGGCTCTTGCTCAGGCCACTTACACCACACCAGGGCCTGTGGCACTGGCTGAGGCCACTTACACCACACCAGGGCCTGTGGCTGCTGGCTTAGGCCACCTACACCACACCAGGGCCTTAGTTGCTATTGAGGCCAATTACACCACACAAGGGCCTGTGGCTGCTGGCTGAGGCCACCTACACCACACCAGGGCCTGTGGCTGCTGGCTGAGGCCACTTACACCACACCAGGGCCCTTTTGCTGCTGGCTGAGGCCACTTACACCACACCAGTGTCTGTGGCTTCTGGCTGAGGCGACTTACACCACACCAGGGCCTGTGGCTGCTGGCTGAGGCCACTTACACCACACCAGGGCCTGTGGCTGCTGGCTGAGGCCACCTACACCACACCAGGGCATTAGTTGCTATTGAGGCCAATTACACCACACCAGGGCCTGTGGCTGCTGGCTGAGGCCACTTACACCACACCAAGGCCTGTGGCTCTTGCTCAGGCCACTCACATCACACCAGGCCCTGCGCTTCTGGCCGAGGCCATCTTCACCAAACCAGGCCCTGTGCTCCTTGCTGTGGCCATGTACAACACACCAGGCCCTGTGCTGGTTCCTGAGGCCATCTTCAACAATCCAGGGCCTGTGCTGTTGGATAAATGCCAAACTGAGCCTTTGAGTTAGGGTATTATGCAAACATGCAGGTATGGTTATAGCATTGTCTTCGTAACTTCAGGTACTTGCCACCTAATCACTTGAATCCATAAATTGAGACATTGTGCTGGGGCCAGCAGCTTACGGCCATACCACCCTGAGCACGCCCGACCTCGTCTGATCTCGGAAGCTAAGCAGGGCTGGGCTTGGTTAGTACTTGGATGGGAGACTGCCTGGGAATACCTGGTGCTGTAAGCCTTTCATTTTCATGTCATTGAACCGCTTTTGATCCAGAGAAGGGGTGTATTAAAAGACCAAAAGCAGCTGCCCATTAATGAGGGCACATTAACGACACTGCTTTTGGCTCTTTTCCAATGTCTTGTGCTGCTAGCTGATGCAACCTACACCACACAAGGGCCTGAGTGACCGGCTGGGGCCATTTACACCACATCAGGGCCTGTGGCTCTGGCTGAGGCCACTTTCACCACACCAGGGCCTGTGGCTGCTGGCTGAGGCCACCTACACCACACCAGGGCATTAGTTGCTATTGAGGCCAATTACACCACACCAGGGTCTGTGGCTCTTGCTCAGGCCACTTACACCACACCAGGGCCTGTGGCTCTTGCTCAGGCCACTTACACCACACCAGGGCCTGTGGCTGCTGGCTGAGGCCACCTACACCACGCCAGGGCATTAGTTGCTATTGAGGCCAATTACACCACACCAGGGTCTGTGGCTCTTGCTCAGGCCACTTACACCACACCAGGGCCTTTGGCTCTTGCTCAGGCCACTTACACCACACCAGGGCCTGTGGCACTGGCTGAGGCCACTTACACCACACCAGGGCCTGTGGCTGCTGGCTGAGGCCACTTACACCACACCAGGGCCTGTGGCTGCTGGCTGAGGCCACTTACACCACACCAGGGCCTGTGGCTGGTGGCTGAGGCCACCTACACCACACCAGGGCCTGTGGCTGCTGGCTGAGGCGACTTACACCACACCAGGGCCCTTTTGCTGCTGGCTGAGGCCACTTACACCACACCAGTGCCTGTGGCTTCTGTCTGAGGCGACTTACACCACACCAGGGCCTGTGGCTGCTGGCTGAGGCCAATTACACCACACCAGGGTCTGTGGCTCTTGCTCAGGCCACTTACACCACACCAGGGCCTGTGGCACTGGCTGAGGCCACTTACACCACACCAGGGCCTGTGGCTGCTGGCTGAGGCCACTTACACCACACCAGGGCCTGTGGCTGCTGGCTGAGGCGACTTACACCACACCAGGGCCTGTGGCTGCTGGCTGAGGCCACCTACACCACACCAGGGCCTGTGGCTGCTGGCTGAGGCGACTTATACCACACCAGGGCCCTTTTGCTGCTGGCTGAGGCCACTTACACCACACCAGTGCCTGTGGCTTCTGGCTGAGGCGACTTACACCACACCAGGGCCTGTGGCTCTTGCTCAGGCCACTTACACCACACCAAGGCCTGTGGCTCTTGCTCAGGCCACTCACATAACACCAGGCCCTGCGCTTCTGGCCGAGGCCATCTTCACCAATCCAGGCCCTGTGCTGCTTGCTGTGGCCATCTTCAACAATCCAGGGCCTGTGCTGTTGGATAAATGCCAAACTGAGCCTTTGGGTTAGGGTATTATGCAAACATGCAGGTATGGTTATAGGATTGTCTTCGTAACTTCAGGTACTTGCCACCTAATCACTTGAATCCATAAATTGAGACATTGTGCTGGGGCCAGCAGCTTACGGCCATACCACCCTGAGCACGCCCGACCTCGTCTGATCTCGGAAGCTAAGCAGGGCTGGGCTTGGTTAGTACTTGGATGGGAGACTGCCTGGGAATACCTGGTGCTGTAAGCCTTTCATTTTCATGTCATTGAACCGCTTTTGATCCAGAGAAGGGGTGTATTAAAAGACCAAAAGCAGCTGCCCATTAATGAGGGCACATTAACGACACTGCTTTTGGCTCTTTTCCAATGTCTTGTGCTGCTAGCTGATGCCACCTACACCACACCAGGGCCAGAGTGACCGGCTGGGGCCACTTACACCACATCAGGGCCTGTGGCTCTGGCTGAGGCCACTTACACCACACCAGGGCCTGTGGCTGCTGGCTGAGGCCAGTTACACCACACCAGAGCCTGTGGCTGCTGGCTAAAGCCACTTACACCACACCAGGGCCTTAGTTGCTATTGAGGCCACTTACACCACACCAGGGCCTGTGGCTGCTGGCTGAGGCCACCTACACCACACCAGGGCCTGTGGCTGCTGGCTGAGGCCACTTACACCACACCAGGGCCTGTGGCTGCTGGCTGAAGCCACTTACACCACACCAGGGCCTTAGTTGCTATTGAGGCCACTTACACCACACCAGGGCCTGTGGCTGCTGGCTGAGGCCACCTACACCACACCAGGGCCCTTTTGCTGCTGGCTGAGGCCACTTACACCACACCAGTGCCTGTGGCTTCTGGCTGAGGCCACTTACACCACACCAGGGCCTGTGGCTGCTGGCTGAGGCCACTTACACCACACCAGGGCCTGTGGCTCTTGCTCAGGCCACTTACACCACACCAGGGCCTGTGGCACTGGCTGAGGCCACTTACACCACACCAGGGCCTGTGGCTGCTGGCTGAGGCCACTTACACCACACAAGGGCTTGTGGCTGCTGGCTGAGGCCACCTACACCACACCAGGGCCTGTGGCTGCTGGCTGAGGCCACCTACACCACACCAGGGCCTGTGGCTCTTGCTCAGGCCACTTACACCACACCAGGGCCTGTGGCTCTTGCTCAGGCCACTTACACCACACCAGGGCCTGTGGCTGCTTGCTGAGGCCACTTACACCACACCAGGGCCTGTGGCTTCTGGCTGAGGCCACTTACACCACACCAGGGCCTGTGGCTGGTGGCTGAGGCCAATTACACCACACCAGGGTCTGTGGCTCTTGCTCAGGCCACTTACACCACACCAGGGCCTGTGGCACTGGCTGAGGCCACTTACACCACACCAGGGCCTGTGGCTGCTGGCTGAGGCCACTTACACCACACCAGGGCCTGTGGCTGCTGGCTGAGGCCACTTACACCACACCAGGGCCTGTGGCTGCTGGCTGAGGCCACCTACACCACACCAGGGCCTGTGGCTGCTGGCTGAGGCGACTTACACCACACCAGGGCCCTTTTGCTGCTGGCTGAGGCCACTTACACCACACAAGGGCTTGTGGCTGCTGGCTGAGGCCACCTACACCACACCAGGGCCTGTGGCTGCTGGCTGAGGCCACCTACACCACACCAGGGCCTGTGGCTCTTGCTCAGGCCACTTACACCACACCAGGGCCTGTGGCTCTTCCTCAGGCCACTTACACCACACCAGGGCCTGTGGCTCTTGCTCAGGCCACTCATATCACACCAGGCCCTGTGCTTCTGACTGAGGCCATCTTCACCAAACCAGGCCCTGTGCTGCTTGCTGTGGCCATGTACAACACACCAGGCCCTGTGCTGTTTCCTGAGGCCATCTTCAACAATCCAGGGCCTGTGCTGTTGGATAAATGCCAAACTGAGCCTTTGGGTTAGGGTATTATGCAAACATGCAGGTATGGTTATAGGATTGTCTTCGTAACTTCAGGTACTTGCCACCTAATCACTTGAATCCATAAATTGAGACATTGTGCTGGGGCCCAGCAGCTTACGGCCATACCACCCTGAGCACGCCCGACCTCGTCTGATCTCGGAAGCTAAGCAGGGCTGGCCTTGGTTAGTACTTGGATGGGAGACTGCCTGGGAATACCTGGTGCTGTAAGCCTTTCATTTTCATGTCATTGAACCGCTTTTGATCCAGAGAAGGGGTGTATTAAAAGACCAAAAGCAGCTGCCCATTAATAAGGGCACATTAATCACATTGCTTTTGGCTCTTTTCCAATGTCTTGTGCTGCTAGCTGATGCCACCTACACCACACCAGGGCCTGAGTGACCGGCTGGGGCCACTTACACCACATCAGGGGCTGTGGCTCTGGCTGAGGCCAGTTACACCACACCAGGGCCTGTGGGTTCTGGCTGAGGCGACTTACACCAAACCAGGGCCTGTGGCTGCTGGCTGAGGCCACTTACACCACACCAGGGCCTTAGTTGCTATTGAGGCCAATTACACCACACCATGGTCTGTGGCTCTTGCTCAGGCCACTTACACCACACCAGGGCCTGTGGCACTGGCTGAGGCCACTTACACCACACCAGGGCCTGTGGCTGCTGGCTGAGGCCACTTACACCACACCAGGGCCTGTGGCTGCTGGCTGAGGCCACTTACACCACACCAGGGCCTTAGTTGCTATTGAGGCCAATTACACCACACCATGGTCTGTGGCTCTTGCTCAGGCCACTTACACCACACCAGGGCCTGTGGCACTGGCTGAGGCCACTTACACCACACCAGGGCCTGTGGCTGCTGGCTGAGGCCACTTACACCACACAAGGGCTTGTGGCTGCTGGCTGAGGCCACCTACACCACACCAGGGCCTGTGGCTCTTGCTCAGGCCACTTACACCACACCAGGGCCTGTGGCTCTTGCTCAGGCCACTTACACCACACCAGGGCCTGTGGCTCTTGCTCAGGCCACTCATATCACACCAGGCCCTGTGCTTCTGGCTGAGGCCACTTACACCACACCAGGGCCTGTGGCTTCTGGCTGAGGCGACTTACACCACACCAGGGCCTGTGGCTGCTGGCTGAGGCCACTTACACCACACCAGGGCCTGTGGCTCTTGCTCAGGCCACTCACATCACACCAGGCCCTGCGCTTCTGGCCGAGGCCATCTTCACCAAACCAGGCCCTGTGGCTCTTGCTCAGGCCACTTACACCACACCAGGGCCTGTGGCTCTGGCTTAGGCCACTTACACCACACCAGGGCCTGTGGCACTTGCTCAGGCCACTTACACCACACCAGGGCCTGTGGCTGCTGGCTGAGGCCACTTACACCACACCAGGGCCTGTGGCTCTTGCTCAGGCCACTTACACCACACCAGGGCCTGTGGCACTGGCTGAGGCCACTTAGACCACACCAGGGCCTGTGGCTGCTGGCTGAGGCCACTCACACCACACCAGGGCCTGTGGCTGCTAGCTGAGGCCACTTACACCAAACCAGGGCCTGTGGCTGCTTGCTGAGGCCATCTTCACCAAACCAGGCCCTGTGCTGCTTGCTGTGGCCGTATAAAACACACCAGGTCCTGTGCTGGTTCTTGAGGCCATCTTCAACAATCCAGGGCCTGTGCTGTTGGATAAATGCCAAACTGAGCCTTTTGGTTAGGGTATTATGCAAACATGCAGGTATGGTTATAGGATTGTCTTCGTAACTTCAGGTACTTGCCACCTAATCACTTGAATCCATAAATTGAGACATTGTGCTGTGGCCAGCAGCTTACGGCCATACCACCCTGAGCACGCCCGACCTCGTCTGATCTCGGAATTTAAGCAGGGCTGGGCTTGGTTAGTACTTGGATGGGAGACTGCCTGGGAATACCTGGTGCTGTAAGCCTTTGATTTTCATGTCATTGAACCGCTTTTGATCCAGAGAAGGGTTGTATTAAAAGACCAGAAGCAGCTCCCCATTAATGAGGGCACATTAACGACATTGCTTTTGGCTGTTTTCCAATGTCTTGTGCTGCTAGCTGATGCCACCTACACCACACCAGGGCCTGAGTGACCGGCTGGGGCCACTTACACCACATCAGGGCCTGTGGCTCTGGCTGAGGCCACATACACCACACCAGGGCCTGTGGCTGCTGGCTGAGGCCATCTACACCACACCAGGGCCTTAGTTGCTATTGAGGCCAATTACACCACACCAGGGTATGTGGCTCTTGCTCAGGCCACTTACACCACACCAGGGCCTTAGTTGCTATTGAGGCCAATTACACCACACCAGGGCCTGTGGCTCTTGCTCAGGCCACTCACATCACACCAGGCCCTGCGCTTCTGGCCGAGGCCACCTACACCACACCAGGGCCTTAGTTGCTATTGAGGCCAATTACACCACACAAGGGCATGTGGCTGCTGGCTGAGGCCACCTACTCCACACCAGGGCCTGTGGCTGCTGGCTGAGGCCACTTACACCACACCAGGGCCCTTTTGCTGCTGGCTGAGGCCACTTACACCACACCAGTGCCTGTGGCTTCTGGCTGAGGCGACTTACACCACACCAGGGCCTGTGGCTGCTGGCTGAGGCCACTTACACCACACCAAGGCCTGTGGCTCTTGCGCAGGCCACTCACATCACACCAGGCCCTGCGCTTCTGGCCGAGGCCATCTTCACCAAACCAGGCCCTGTGCTGCTTGCTGTGGCCATGTACAACACACCAGGCCCTGTGCTGGTTCCTGAGGCCATCTTCAACAATCCAGGGCCTGTGCTGTTGGATAAATGCCAAACTGAGCCTTTGGGTTAGGGTATTATGCAAACATGCAGGTATGGTTATAGGATTGTCTTCGTAACTTCAGGTACTTGCCACCTAATCACTTGAATCCATAAATTGAGACATTGTGCTGGAGCCAGCAGCTTACGGCCATACCACCCTGAGCACGCCCGACCTCGTCTGATCTCGGAAGCTAAGCAGGGCTGGGCTTGGTTAGTACTTGGATGGGAGACTGCCTGGGAATACCTGGTGCTGTAAGCCTTTCATTTTCATGTCATTGAACCGCTTTTGATCCAGAGAAGGGGTGTATTAAAAGACCAAAAGCAGCTGCCCATTAATAAGGGCACATTAATCACATTGCTTTTGGCTCTTTTCCAATGTCTTGTGCTGCTAGCTGATGCCACCTACACCACACCAGGGCCTGAGTGACCGGCTGGGGCCACTTACACCACATCAGGGGCTGTGGCTCTGGCTGAGGCCAGTTACACCACACCAGGGCCTGTGGGTTCTGGCTGAGGCGACTTACACCAAACCAGGGCCTGTGGCTGCTGGCTGAGGCCACTTACACCACACCAGGGCCTTAGTTGCTATTGAGGCCAATTACACAACACCATGGTCTGTGGCTCTTGCTCAGGCCACTTACACCACACCAGGGCCTGTGGCACTGGCTGAGGCCACTTACACCACACCAGGGCCTGTGGCTGCTGGCTGAGGCCACTTACACCACACCAGGGCCTGTGGCTGCTGGCTGAGGCCACTTACACCACACCAGGGCCTTAGTTGCTATTGAGGCCAATTACACCACACCATGGTCTGTGGCTCTTGCTCAGGCCACTTACACCACACCAGGGCCTGTGGCACTGGCTGAGGCCACTTACACCACACCAGGGCCTGTGGCTGCTGGCTGAGGCCACTTACACCACACAAGGGCTTGTGGCTGCTGGCTGAGGCCACCTACACCACACCAGGGCCTGTGGCTCTTGCTCAGGCCACTTACACCACACCAGGGCCTGTGGCTCTTGCTCAGGCCACTTACACCACACCGGGGCCTGTGGCTCTTGCTCAGGCCACTCATATCACACCAGGCCCTGTGCTTCTGGCTGAGGCCACTTACACCACACCAGGGCCTGTGGCTGCTGGCTGAGGCGACTTACACCACACCAGGGCCTGTGGCTGCTGGCTGAGGCCACCTACACCACACCAGGGCCTGTGGCTGCTGGCTGAGGCCACTTACACCACACCAGGGCCTGTGGCTCTTGCTCAGGCCACTCACATCACACCAGGCCCTGCGCTTCTGGCCGAGGCCATCTTCACCAAACCAGGCCCTGTGGCTCTTGCTCAGGCCACTTACACCACACCAGGGCCTGTGGCTCTGGCTTAGGCCACTTACACCACACCAGGGCCTGTGGCTGCTGGCTGAGGCCACTTACACCACACCAGGGCCTGTGGCTGCTGGCTGAGGCGACTTACACCACACCAGGGCCTGTGGCTGCTGGCTGAGGCCACCTACACCACACCAGGGCCTGTGGCTGCTGGCTGAGGCCACTTACACCACACCAGGGCCTGTGGCTCTTGCTCAGGCCACTCACATCACACCAGGCCCTGCGCTTCTGGCCGAGGCCATCTTCACCAAACCAGGCCCTGTGGCTCTTGCTCAGGCCACTTACACCACACCAGGGCCTGTGGCTCTGGCTTAGGCCACTTACACCACACCAGGGCCTGTGGCACTTGCTCAGGCCACTTACACCACACCAGGGCCTGTGGCTGCTGGCTGAGGCCACTTACACCACACCAGGGCCTGTGGCTCTTGCTCAGGCCACTTACACCACACCAGGGCCTGTGGCACTGGCTGAGGCCACTTAGACCACACCAGGGCCTGTGGCTGCTGGCTGAGGCCACTCACACCACACCAGGGCCTGTGGCTGCTAGCTGAGGCCACTTACACCAAACCAGGGCCTGTGGCTGCTTGCTGAGGCCATCTTCACCAAACCAGGCCCTGCGCTGCTTGCTGTGGCCATGTAAAACACACCAGGTCCTGTGCTGGTTCTTGAGGCCATCTTCAACAATCCAGGGCCTGTGCTGTTGGATAAATGCCAAACTGAGCCTTTTGGTTAGGGTATTATGCAAACATGCAGGTATGGTTATAGGATTGTCTTCGTAACTTCAGGTACTTGCCACCTAATCACTTGAATCCATAAATTGAGACATTGTGCTGGGACCAGCAGCTTACGGCCATACCACCCTGAGCACGCCTGATCTCGTCTGATCTCGGAAGCTAAGCAGGGCTGGGCTTGGTTAGTACTTGGATGGGAGACTGCCTGGGAATACCTGGTGCTGTAAGCCTTTCATTTTCATGTCATTGAACCGCTTTTGATCCAGAGAAGGGGTGTATTAAAAGACCAAAAGCATCTGCCCATTAATGAGGGCACATTAACGACATTGCTTTTGGCTCTTTTCCAATGTCTTGTGCTGCTAGCTGATGCAACCTACACCACACAAGGGCCTGAGGGACCGGCTGGGGCCACTTACACCACATCAGGGCCTGTGGCTGCTGGCTGAGGCCACTTACACCACACCAGGGCCTGTGGCTGCTGGCTGAGGCCACCTACACCACACCAGGGCCTTAGTTGCTATTGAGGCCAATTACACCACACCAGGGTCTGTGGCTCTTGCTCAGGCCACTTACACCACACCAGGGCCTGTGGCACTGGCTGAGGCCACTTACACCACACCAGGGCCTGTGGCTGCTGGCTTAGGCCACCTACACCACACCAGGGCCTTAGTTGCTATTGAGGCCAATTACACCACACAAGGGCCTGTGGCTGCTGGCTGAGGCCACCTACACCACACCAGGGCCTGTGGCTGCTGGCTGAGGCCACTTACACCACACCAGGGCCCTTTTGCTGCTGGCTGAGGCCACTTACACCACACCAGTGTCTGTGGCTTCTGGCTGAGGCGACTTACACCACACCAGGGCCTGTGGCTGCTGGCTGAGGCCACTTACACCACACCAGGGCCTGTGGCTGCTGGCTGAGGCCACCTACACCACACCAGGGCATTAGTTGCTATTGAGGCCAATTACACCACACCAGGGCCTGTGGCTGCTGGCTGAGGCCACTTACACCACACCAGGGCCTGTGGCTCTTGCTCAGGCCACTTACACCACACCAGGGCCTGTGGCTGCTGGCTGAGGCCACTTACACCACACCAGGGCCTTATTTGCTATTGAGGCCACTTACACCACACCAGGGTCTGTGGCTCTTGCTCAGGCCACTTACACCACACCAGGGCCTGTGGCTGCTGGCTGAGGCCATCTACACCACACCAGGGCCTGTGGCTTCTGGCTGAGGTGACTTACACCACACCAGGGCCTGTGGCTGCTGGCTGAGGCCACTTACACCACACCAGGGCCTGTGGCACTGGCTGAGGCCACTTACACCACACCAGGGCCTGTGGCTGCTGGCTGAGGCCACTTACACCACACAAGGGCTTGTGGCTGCTGGCTGAGGCCACCTACACCACACCAGGGCCTGTGGCTGCTGGCTGAGGCCACCTACACCACACCAGGGCCTGTGGCTCTTGCTCAGGCCACTTACACTACACCAGGGCCTGTGGCTCTTGCTCAGGCCACTTACACCACACCAGGGCCTGTGGCTCTTGCTCAGGCCACTCATATCACACCAGGCCCTGTGCTTCTGGCTGAGGCCACTTAGACCACACCAGGTCCTGTGGCTGCTGGCTGAGGCCACTTACACCACACCAGGGCCTGTGGCTGCTGGCTGAGGCCATCTACACCACACCAGGACCTGTGGCTGCTGGCTGAGGCGCCTTACACCACACCAGGGCCCTTTTGCTGCTGGCTGAGGCCACTTACACCACACCAGTGCCTGTGGCTTCTGGCTGAGGCCACTTACACCACACCAGGGCCTGTGGCTGCTGGCTGAGGCCACTTACACCACACCAGGGCCTGTGGCTCTTGCTCAGGCCACTCACATCACACCAGGCCCTGCGCTTCTGGCCGAGGCCATCTTCACCAAACCAGGCCCTGTGGCTCTTGCTCAGGCCACTTACACCACACCAGGGCCTGTGGCTCTGGCTTAGGCCACTTACACCACACCAGGGCCTGTGGCACTTGCTCAGGCCACTTACACCACACCAGGGCCTGTGGCTGCTGGCTGAGGCCACCTACACCACACCAGGGCCTGTGGCTCTTGCTCAGGCCACTTACACCACACCAGGGCCTGTGGCTCTTGCTCAGGCCACTTACACCACACCAGGGCCTGTGGCTCTTGCTCAGGCCACTCATATCACACCAGGCCCTGTGCTTCTGGCTGAGGCCACTTAGACCACACCAGGGCCTGTGGCTGCTGGCTGAGGCCACTTACACCACACCAGGGCCTGTGGCTGCTGGCTGAGGCCATCTACACCACACCAGGACCTGTGGCTGCTGGCTGAGGCGACTTACACCACACCAGGGCCCTTTTGCTGCTGGCTGAGGCCACTTACACCACACCAGTGCCTGTGGCTTCTGGCTGAGGCCACTTACACCACACCAGGGCCTGTGGCTGCTGGCTGAGGCCACTTACACCACACCAGGGCCTGTGGCTCTTGCTCAGGCCACTCACATCACACCAGGCCCTGCGCTTCTGGCCGAGGCCATCTTCACCAAACCAGGCCCTGTGGCTCTTGCTCAGGCCACTTACACCACACCAGGGCCTGTGGCTCTGGCTTAGGCCACTTACACCACACCAGGGCCTGTGGCACTTGCTCAGGCCACTTACACCACACCAGGGCCTGTGGCTGCTGGCTGAGGCCACTTACACCACACCAGGGCCTGTGGCTCTTACTCAGGCCACTTACACCACACCAGGGCCTGTGGCACTGGCTGAGGCCACTTAGACCACACCAGGGCCTGTGGCTGCTGGCTGAGGCCACTTACACCACACCAGGGCCTGTGGCTGCTGGCTGAGGCCACTTACACCAAACCAGGGCCTGTGGCTGCTTGCTGATGCCATCTTCACCAAACCAGGCCCTGTGCTGCTTGCTGTGGCCATGTAAAACACACCAGGTCCTGTGCTGGTTCTTGAGGCCATCTTCAACAATCCAGGGCCTGTGCTGTTGGATAAATGCCAAACTGAGCCTTTGGGTTAGGGTATTATGCAAACATGCAGGTATGGTTATAGGATTGTCTTCGTAACTTCAGGTACTTGCCACCTAATCACTTGAATCCATCAACTGAGACATTGTGCTGGGGCCAGCAGCTTACGGCCATACCACCCTGAGCACGCCCGACCTCGTCTGATCTCGGAAGCTAAGCAGGGCTGGGCTTGGTTAGTACTTGGATGGGAGACTGCCTGGGAATACCTGGTGCTGTAAGCCTTTCATTTTCATGTCATTGAACTGCTTTTGATCCAGAGAAGGGGTGTATTAAAAGACCAAAAGCAGCTCCCCATTAATGAGGGCACATTAACGACATTGCTTTTGGCTGTTTTCCAATGTCTTGTGCTGCTAGCTGATGCCACTTACACCACACCAGGGCCTGTGGCTGCTGGCTGAGGCCACTTACACCACACCAGGGCCTGTGGCTGCTGGCTGAGGCCACTTACACCACACCAGGGCCTGTGGCTGCTGGCTGAGGCCACCTACACCACACCAGGGCCTTAGTTGCTATTGAGGCCAATTACACCACACCAGGGTCTGTGGCTCTTGCTCAGGCCACTTACACCACACCAGGGCCTGTGGCACTGGCTGAGGCCACTTACACCACACCAGGGCCTGTGGCTGCTGGCTTAGGCCACCTACACCACACCAGGGCCTTAGTTGCTATTGAGGCCAATTACACCACACAAGGGCCTGTGGCTGCTGGCTGAGGCCACCTACACCACACCAGGGCCTGTGGCTGCTGGCTGAGGCCACTTAAACCACACCAGGGCCCTTTTGCTGCTGGCTGAGGCCACTTACACCACACCAGTGTCTGTGGCTTCTGGCTGAGGCGACTTACACCACACCAGGGCCTGTGGCTGCTGGCTGAGGCCACTTACACCACACCAGGGCCTGTGGCTGCTAGCTGAGGCCACCTACACCACACCAGGGCATTAGTTGCTATTGAGGCCAATTACACCACACCAGGGTCTGTGGCTCTTGCTCAGGCCACTTACACCACACCAGGGCCTGTGGCTCTTGCTCAGGCCACTTACACCACACCAGGGCCTGTGGCTGCTGGCTGAGGCCACTTACACCACACCAGGGCCTGTGGCTGCTGGCTGAGGCCACCTACACCACACCAGGGCCTGTGGCTGCTGGCTGAGGCCACCTACACCACACCAGGGCCTGTGGCTGCTGGCTGAGGCCACTTACACCACACCAGTGCCTGTGGCTTATGGCTGAGGCGACTTACACCACACCAGGGCCTGTGGCTGCTGGCTGAGGCCACTTACACCACACCAAGGCCTGTGGCTCTTGCTCAGGCCACTCACATCACACCAGGCCCTGCGCTTCTGGCCGAGGCCATCTTCACCAAACCAGGCCCTGTGCTCCTTGCTGTGGCCATGTACAACACACCAGGCCCTGTGCTGGTTCCTGAGGCCATCTTCAACAATCCAGGGCCTGTGCTGTTGGATAAATGCCAAACTGAGCCTTTGAGTTAGGGTATTATGCAAACATGCAGGTATGGTTATAGCATTGTCTTCGTAACTTCAGGTACTTGCCACCTAATCACTTGAATCCATAAATTGAGACATTGTGCTGGGGCCAGCAGCTTACGGCCATACCACCCTGAGCACGCCCGACCTCGTCTGATCTTGGAAGCTAAGCAGGGCTGGGCTTGGTTAGTACTTGGATGGGAGACTGCCTGGGAATACCTGGTGCTGTAAGCCTTTCATTTTCATGTCATTGAACCGCTTTTGATCCAGAGAAGGGGTGTATTAAAAGACCAAAAGCAGCTGCCCATTAATGAGGGCACATTAACGACACTGCTTTTGGCTCTTTTCCAATGTCTTGTGCTGCTAGCTGATGCAACCTACACCACACAAGGGCCTGAGTGACCGGCTGGGGCCATTTACACCACATCAGGGCCTGTGGCTCTGGCTGAGGCCACTTTCACCACACCAGGGCCTGTGGCTGCTGGCTGAGGCCACCTACACCACACCAGGGCATTAGTTGCTATTGAGGCCAATTACACCACACCAGGGTCTGTGGCTCTTGCTCAGGCCACTTACACCACACCAGGGCCTGTGGCTCTTGCTCAGGCCACTTACACCACACCAGGGCCTGTGGCTGCTGGCTGAGGCCACCTACACCACGCCAGGGCATTAGTTGCTATTGAGGCCAATTACACCACACCAGGGTCTGTGGCTCTTGCTCAGGCCACTTACACCACACCAGGGCCTTTGGCTCTTGCTCAGGCCACTTACACCACACCAGGGCCTGTGGCACTGGCTGAGGCCACTTACACCACACCAGGGCCTGTGGCTGCTGGCTGAGGCCACTTACACCACACCAGGGCCTGTGGCTGCTGGCTGAGGCCACTTACACCACACCAGGGCCTGTGGCTGGTGGCTGAGGCCACCTACACCACACCAGGGCCTGTGGCTGCTGGCTGAGGCGACTTACACCACACCAGGGCCCTTTTGCTGCTGGCTGAGGCCACTTACACCACACCAGTGCCTGTGGCTTCTGTCTGAGGCGACTTACACCACACCAGGGCCTGTGGCTGCTGGCTGAGGCCAATTACACCACACCAGGGTCTGTGGCTCTTGCTCAGGCCACTTACACCACACCAGGGCCTGTGGCACTGGCTGAGGCCACTTACACCACACCAGGGCCTGTGGCTGCTGGCTGAGGCCACTTACACCACACCAGGGCCTGTGGCTGCTGGCTGAGGCGACTTACACCACACCAGGGCCTGTGGCTGCTGGCTGAGGCCACCTACACCACACCAGGGCCTGTGGCTGCTGGCTGAGGCCACTTACACCACACCAGGGCCTGTGGCTGCTGGCTGAAGCCACTTACACCACACCAGGGCCTTAGTTGCTATTGAGGCCACTTACACCACACCAGGGCCTGTGGCTGCTGGCTGAGGCCACCTACACCACACCAGGGCCCTTTTGCTGCTGGCTGAGGCCACTTACACCACACCAGTGCCTGTGGCTTCTGGCTGAGGCGACTTACACCACATCAGGGCCTGTGGCTCTGGCTGAGGCCACTTACACCACACCAGGGCCTGTGGCTGCTGGCTGAGGCCAGTTACACCACACCAGGGCCTGTGGCTGCTGGCTGAGGCCACATACACCACACCAGGGCCTTAGTTGCTATTGAGGCCAATTACACCACACCAGGGTCTGTGGCTCTTGCTCAGGCCACTCACATCACACCAGGCCCTGCGCTTCTGGCCACTTACACCACACCAGGGCCTGTGGCTGCTGGCTGAGGCCACTTACACCATACCAGGGCCTGTGGCTGCTGGCTGAGGCGACTTACACCACACCAGAGCCTGTGGCTGCTGGCTGAGGCCACCTACACCACACCAGGGCCTGTGACTGCTGGCTGAGGCCACTTACACCACACCAGGGCCTTAGTTGCTATTGAGGCCACTTACACCACACCAGGGCCTGTGGCTCTGGCTGAGGCCACTTACACCACATCAGGGCCTTATTTGCTATTGAGGCCAGTTACACCACACCAGGGCCTGTGGCTCTGGCTGAGGCCACTTACACCACACCAGGGCCTGTGGCTTCTGGCTGATTCCACTTACACCACACCAGGGCCTGTGGCTCTTGCTAAGGCCACTCATATCACACCAGGCCCTGTGCTTCTGGCCGAGGCCATCTTCACCAAACCAGGCCCTGTGCTGCTTGCTGTGGCCATGTACAACACACCAGGCCCTGTGCTGGTTCCTGAGGCCAACTTCAACAATCCAGGACCTGTGCTGTTGGATAAATGCTAAACTGAGCCTTTGGGTTAGGGTATTATGCAAACATGCAGGTAGGGTTATAGGATTGTCTTCGTGACTTCAGGTACTTGCCACCTAATCACTTGAATCCATAAATTGAGACATTGTGCGGGGGCCAGCAGCTTACGGCCATACCACCCTGAGCACGCCCGACCTCGTCTGATCTCGGAAGCTAAGCAGGGCTGGGCTTGGTTAGTACTTGGATGGGGGAATACCTGGTGCTGTAAGCCTTTCTTTTTCATGTCATTGAACCGCTTTTGATCCAGAGAAGGGGTGTATTAAAAGACCAGAAGCAGCTCCCCATTAATGAGGGCACATTAACGACATTGCTTTTGGCTGTTTTCCAATGTCTTGTGCTGCTAGCTGATGCAACCTACACCACACAAGGGCCTGAGGGACCGGCTGGGGCCACTTACACCACATCAGGGCCTGTGGCTGCTGGCTGAGGCCACTTACACCACACCAGGGCCTGTGGCTGCTGGCTGAGGCCACCTACACCACACCAGGGCCTTAGTTGCTATTGAGGCCAATTACACCACACCAGGGTCTGTGGCTCTTGCTCAGGCCACTTACACCACACCAGGGCCTGTGGCACTGGCTGAGGCCACTTACACCACACCAGGGCCTTAGTTGCTATTGAGGCCAATTACACCACACAAGGGCCTGTGGCTGCTGGCTGAGGCCACCTACACCACACCAGGGCCTGTGGCTGCTGGCTGAGGCCACTTACACCACACCAGGGCCCTTTTGCTGCTGGCTGAGGCCACTTACACCACACCAGTGCCTGTGGCTTCTGGCTGAGGCGACTTACACCACACCAGGGCCTGTGGCTGCTGGCCGAGGCCACTTACACCACACCAGGGCCTGTGGCTGCTGGCTGAGGCCACCTACACCACACCAGGGCATTAGTTGCTATTGAGGCCAATTACACCACACCAGGGTCTGTGGCTCTTGCTCAGGCCACTTACACCACACCAGGGCCTGTGGCTCTTGCTCAGGCCACTTACACCACACCAGGGCCTGTGGCTGCTGGCTGAGGCCACTTACACCACACCAGGGCCTGTGGCTGCTGGCTGAGGCCACCTACACCACACCAGGGCCTGTGGCTGCTGGCTGAGGCCACCTACACCACACCAGGGCCTGTGGCTGCTGGCTGAGGCCACTTACACCACACCAAGGCCTGTGGCTCTTGCTCAGGCCACTCACATCACACCAGGCCCTGCGCTTCTGGCCGAGGCCATCTTCACCAAACCAGGCCCTGTGCTCCTTGCTGTGGCCATGTACAACACACCAGGCCCTGTGCTGGTTCCTGAGGCCATCTTCAACAATCCAGGGCCTGTGCTGTTGGATAAATGCCAAACTGAGCCTTTGGGTTAGGGTATTATGCAAACATGCAGGTATGGTTATAGCATTGTCTTCGTAACTTCAGGTACTTGCCACCTAATCACTTGAATCCATAAATTGAGACATTGTGCTGGGGCCAGCAGCTTACGGCCATACCACCCTGAGCACGCCCGACCTCGTCTGATCTCGGAAGCTAAGCAGGGCTGGGCTTGGTTAGTACTTGGATGGGAGACTGCCTGGGAATACCTGGTGCTGTAAGCCTTTGATTTTCATGTCATTGAACCGCTTTTGATCCAGAGAAGGGGTGTATTAAAAGACCAAAAGCAGCTGCCCATTAATGAGGGCACATTAACGACACTGCTTTTGGCTCTTTTCCAATGTCTTGTGCTGCTAGCTGATGCAACCTACACCACACAAGGGCCTGAGTGACCGGCTGGGGCCACTTACACCACATCAGGGCCTGTGGCTCTGGCTGAGGCCACTTTCACCACACCAGGGCCTGTGGCTGCTGGCTGAGGCCACCTACACCACACCAGGGCATTAGTTGCTATTGAGGCCAATTACACCACACCAGGGTCTGTGGCTCTTGCTCAGGCCACTTACACCACACCAGGGCCTGTGGCTCTTGCTCAGGCCACTTACACCACACCAGGGCCTGTGGCTGCTGGCTTAGGCCACCTACACCACACCAGGGCATTAGTTGCTATTGAGGCCAATTACACCACACCAGGGTCTGTGGCTCTTGCTCAGGCCACTTACACCACACCAGGGCCTGTGGCTCTTGCTCAGGCCACTTACACCACACCAGGGCCTGTGGCACTGGCTGAGGCCACTTACACCACACCAGGGCCTGTGGCTGCTGGCTGAGGCCACTTACACCACACCAGGGCCTGTGGCTGCTGGCTGAGGCCACTTACACCACACCAGGGCCTGTGGCTCTTGCTGAGGCCACCTACACCACACCAGGGCCTGTGGCTGCTGGCTGAGGCGACTTACACCACACCAGGGCCCTTTTGCTGCTGGCTGAGGCCACTTACACCACACCAGTGCCTGTGGCTTCTGGCTGAGGCGACTTACACCACACCAGGGCCTGTGGCTGCTGGCTGAGGCCACTTACACCACACCAAGGCCTGTGGCTCTTGCTCAGGCCACTAACATCACACCAGGGCCTGTGCTGCTAGCTGAGGCCACTTACACCAAACCAGGGCCTGTGGCTGCTTGCTGAGGCCATCTTCACCAAACCAGGCCCTGTGCTGCTTGCTGTGGCCATGTAAAACACACCAGGTCCTGTGCTGGTTCTTGAGGCCATCTTCAACAATCCAGGGCCTGTGCTGTTGGATAAATGCCAAACTGAGCCTTTTGGTTAGGGTATTATGCAAACATGCAGGTATGGTTATAGGATTGTCTTCGTAACTTCAGGTACTTGCCACCTAATCACTTGAATCCATAAATTGAGACATTGTGCTGGGGCCAGCAGCTTACGGCCATACCACCCTGAGCACGCCCGACCTCGTCTGATCTCGGAAGCTAAGCAGGGCTGGGCTTGGTTAGTACTTGGATGGGAGACTGCCTGGGAATACCTGGTGCTGTAAGCCTTTCATTTTCATGTCATTGAACCGCTTTTGATCCAGAGAAGGGGTGTATTAAAAGACCAGAAGCAGCTCCCCATTAATGAGGGCACATTAACGACATTGCTTTTGGCTGTTTTCCAATGTCTTGTGCTGCTAGCTGATGCCACCTACACCACACCAGGGCCTGAGTGACCGGCTGGGGCCACTTACACCACATCAGGGCCTGTTGCTCTGGCTGAGGCCACTTACACCACACCAGGGCCTGTGGCTGCTGGCTGAGGCCACTTACACCACACCAGGGCCTGTGGCTGCTGGCTGAGGCCACCTACAACACACCAGGGCCTTAGTTGCTATTGAGGCCAATTACACCACACCAGGGTATGTGGCTCTTGCTCAGGCCACTTACACCACACCAGGGCCTTAGTTGCTATTGAGGCCAATTACACCACACCAGGGCCTGTGGCACTGGCTGAGGCCACTTACACCACACCAGGGTATGTGGCTCTTGCTCAGGCCACTTACACCACACCAGGGCCTTAGTTGCTATTGAGGCCAATTACACCACACCAGGGCCTGTGGCACTGGCTGAGGCCACTTACACCACACCAGGGCCTGTGGCTGCTGGCTGAGGCCACTTACACCACACAAGGGCCTGTGGCTGCTGGCTGAGGCCACCTACACCACACCAGGGCCTGTGGCTGCTGGCTGAGGCCACTTACAACACACCAGGGCCTGTGGCTCTTGCTCAGGCCACTCATATCACACCAGGCCCTGTGCTTCTGGCCGAGGCCATCTTCACCAAACCAGGCCCTGTGCTGCTTGCTGTGGCCATGTACAGCACACCAGGCCCTGTGCTGGTTCCTGAGGCCATCTTCAACAATCCAGGGCCTGTGCTGTTGGGTAAATGCCAAACTGAGCCTTTGGGTTAGGGTATTATGCAAACATGCAGGTATGGTTATAGGATTATCTTCGTAACTTCAGGTACTTGCCACCTAATCACTTGAAATCATAAATTGAGACATTGTGCTGGAGCCAGCAGCTTACGGCCATACCACCCTGAGCACGCCCGACCTCGTCTGATCTCGGAAGCTAAGCAGGGCTGGGCTTGGTTAGTACTTGGATGGGAGACTGCCTGGGAATACCTGGTGCTGTAAGCCTTTCATGTCATTGAACCGCTTTTGATCCAGAGAAGGGGTGTATTAAAAGACCAAAAGCAGCTGCCCATTAATGAGGGTACATTAACGACATTGCTTTTGGCTGTTTTCCAATGTCTTGTGCTGCTAGCTGATGCCACCTACACCACACCAGGGCCTTAGTTGCTATTGAGGCCAATTACACCACACCAGGGTCTTTGGCTCTTGCTCAGGCCACTTACACCACACCAGGGCCTGTGGCACTGGCTGAGGCCACTTACACCACACCAGGGCCTTATTTGCTATTGAGGCCACTTACACCACACCAGGGCCTGTGGCTGCTGGCTGAGGCCACTTACACCACACCAGGGCCTGTGGCTCTTGCTCAGGCCACTCACATCACACCAGGCCCTGCGCTTCTGGCCGAGGCCATCTTCACCAAACCAGGCCCTGTGGCTCTTGCTCAGGCCACTTACACCACACCAGGGCCTGTGGCACTTGCTCAGGCCACTTACACCACACCAGGGCCCTTTTGCTGCTGGCTGAGGCCACTTACACCACACCAGGGCCTGTGGCTCTTACTCAGGCCACTTACACCACACCAGGGCCTTAGTTGCTATTGAGGCCAATTACACCACACCAGGGTCTGTGGCTCTTGCTCAGGCCACTCACATCACACCAGGCCCTGCGCTTCTGGCCGAGGCCATCTTCACCAAACCAGGCCCTGTGGCTCTTGCTCAGGCCACTTACACCACACCAGGGCCTGTGGCACTTGCTCAGGCCACTTACACCACACCAGGGCCTGTGGCTGCTGGCTGAGGCCACTTACACCACACCAGGGCCTGTGGCTCTTACTCAGGCCACTTACACCACACCAGGGCCTTAGTTGCTATTGAGGCCAATTACACCACACCAGGGCCTGTTGCTGCTGGCTTAGGCCACTTACACCACACCAGGGCCTGTGGCTGCTGGCTCAAACCAGGTCCTGTGCTTCTGGCCGAGGCCATCTTCACCAAACCAGGCCCTGTGCTGCTAGCTGAGGCGACTTACACCACATCAGGGCCTGTGGCTCTGGCTGAGGCCACTTACACCACACCAGGGCCTGTGGCTGCTGGCTGAGGTCAGTTACACCACACCAGGGCCTGTGGCTGCTGGCTGAGGCCACATACACCACACCAGGGCCTTAGTTGCTATTGAGGCCAATTACACCACACCAGGGTCTGTGGCTCTTGCTCAGTCCACTCACATCACACCAGGCCCTGCGCTTCTGGCCACTTACACCACACCAGGGCCTGTGGCTGCTGGCTGAGGCCACTTACACCATACCAGGGCCTGTGGCTGTTGGCTGAGGCCACTTACACCACACCAGGGCCTTAGTTGCTATTGAGGCCACTTACACCACACCAGGGCCTGTGGCTCTGGCTGAGGCCACTTACACCACACCAGGGCCTTATTTGCTATTCAGGCCAGTTACACCACACCAGGGCCTGTGGCTGCTGGCTGATTCCACTTACACCACACCAGGGCCTGTGGCTCTTGCTCAGGCCACTTACACCACACCAGGGCCTGTGGCTGCTGGCTGAGGCCACTTACACCACACCAGGGCCTGTGGCTGCTGGCTGAGGCCACCTACACCACACCAGGGCCTGTGGCTGCTGGCTGAGGCCACCTACACCACACCAGGGCCTGTGGCTGCTGGCTGAGGCCACTTACACCACACCAGTGCCTGTGGCTGCTGGCTGATTCCACTTACACCACACCAGGGCCTGTGGCTCTTGCTCAGGCCACTCATATCACACCAGGCCCTGTGCTTCTGGCTGAGGCCATCTTCACCAAACCAGGCCCTGTGCTGCTTGCTGTGGCCATGTACAACACACCAGGCCCTATGCTGGTTCCTGAGGCCATCTTCAACAATCCAGGGCCTGTGCTGTTGGATAAATGCCAAACTGAGCCTTTGGGTTAGGGTATTATGCAAACATGCAGGTATGGTTATAGGATTGTCTTCGTAACTTCAGGTACTTGCCACCTAATCACTTGAATCCATAAATTGAGACATTGTGCTGGGGCCAGCAGCTTACGGCCATACCACCCTAAGCACCCCCGACCGGGTCTGATCTCGGAAGCTAAGCAGGGCTGGGCTTGGTTAGTACTTGGATGGGAGACTGCCTGGGAATACCTGGTGCTGTAAGCCTTTCATGTCATTGAACCGCTTTTGATCCAGAGAAGGGGTGTATTAAAAGACCAAAAGCAGCTCCCCATTAATGAGGGCACATTAACGACATTGCTTTTGGCTCTTTTCCAATGTCTTGTGCTGCTAGCTGATGCCACCTACACCACACCAGGGCCTGAGTGACCGGCTGGGGCCACTTACACCACATCAGGGCCTGTTGCTCTGGCTGAGGCCAGTTACACCACAACAGGGCCTGTGGCTGCTGGCTGAGGCCACATACACCACACCAGGGCCTTAGTTGCTATTGAGGCCATTTACACCACACCAGGGTCTGTGGCTCTTGCTCAGGCCACTTACACCACACCAGGGCCTGTGGCACTGGCTCAGGCCGCTTAGACCACACCAGGGCCTGTGGCTGCTGGCTGAGGCGACTTACACCACACCAGGGCCTGTTGCTGCTGGCTGAGGCCACTTACACCACACCAGGGACTGTGGCTTCTGGCTGAGGTGACTTACACCACACCAGGGCCTGTGGCTGCTGGCTGAGGCCACTTACACCACACCAGGGCCTGTGGCTCTTGCTCAGGCCACTTACACCACACCAGGGCCTGTGGCTCTTGCTCAGGCCACTCACATCACACCAGGCCCTGCTCTTCTGGCCGAGGCCATCTTCACCAAACCAGGCCCTGTGCTGCTAGCTGTGGCCATGTACAACACACCAGGCCCTGTGCTGGTTCCTGAGGCCATCTTCAACAATCCAGGGCCTGTGCTGTTGGATAAATGCTAAACTGAGCCTTTGGGTTAGGGTATTATGCAAACATGCAGGTATGGTTATAGGATTGTCTTCGTAACTTCAGGTACTTGCCACCTAATCACTTGAATCCATAAATTGAGACATTGTGCTGGGGCCAGCAGCTTACGGCCATACCACCCTGAGCACGCCCGACCTCGTCTGATCTCGGAAGCTAAGCAGGGCTGGGCTTGGTTAGTACTTGGATGGGAGACTGCCTGGGAATACCTGGTGCTGTAAGCCTTTCATTTTCATGTCATTGAACCGCTTTTGATCCAGAGAAGGGGTGTATTAAAAGACCAAAAGCAGCTGCCCATTAATGAGGGCACATTAACGACACTGCTTTTGGCTCTTTTCCAATGTCTTGTGCTGCTAGCTGATGCCACTTACACCACACCAGGGCCTAAGTGACCGGCTGGGGCCACTTACACCACATCAGGGCCTGTGGCTGCTGGCTGAGGCCACTTACACCACACCAGGGCCTGTGGCTGCTGGCTGAGGCCACTTACACCACACCAGGGCCTGTGGCTGCTGGCTGAGGCCACCTACACCACACCAGGGCCTGTGGCTGCTGGCTGAGGCCAGTTACACCACACCAGGGCCTGTGGCTGCTGGCTGAGGCCACTTACACCACACCAGTGCCTGTGGCTGCTGGCTGAGGCCACCTACACCACACCAGGGCCTGTGGCTGCTGGCTGAGGCGACTTACACCACACCAGGGCTCTTTTGCTGCTGGCTGAGGCCACTTACACCACACCAGGGCCTGTGGCACTGGCTGAGGCGACTTACACCACACCAGAGCCTGTGGCTGCTGGCTGAGGCTACCTACACCACACCAGGGCCTTAGTTGCTATTGAGGCCACTTACACCACACCAGGGCCTGTGGCTCTGGCTGAGGCCACTTACACCACACCAGGGCCTTATTTGCTATTGAGGCCAGTTACACCACACCAGGGCCTGTGGCTCTGGCTGAGGCCACTTACACCACACCAGGGCCTGTGGCTGCTGGCTGAGGCCACTTACACCACACCAGGGTCTGTGGCTCTTGCTCAGGCCACTTACACCACACCAGGGCCTGTGGCACTGGCTGAGGCCACTTAGACCACACCAGGGCCTGTGGCTGCAGGCTGAGGCCACCTACACCACACCAGGGCCTGTGGCTGCTGGCTGAGGCGACTTACACCACACCAGGGCCTGTTGCTGCTGGCTGAGGCCACTTACACCACACCAGGGACTGTGGCTTCTGGCTGAGGTGACTTACACCACACCAGGGCCTGTGGCTGCTGGCTGAGGCCACTTACACCACACCAGGGCCTGTGGCTCTTGCTCAGGCCACTTACACCACACCAGGGCCTGTGGCTCTTGCTCAGGCCACTCATATCACACCAGGCCCTGCTCTTCTGGCCGAGGCCATCTTCACCAAACCAGGCCCTGTGCTGCTAGCTGTGGCCATGTACAACACACCAGGCCCTGTGCTGGTTCCTGAGGCCATCTTCAACAATCCAGGGCCTGTGCTGTTGGATAAATGCTAAACTGAGCCTTTGGGTTAGGGTATTATGCAAACATGCAGGTATGGTTATAGGATTGTCTTCGTAACTTCAGGTACTTGCCACCTAATCACTTGAATCCATAAATTGAGACATTGTGCTGGGGCCAGCAGCTTACGGCCATACCACCCTGAGCACGCCCGACCTCGTCTGATCTCGGAAGCTAAGCAGGGCTGGGCTTGGTTAGTACTTGGATGGGGGAATACCTGGTGCTGTAAGCCTTTCATTTTCCTGTCATTGAACCGCTTTTGATCCAGAGAAGGGGTGTATTAAAAGACCAAAAGCAGCTGCCCATTAATGAGGGCACATTAACGACATTGCTTTTGGCTGTTTTCCAATGTCTTGTGCTGCTAGCTGATGCCACCTACACCACACCAGGGCCTGATTGACCGGCTGGGGCCACTTACACCACATCAGGGCCTGTGGCTCTGGCTGAGGCCACTTACACCACACCAGGGCATTATTTGCTATTGAGGCCACTTACACCACACCAGGGCCTGTGGCTCTGGCTGAGGCCACTTACACCACACCAGGGCCTGTGGCTCTTGCTCAGGCCAGTTACACCACACCAGGGCCTGTGGCTGCTGGCTGAGGCCACTTACACCACACAAGGGCCTGTGGCTGCTGGCTGAGGCCACCTACACCACACCAGGGCCTGTGGCTGCTGGCTGAGGCCACTTACACCACACCAGGGCCTGTGGCTCTTGCTCAGGCCACTTACACCACACCAGGGCCTTAGTTGCTATTGAGGCCAATTACACCACACCAGGGTCTTTGGCTCTTGCTCAGGCCACTTACACCACACCAGGACCTGTGGCACTGGCTGAGGCCACTTAGACCACACCAGGGCCTGTGGCTGCTGGCTGAGGCCACTTACACCACACCAGGGCCTTATTTGCTATTGAGGCCACTTACACCACACCAGGGCCTGAGTGACCGGCTGGGGCCACTTACACCACATCAGGGCCTGTGGCTCTGGCTGAGGCCACCTACACCAAACCAGGGCCTGTGGCTGCTTGCTGAGGCGACTTACACCACACCAGGGCCTGTTGCTGCTGGCTGAGGCCACTTACACCACACCAGTGCCTGTGGCTTCTGGCTGAGGCCACTTACACCACACCAGGGCCTGTTGCTGCTGGCTGAGGCCACTTACAACACACCAGGGCCTTTGGCTGCTGGCTGAGGCCACTTACACCACACCAGGGCCTGTGGCTGCTGGCTCAGGCCACTCATATCAAACCAGGCCCTGTGCTTCTGGCCGAGGCCATCTTCACCAAACCAGGCCCTGTGCTGCTAGCTGAGGCGACTTACACCACATCAGGGCCTGTGGCTCTGGCTGAGGCCACTTACACCACACCAGGGCCTGTGGCTGCTGGCTGAGGCCACCTACACCACACCAGGGCCTTAGTTGCTATTGAGGCCAATTACACCACACCAGGGTCTGTGGCTCTTGCTCAGGCCACTTACACCACACCAGGGCCTGTGGCTCTTGCTCAGGCCACTTACACCACACCAGGGCCTGTGGCACTGGCTTAGGCCACTTACACCACACCAGGGCCTGTGGCTGCTGGCTGAGGCCACTTACACCACACCAGGGCCTGAGTGACCGGCTGGGGCCACTTACACCACATCAGGGGCTGTGGCTCTGGCTGAGTCCAGTTACACCACACCAGGGCCTGTGGGTTCTGGCTGAGGCGACTTACACCACACCAGGGCCTGTGGCTGCTGGCTGAGGCCACTTACACCACACCAGGGCCTGTGGCTCTTGCTCAGGCCACTCACATCACACCAGGCCCTGCGCTTCTGGCCGAGGCCATCTTCACCAAACCAGGCCCTGTGCTGCTAGCTGTGGCCATGTACAACACACCAGGCCCTGTGCTGGTTCCTGAGGCCATCTTCAACAATCCAGGGCCTGTGCTGTTGGATAAATGCTAAACTGAGCCTTTGGGTTAGGGTATTATGCAAACATGAAGGTAGGGTTATAGGATTGTCTTCGTAACTTCAGGTACTTGCCACCTAATCACCTGAATCCATAAATTGAGACATTGTGCTGGGGCCAGCAGCTTACGGCCAGCAGCTTACGGCCATACCACCCTGAGCACGCCTGACCTCGTCTGATCTCGGAAGCTGAGCAGGGCTGGGCTTGGTTAGTACTTGGATGGGAGACTGCCTGGGAATACCTGGTGCTGTAAGCTTTTCATTTTCATGTCATTGAACCGCTTTTGATCCAGAGAAGGGGTGTATTAAAAGACCAAAAGCAGCTGCCCATTAATGAGGGCACATTAACGACATTGCTTTTGGCTCTTTTCCAATGTCTTGTGCTGCTAGCTGATGCCACCTACACCACACCAGGGCCTGAGTGACCGGCTGGGGCCACTTACACCACATCAGGGCCTGTGGCTCTGGCTGAGGCCACTTACACCACACCAGGGCCTGTGGCTGCTGGCTTAGGCCACCTACACCACACCAGGGCCTTAGTTGCTATTGAGGCCAATTACACCACACCATGGTCTGTGGCTCTTGCTCAGGCCACTTACACCACACCAGGGCCTGTGGCTGCTGGCTGAGGCCACTTACACCACACCAGGGCCTGTGGCGGCTGGCTGAGGCCACCTACACCACACCAGGGCCTGAGTAACCGGCTGGGGCCACTTACACCACATCAGGGCCTGTGGCTCTGGCTGAGGCCAGTTACACCACAACAGGGCCTGTGGCTGCTGCCTGAGGCCACATACACCACACCAGGGCCTTAGTTGCTATTGAGGCCAATTACACCACACCAGGGTCTGTGGCTCTTGCTCAGGCCACTCACATCACACCAGGCCCTGCGCTTCTGGCCACTTACACCACACCAGGGCCTTATTTGCTATTGAGGCCACTTACACCACACCAGGGCCTGTGGCTCTTGCTCAGGCCACTTACACCACACCAGGGCCTGTGGCTCTTGCTGAGGCCACTTAGACCACACCAGGGCCTGTGGCTGCTGGCTGAGGCCACTTACACCACACCAGGGCCTGTGGCTGCTGGCTGATGCAACCTACACCACACAAGGGCCTGAGTGACCGGCTGGGGCCACTTACACCACATCAGGGCCTGTGGCTCTGGCTGAGGCCACTTTCACCACACCAGGGCCTGTGGCTGCTGGCTGAGGCCACCTACACCACACCAGGGCATTAGTTGCTATTGAGGCCAATTACACCACACCAGGGTCTGTGGCTCTTGCTCAGGCCACTTACACCACACCAGGGCCTGTGGCTCTTGCTCAGGCCACTTACACCACACCAGGGCCTGTGGCTGCTGGCTGAGGCCACCTACACCACACCAGGGCATTAGTTGCTATTGAGGCCAATTACACCACACCAGGGTCTGTGGCTCTTGCTCAGGCCACTTACACCACACCAGGGCCTGTGGCTCTTGCTCAGGCCACTTACACCACACCAGGGCCTGTGGCACTGGCTGAGGCCACTTACACCACACCAGGGCCTGTGGCTGCTGGCTGAGGCCACTTACACCACACCAGGGCCTGTGGCTGCTGGCTGAGGCCACTTACACCACACCAGGGCCTGTGGCTGCTGGCTGAGGCCACCTACACCACACCAGGGCCTGTGGCTGCTGGCTGAGGCGACTTACACCACACCAGGGCCCTTTTGCTGCTGGCTGAGGCCACTTA
Source organism: Aulonocara sp. 'chitande type north' Nkhata Bay (assembly GCF_057382095.1). Classification (NCBI taxonomy): domain Eukaryota; kingdom Metazoa; phylum Chordata; class Actinopteri; order Cichliformes; family Cichlidae; genus Aulonocara; species Aulonocara sp. 'chitande type north' Nkhata Bay. Next base: position 195,378 of record NW_028234367.1, on the reverse strand, counting down.
CACCACACCAGTGCCTGTGGCTTCTGTCTGAGGCGACTTACACCACACCAGGGCCTGTGGCTGCTGGCTGAGGCCAATTACACCACACCAGGGTCTGTGGCTCTTGCTCAAGCCACTTACACCACACCAGGGCCTGTGGCACTGGCTGAGGCCACTTACACCACAAAAGGGCCTGAGTGACCGGCTGGGGCCACTTACACCACACCAGGGCCTGTGGCTGCTGGCTGAGGCCACCTACACCACACCAGGGCCTGTGGCTGCTGGCTGAGGCCACTTACACCACACCAGTGCCTGTGGCTGCTGGCTGATTCCACTTACACCACACCAGGGCCTGTGGCTCTTGCTCAGGCCACTCATATCACACCAGGCCCTGTGCTTCTGGCTGAGGCCATCTTCACCAAACCAGGCCCTGTGCTGCTTGCTGTGGCCATGTACAACACACCAGGCCCTGTGCTGGTTCCTGAGGCCATCTTCAACAATCCAGGGCCTGTGCTGTTGGATAAATGCCAAACTGAGCCTTTGGGTTAGGGTATTATGCAAACATGCAGGTATGGTTATAGGATTGTCTTCGTAACTTCAGGTACTTGCCACCTAATCACTTGAATCCATAAATTGAGACATTGTGCTGGGACCAGCAGCTTACGGCCATACCACCCTGAGCACGCCTGACCTCGTCTGATCTCGGAAGCTAAGCAGGGCTGGGCTTGGTTAGTACTTGGATGGGAGACTGCCTGGGAATACCTGGTGCTGTAAGCCTTTCATTTTCATGTCATTGAACCGCTTTTGATCCAGAGAAGGAGTGTATTAAAAGACCAGAAGCAGCTCCCCATTAATGAGGGCACATTAACGACATTGCTTTTGGCTGTTTTCCAATGTCTTGTGCTGCTAGCTGATGCCACCTACACCACACCAGGGCCTGAGTGACCGGCTGGGGCCACTTACACCACATCAGGGCCTGTTGCTCTGGCTGAGGCCACTTACACCACACCAGGGCCTGTGGCTGCTGGCTGAGGCCACCTACACCACACCAGGGCCTTAGTTGCTATTGAGGCCAATTACACCACACCAGGGTATGTGGCTCTTGCTCAGGCCACTTACACCACACCAGGGCCTTAGTTGCTATTGAGGCCAATTACACCACACCAGGGCCTGTGGCTCTTGCTCAGGCCACTCACATCACACCAGGCCCTGCGCTTCTGGCCGAGGCCACCTACACCACACCAGGGCCTTAGTTGCTATTGAGGCCAATTACACCACACCAGGGCCTGTGGCACTGGCTGAGGCCACTTACACCACACCAGGGCCTGTGGCTGCTGGCTGAGGCCACTTACACCACACCAGGGCCTTATTTGCTATTGAGGCCACTTACACCACACCAGGGCCTGTGGCTCTTGCTCAGGCCACTCACATCACACCAGGCCCTGCGCTTCTGGCCGAGGCCATCTTCACCAATCCAGGCCCTGTGCTGCTTGCTGTGGCCATCTTCAACAATCCAGGGCCTGTGCTGTTGGATAAATGCCAAACTGAGCCTTTGGGTTAGGGTATTATGCAAACATGCAGGTATGGTTATAGGATTGTCTTCGTAACTTCAGGTACTTGCCACCTAATCACTTGAATCCATAAATTGAGACATTGTGCTGGGGCCAGCAGCTTACGGCCATACCACCCTGAGCACGCCCGACCTCGTCTGATCTCGGAAGCTAAGCAGGGCTGGGCTTGGTTAGTACTTGGATGGGAGACTGCCTGGGAATACCTGGTGCTGTAAGCCTTTCATTTTCATGTCATTGAACCGCTTTTGATCCAGAGAAGGGGTGTATTAAAAGACCAAAAGCAGCTGCCCATTAATGAGGGCACATTAACGACACTGCTTTTGGCTGTTTTCCAATGTCTTGTGCTGCTAGCTGATGCCACCTACACCACACCAGGGCCTGTGGCTGCTGGCTGAGGCGACTTACACCACACCAGGGCCCTTTTGCTGCTGGCTGAGGCCACTTACACCACACCAGTGCCTGTGGCTTCTGTCTGAGGCGACTTACACCACACCAGGGCCTGTGGCTGCTGGCTGAGGCCAATTACACCACACCAGGGTCTGTGGCTCTTGCTCAGGCCACTTACACCACACCAGGGCCTGTGGCACTGGCTGAGGCCACTTACACCACACCAGGGCCTGTGGCTGCTGGCTGAGGCCACTTACACCACACCAGGGCCTGTGGCTGCTGGCTGAGGCCACTTACACCACACCAGGGTCTGTGGCTCTTGCTCAGGCCACTTACACCACACCAGGGCCTGTGGCTGCTGGCTGAGGCCACCTACACCACACCAGGGCCTGTGGCTGCTGGCTGTTGCCACTTACACCACACCAGGGCCTGTGGCTCTTGCTCAGGCCACTCACATCACACCAGGCCCTGCGCTTCTGGCCGAGGCCATCTTCACCAAACCAGGCCCTGTGGCTCTTGCTCAGGCCACTTACACCACACCAGGGCCTGTGGCTCTGGCTTAGGCCACTTACACCACACCAGGGCCTGTGGCACTTGCTCAGGCCACTTACACCACACCAGGGCCTGTGGCTGCTGGCTGAGGCCACTTACACCACACCAGGGCCTGTGGCTCTTGCTCAGGCCACTTACACCACACCAGGGCCTGTGGCACTGGCTGAGGCCACTTAGACCACACCAGGGCCTGTGGCTGCTGGCTGAGGCCACTCACACCACACCAGGGCCTGTGGCTGCTAGCTGAGGCCACTTACACCAAACCAGGGCCTGTGGCTGCTTGCTGAGGCCATCTTCACCAAACCAGGCCCTGTGCTGCTTGCTGTGGCCATGTAAAACACACCAGGTCCTGTGCTGGTTCTTGAGGCCATCTTCAACAATCCAGGGCCTGTGCTGTTGGATAAATGCCAAACTGAGCCTTTTGGTTAGGGTATTATGCAAACATGCAGGTATGGTTATAGGATTGTCTTCGTAACTTCAGGTACTTGCCACCTAATCACTTGAATCCATAAATTGAGACATTGTGCTGGGACCAGCATCTTACGGCCATACCACCCTGAGCACGCCTGACCTCGTCTGATCTCGGAAGCTAAGCAGGGCTGGGCTTGGTTAGTACTTGGATGGGAGACTGCCTGGGAATACCTGGTGCTGTAAGCCTTTGATTTTCATGTCATTGAACCGCTTTTGATCCAGAGAAGGGGTGTATTAAAAGACCAAAAGCATCTGCCCATTAATGAGGGCACATTAACGACATTGCTTTTGGCTCTTTTCCAATGTCTTGTGCTGCTAGCTGATGCAACCTACACCACACAAGGGCCTGAGGGACCGGCTGGGGCCACTTACACCACATCAGGGCCTGTGGCTGCTGGCTGAGGCCACTTACACCACACCAGGGCCTGTGGCTGCTGGCTGAGGCCACCTACACCACACCAGGGCCTTAGTTGCTATTGAGGCCAATTACACCACACCAGGGTCTGTGGCTCTTGCTCAGGCCACTTACACCACACCAGGGCCTGTGGCACTGGCTGAGGCCACTTACACCACACCAGGGCCTGTGGCTGCTGGCTTAGGCCACCTACACCACACCAGGGCCTTAGTTGCTATTGAGGCCAATTACACCACACAAGGGCCTGTGGCTGCTGGCTGAGGCCACCTACACCACACCAGGGCCTGTGGCTGCTGGCTGAGGCCACTTACACCACACCAGGGCCCTTTTGCTGCTGGCTGAGGCCACTTACACCACACCAGTGTCTGTGGCTTCTGGCTGAGGCGACTTACACCACACCAGGGCCTGTGGCTGCTGGCTGAGGCCACTTACACCACACCAGGGCCTGTGGCTGCTGGCTGAGGCCACCTACACCACACCAGGGCATTAGTTGCTATTGAGGCCAATTACACCACACCAGGGCCTGTGGCTGCTGGCTGAGGCCACTTACACCACACCAAGGCCTGTGGCTCTTGCTCAGGCCACTCACATCACACCAGGCCCTGCGCTTCTGGCCGAGGCCATCTTCACCAAACCAGGCCCTGTGCTCCTTGCTGTGGCCATGTACAACACACCAGGCCCTGTGCTGGTTCCTGAGGCCATCTTCAACAATCCAGGGCCTGTGCTGTTGGATAAATGCCAAACTGAGCCTTTGAGTTAGGGTATTATGCAAACATGCAGGTATGGTTATAGCATTGTCTTCGTAACTTCAGGTACTTGCCACCTAATCACTTGAATCCATAAATTGAGACATTGTGCTGGGGCCAGCAGCTTACGGCCATACCACCCTGAGCACGCCCGACCTCGTCTGATCTCGGAAGCTAAGCAGGGCTGGGCTTGGTTAGTACTTGGATGGGAGACTTCCTGGGAATACCTGGTGCTGTAAGCCTTTCATTTTCATGTCATTGAACCGCTTTTGATCCAGAGAAGGGGTGTATTAAAAGACCAAAAGCAGCTGCCCATTAATGAGGGCACATTAACGACACTGCTTTTGGCTCTTTTCCAATGTCTTGTGCTGCTAGCTGATGCAACCTACACCACACAAGGGCCTGAGTGACCGGCTGGGGCCATTTACACCACATCAGGGCCTGTGGCTCTGGCTGAGGCCACTTTCACCACACCAGGGCCTGTGGCTGCTGGCTGAGGCCACCTACACCACACCAGGGCATTAGTTGCTATTGAGGCCAATTACACCACACCAGGGTCTGTGGCTCTTGCTCAGGCCACTTACACCACACCAGGGCCTGTGGCTCTTGCTCAGGCCACTTACACCACACCAGGGCCTGTGGCTGCTGGCTGAGGCCACCTACACCACGCCAGGGCATTAGTTGCTATTGAGGCCAATTACACCACACCAGGGTCTGTGGCTCTTGCTCAGGCCACTTACACCACACCAGGGCCTTTGGCTCTTGCTCAGGCCACTTACACCACACCAGGGCCTGTGGCACTGGCTGAGGCCACTTACACCACACCAGGGCCTGTGGCTGCTGGCTGAGGCCACTTACACCACACCAGGGCCTGTGGCTGCTGGCTGAGGCCACTTACACCACACCAGGGCCTGTGGCTGGTGGCTGAGGCCACCTACACCACACCAGGGCCTGTGGCTGCTGGCTGAGGCCACTTACACCACACCAGGGCCCTTTTGCTGCTGGCTGAGGCCACTTACACCACACCAGTGCCTGTGGCTTCTGTCTGAGGCGACTTACACCACACCAGGGCCTGTGGCTGCTGGCTGAGGCCAATTACACCACACCAGGGTCTGTGGCTCTTGCTCAGGCCACTTACACCACACCAGGGCCTGTGGCACTGGCTGAGGCCACTTACACCACACCAGGGCCTGTGGCTGCTGGCTGAGGCCACTTACACCACACCAGGGCCTGTGGCTGCTGGCTGAGGCGACTTACACCACACCAGGGCCTGTGGCTGCTGGCTGAGGCCACCTACACCACACCAGGGCCTGTGGCTGCTGGCTGAGGCGACTTATACCACACCAGGGCCCTTTTGCTGCTGGCTGAGGCCACTTACACCACACCAGTGCCTGTGGCTTCTGGCTGAGGCGACTTACACCACACCAGGGCCTGTGGCTCTTGCTCAGGCCACTTACACCACACCAAGGCCTGTGGCTCTTGCTCAGGCCACTCACATCACACCAGGCCCTGCGCTTCTGGCCGAGGCCATCTTCACCAATCCAGGCCCTGTGCTGCTTGCTGTGGCCATCTTCAACAATCCAGGGCCTGTGCTGTTGGATAAATGCCAAACTGAGCCTTTGGGTTAGGGTATTATGCAAACATGCAGGTATGGTTATAGGATTGTCTTCGTAACTTCAGGTACTTGCCACCTAATCACTTGAATCCATAAATTGAGACATTGTGCTGGGGCCAGCAGCTTACGGCCATACCACCCTGAGCACGCCCGACCTCGTCTGATCTCGGAAGCTAAGCAGGGCTGGGCTTGGTTAGTACTTGGATGGGAGACTGCCTGGGAATACCTGGTGCTGTAAGCCTTTCATTTTCATGTCATTGAACCGCTTTTGATCCAGAGAAGGGGTGTATTAAAAGACCAAAAGCAGCTGCCCATTAATGAGGGCACATTAACGACACTGCTTTTGGCTGTTTTCCAATGTCTTGTGCTGCTAGCTGATGCCACCTACACCACACCAGGGCCAGAGTGACCGGCTGGGACCACTTACACCACATCAGGGCCTGTGGCTCTGGCTGAGGCCACTTACACCACACCAGGGCCTGTGGCTGCTGGCTGAGGCCACTTACACCACACCAGTGCCTGTGGCTTCTGGCTGAGGCGACTTACACCACACCAGGGCCTGTGGCTCTTGCTCAGGCCACTTACACCACACCAAGGCCTGTGGCTCTTGCTCAGGCCACTCACATCACACCAGGCCCTGCGCTTCTGGCCGAGGCCATCTTCACCAATCCAGGCCCTGTGCTGCTTGCTGTGGCCCCTTACACCAAACCAGGGCCTGTGGCTGCTGGCTGAGGCCAGTTACACCACACCAGAGCCTGTGGCTGCTGGCTAAAGCCACTTACACCACACCAGGGCCTTAGTTGCTATTGAGGCCACTTACACCACACCAGGGCCTGTGGCTGCTGGCTGAGGCCACCTACACCACACCAGGGCCTGTGGCTGCTGGCTGAGGCCACTTACACCACACCAGGGCCTGTGGCTGCTGGCTGAAGCCACTTACACCACACCAGGGCCTTAGTTGCTATTGAGGCCACTTACACCACACCAGGGCCTGTGGCTGCTGGCTGAGGCCACCTACACCACACCAGGGCCCTTTTGCTGCTGGCTGAGGCCACTTACACCACACCAGTGCCTGTGGCTTCTGGCTGAGGCCACTTACACCACACCAGGGCCTGTGGCTGCTGGCTGAGGCCACTTACACCACACCAGGGCCTGTGGCTCTTGCTCAGGCCACTTACACCACACCAGGGCCTGTGGCACTGGCTGAGGCCACTTACACCACACCAGGGCCTGTGGCTGCGGGCTGAGGCCACTTACACCACACAAGGGCTTGTGGCTGCTGGCTGAGGCCACCTACACCACACCAGGGCCTGTGGCTGCTGGCTGAGGCCACCTACACCACACCAGGGCCTGTGGCTCTTGCTCAGGCCACTTACACCACACCAGGGCCTGTGGCTCTTGCTCAGGCCACTTACACCACACCAGGGCCTGTGGCTCTTGCTCAGGCCACTCATATCACACCAGGCCCTGTGCTTCTGGCTGAGGCCACTTAGACCACACCAGGGCCTGTGGCTGCTGGCTGAGGCCACCTACACCACACCAGGGCCTTAGTTGCTATTGAGGCCAATTACACCACACCAGGGTATGTGGCTCTTGCTCAGGCCACTTACACCACACCAGGGCCTTAGTTGCTATTGAGGCCAATTACACCACACCAGGGCCTGTGGCTCTTGCTCAGGCCACTCACATCACACCAGGCCCTGCGCTTCTGGCCGAGGCCACCTACACCACACCAGGGCCTTAGTTGCTATTGAGGCCAATTACACCACACCAGGGCCTGTGGCACTGGCTGAGGCCACTTACACCACACCAGGGCCTGTGGCTGCTGGCTGAGGCCACTTACACCACACCAGGGCCTTATTTGCTATTGAGGCCACTTACACCACACCAGGGCCTGTGGCTCTTGCTCAGGCCACTCACATCACACCAGGCCCTGCGCTTCTGGCCGAGGCCATCTTCACCAATCCAGGCCCTGTGCTGCTTGCTGTGGCCATCTTCAACAATCCAGGGCCTGTGCTGTTGGATAAATGCCAAACTGAGCCTTTGGGTTAGGGTATTATGCAAACATGCAGGTATGGTTATAGGATTGTCTTCGTAACTTCAGGTACTTGCCACCTAATCACTTGAATCCATAAATTGAGACATTGTGCTGGGGCCAGCAGCTTACGGCCATACCACCCTGAGCACGCCCGACCTCGTCTGATCTCGGAAGCTAAGCAGGGCTGGGCTTGGTTAGTACTTGGATGGGAGACTGCCTGGGAATACCTGGTGCTGTAAGCCTTTCATTTTCATGTCATTGAACCGCTTTTGATCCAGAGAAGGGGTGTATTAAAAGACCAAAAGCAGCTCCCCATTAATGAGGGCACATTAACGACACTGCTTTTGGCTGTTTTCCAATGTCTTGTGCTGCTAGCTGATGCCACCTACACCACACCAGGGCCAGAGTGACCGGCTGGGGCCACTTACACCACATCAGGGCCTGTGGCTCTGGCTGAGGCCACTTACACCACACCAGGGCCTGTGGCTGCTGGCTGAGGCCACCTACACCACACCAGGGCATTAGTTGCTATTGAGGCCAATTACACCACACCAGGGTCTGTGGCTCTTGCTCAGGCCACTTACACCACACCAGGGCCTGTGGCTCTTGCTCAGGCCACTTACACCACACCAGGGCCTGTGGCTGCTGGCTGAGGCCACCTACACCACACCAGGGCATTAGTTGCTATTGAGGCCAATTACACCACACCAGGGTCTGTGGCTCTTGCTCAGGCCACTTACACCACACCAGGGCCTGTGGCTCTTGCTCAGGCCACTTACACCACACCAGGGCCTGTGGCTGCTTGCTGAGGCCACTTACACCACACCAGGGCCTGTGGCTTCTGGCTGAGGCCACTTACACCACACCAGGGCCTGTGGCTGGTGGCTGAGGCCAATTACACCACACCAGGGTCTGTGGCTCTTGCTCAGGCCACTTACACCACACCAGGGCCTGTGGCACTGGCTGAGGCCACTTACACCACACCAGGGCCTGTGGCTGCTGGCTGAGGCCACTTACACCACACCAGGGCCTGTGGCTGCTGGCTGAGGCCACTTACACCACACCAGGGCCTGTGGCTGCTGGCTGAGGCCACCTACACCACACCAGGGCCTGTGGCTGCTGGCTGAGGCGACTTACACCACACCAGGGCCCTTTTGCTGCTGGCTGAGGCCACTTACACCACACAAGGGCTTGTGGCTGCTGGCTGAGGCCACCTACACCACACCAGGGCCTGTGGCTGCTGGCTGAGGCCACCTACACCACACCAGGGCCTGTGGCTCTTGCTCAGGCCACTTACACCACACCAGGGCCTGTGGCTCTTCCTCAGGCCACTTACACCACACCAGGGCCTGTGGCTCTTGCTCAGGCCACTCATATCACACCAGGCCCTGTGCTTCTGACTGAGGCCATCTTCACCAAACCAGGCCCTGTGCTGCTTGCTGTGGCCATGTACAACACACCAGGCCCTGTGCTGTTTCCTGAGGCCATCTTCAACAATCCAGGGCCTGTGCTGTTGGATAAATGCCAAACTGAGCCTTTGGGTTAGGGTATTATGCAAACATGCAGGTATGGTTATAGGATTGTCTTCGTAACTTCAGGTACTTGCCACCTAATCACCTGAATCCATAAATTGAGACATTGTGCTGGGGCCCAGCAGCTTACGGCCATACCACCCTGAGCACGCCCGACCTCGTCTGATCTCCGAAGCTAAGCAGGGCTGGGCTTGGTTAGTACTTGGATGGGAGACTGCCTGGGAATACCTGGTGCTGTAAGCCTTTCATTTTCATGTCATTGAACCGCTTTTGATCCAGAGAAGGGGTGTATTAAAAGACCAAAAGCAGCTGCCCATTAATAAGGGCACATTAATCACATTGCTTTTGGCTCTTTTCCAATGTCTTGTGCTGCTAGCTGATGCCACCTACACCACACCAGGGCCTGAGTGACCGGCTGGGGCCACTTACACCACATCAGGGGCTGTGGCTCTGGCTGAGGCCAGTTACACCACACCAGGGCCTGTGGGTTCTGGCTGAGGCGACTTACACCAAACCAGGGCCTGTGGCTGCTGGCTGAGGCCACTTACACCACACCAGGGCCTTAGTTGCTATTGAGGCCAATTACACCACACCATGGTCTGTGGCTCTTGCTCAGGCCACTTACACCACACCAGGGCCTGTGGCACTGGCTGAGGCCACTTACACCACACCAGGGCCTGTGGCTGCTGGCTGAGGCCACTTACACCACACCAGGGCCTGTGGCTGCTGGCTGAGGCCACTTACACCACACCAGGGCCTTAGTTGCTATTGAGGCCAATTACACCACACCATGGTCTGTGGCTCTTGCTCAGGCCACTTACACCACACCAGGGCCTGTGGCACTGGCTGAGGCCACTTACACCACACCAGGGCCTGTGGCTGCTGGCTGAGGCCACTTACACCACACAAGGGCTTGTGGCTGCTGGCTGAGGCCACCTACACCACACCAGGGCCTGTGGCTCTTGCTCAGGCCACTTACACCACACCAGGGCCTGTGGCTCTTGCTCAGGCCACTTACACCACACCAGGGCCTGTGGCTCTTGCTCAGGCCACTCATATCACACCAGGCCCTGTGCTTCTGGCTGAGGCCACTTACACCACACCAGGGCCTGTGGCTTCTGGCTGAGGCGACTTACACCACACCAGGGCCTGTGGCTGCTGGCTGAGGCCACTTACACCACACCAGGGCCTGTGGCTCTTGCTCAGGCCACTCACATCACACCAGGCCCTGCGCTTCTGGCCGAGGCCATCTTCACCAAACCAGACCCTGTGGCTCTTGCTCAGGCCACTTACACCACACCAGGGCCTGTGGCTCTGGCTTAGGCCACTTACACCACACCAGGG